>NW_027475130.1:9393939-9696969 GCF_051020985.1 Nomia melanderi
AGGTCGCTCCCGCTGCACAGATTCATGCGCCAGGGCCTCCTACAGACAATGCAGTTTGGTTTATTGCGCTATCTCTAATAGCACCCGAGATATCACCAGATATATAGTGGATTTTCGCCAGACCCTGAGTGTCCGTCCCCATGAGACGGTGGTTTTCTCGGCCCCTGGTGGTCCGAGGTCGTTCCCGCTGCACAGATTCATGCGCCAGGGCCTCCTACAGACAGTGCACTTTGATTTATTGTACTATCTGTAATAGCACCCGAGATATCACCAGATATATATTGGATTTTTCCCTAACCCTGAGTGTCCAGCCCCATGAGACTGTGGCTTTCTCGGCCCCTGGTTGTCCGAGGTCGTTCCCGCTGCACAGATGCATGCGCCAGGGCCTACTGCAGATAATTCACTTTGGTTTATTGCGCTATCTCTAATAGCACCCGAGATATCACCAGATATATATTGGATTTTCCGCTGACCCTGAGTGTCCGGCCCCATGAGACTGTGGTTTTTTCGGCCCCTGGTGGTCCGAGGTCGTTCCCGCTGCACAGATTCATGCGCCAGGGCCTCCTACAGACAATGCACATTGATTTATTGCGCTATCTCTAATAGCACCCGAGATATCACCAGATATATATTGGATTTTCCCCTGACCCTGAGTGTCCGGCCCCATGAGACTGTGGTTTTTTCGGCCCCTGGTGGTCCGAGGTCGTTCCCGCTGCACAGATTCATGCGCCAGGGCCTCCTACAGACAATGCACTTTGATTTATTGCGCTATCTGTAATAGCACCCGAGATATCACCAGATATATATGGGATTTTACCCTGACCATGAGTGTCCGGCCCCATGAGACTGTGGTTTTTTCGGCCCCTGATGGTCCGAGGTCGTTCCCGCTGCACAGATTCATGCGCCAGGGCCTCCTACAGACAATGCACTTTGATTTATTGCGCTATCTGTAATAGCACCCGAGATATCACCAGATATATATTGGATTTTCCCCTGACCCTGAGTGTCCGGCCCCATGAGACTGTGGTTGTCTCGGCCCCTGGAGGTCCGAGGTCGTTCCCGCTGCACAGATTCATGCGCCGGGGCCTCCTACAGACATTGCACTTTGATTTATTGCGCTATCTGTAATAGCACCCGAGATATCACCAGATATATATTGGATTTTTCACTGACCCTGAGCGTCCGGCCCCATGAGACGGTCGTTTTCTCGGCCCGTGGTGGTCCGAGGTCGTTCCCGCTGCACAGATTCATGCGCCAGGGTCTCCTACAGACAATGCACATTGATTTATTGCGCTATCTGTAATAGCACCCGAGATATCACCAGATATATATTGGATTTTCCCCTGACCCTGAGTGTCCGGCCCCATGAGACTGTGGTTTTCAGGGCCCCTGGTCGTCCGAGGTCGTTCCCGCTGCACAGATTCATGCGCCGGGGCCTCCTACAGACTATGCACTTTGATTTATTGCGCTATCTGTAATAGCACCCGAGATATCACCAGATATATATTGGATTTTACCCTGACCATGAGTGTCCGGCCCCATGAGACTGTGGTTTTTTCGGCCCCTGGTGGTCCGAGGTCGTTCCCGCTGCACAGATTCATGCGCCAGGGCCTCCTGCAGATAATTCACTTTGGTTTATTGCGCTATCTCTAATAGCACCCGAGATATCACCAAATATATATTGGATTTTCCCCTGACCCTGAGTGTCCGGCCCCATGAGACTGTGGTTTTCTCGGCCGCTGGTGGTCCGAGGTCGTTCCCGCTGCACAGATTGATGCGCCAGGGCCTCCTACAGACAATGCACTTTCATTTATTGCGCTATCTGTAATAGCACCCGAGATATCACCAGATATATATTGGATTTTTCACTGACCCTGAGTGCCCGTCCCCATGAGACGGTGGTTTTCTCGGCCCCTGGTGGTCCGAGGTCGTTCCCGCTGCACAGATTCATGCGCCAGGGCCTCCTACAGACAGTGCACTTTGATTTATTGTACTATCTGTAATAGCACCCGAGATATCACCAGATATATATTGGATTTTTCCCTAACCCTGAGTGTCCAGCCCCATGAGACTGTGGCTTTCTCGGCCCCTGGTTGTCCGAGGTCGTTCCCGCTGCACAGATGCATGCGCCAGGGCCTACTGCAGATAATTCACTTTGGTTTATTGCGCTATCTCTAATAGCACCCGAGATATCACCAGATATATATTGGATTTTCCCCTGACCCTGAGTGTCCGGCCCCATGAGACTGTGGTTTTTTCGGCCCCTGGTGGTCCGAGGTCGTTCCCGCTGCACAGATTCATGCGCCAGTGCCTCCTACAGACAATGCACATTGATTTATTGCGCTATCTGTAATAGCACCCGAGACATCACCAGATATATATTGGATTTTACCCTGACCCTGAGTGTCCGGCCCCATGAGACGGTGGTTGTCTCGGCCCCTGGAGGTCCGAGGACGTTCCTGCTGCACAGACTCATTCGCCTGTGCCTCCTACAGACAATGCACTTTGATTTATCGCGCTATCTGTAATAGCACCCGAGATATCACCAGATATATATTGGATTTTTCCTCGACCCTGAGTGTCCGGCCCCATGAGACGGTGGTTTTCTCGGCCTCTTATGGTCAGAGGTCGTTCCCGCTGCACAGATTCATGCGCCAGGGCCTCCTACAGACAATGCACTTTGGTTTATTACGCTATCTCTAATAGCACCCGAGATATGACCAGATACATATTGGATTTTCCCCAGACCCTGAGTGCCCGGCCCCATGAGACGGTGGTTTTCTCGGCCCCTGGTGGTCCGAGGTCGTTCCCGATGCACAGATGCATGCGCCAGGGCCTCCTGCAGATAATTCACTTTGTTTTATCGCGCTATCTCTAATAGCACCCGAGATATCACCAGATATATATTGGATTTTTCCCTGACCCTGAGTGTCCGGCCCCATGTGACGGTGGTTTTCTCGGCCCCTGGTGGTCCGAGGTCGTTCCCGCCGCACAGATTCATGCGCCAGGGCCTCCTGCAGATAATTCACTTTGGTTTATTGCGCTATCTCTAATAGCGCCCGAGATATCACCAGATATATATTGGATTTTTCCCTGACCCTGAGTGTCCGGCCCCATGAGACTGTGGTTTTCTCGGCCCCTGGTGGTCCGAGGTCGTTCCCGCTGCACAGATTCATGCGCCAGGGCCTCCTACAGACAATGCACTTTGATTTATTGCGCTATCTGTAATAGCACCCGAGATATCACCGGATATATATTGGATTTTGCCCTGACCCTGAGTGTCCGGCCCCATGAGACTGTGGTTTTCTCGGCCCCTGGTGGTCCGAGGTCGTTCCCGCTGCACAGATTCGTGCGCCAGGGCCTCCTACAGACAATGCACTTTGATTTATTGCGCTATCTGTAATAGCACCCGAGATATCACCAAATCTATATTGGATTTTCCCCTGACCCTGAGTATCCGGCCCCATGAGACTGTGGTTTTTTCGGCCCCTGGTGGTCCGAGGTCGTTCCCGCTGCACAGATTCATGCGCCAGGGCCTCCTGCATATAATTCACTTTGGTTTATTGCGCTATATCTAATAGCACCCGAGATATCACCAGATATATATTGGATTTTTCCCTGACCCTGAGTGTCCGGCCCCATGAGACGGTGGTTTTCTCGGCCCCTGGTGGTCCGAGGTCGTTCCCGCTGCACAGATTCATGCGCCAGGGCCTCCTGCAGATAATTCACTTTGGTTTATTGCGCTATCTCTAATAGCGCCCGTGATATCACCAGATATATATTGGATTTTTCCCTGACCCTGAGTGTCCGGCCCCATGAGACTGTGGTTTTCTCGTCCCCTGGTGGTCCGAGGTCGTTCCCGCTGCACAGATTCATGCGCCAGGGCCTCCTACAGACAATGCACTTTGATTTATTGCGCTATCTGTAATAGCACCCGAGATATCACCAGATATATATTGGATTTTTCACTGACCCTGAGCGTCCGGCCCCATGAGACGGTCGTTTTCTCGGCCCCTGGTGGTCCGAGGTCGTTCCCGCTGCACAGATTCATGCGCCAGGGCCTCCGACAGACAATGCACTTTGATTTATTGCGCTATCTGTTATAGCACCCGAGATATCACCAGATATATATTGGATTTTACCCTGACCCTGAGTGTCCGGCCCAATGAGACGGTTGTTGTCTCGGCCCCTGGAGGTCCGAGGACGTTCCCGCTGCACAGATTCATGAGCCAGGGCCTCCTACAGGTAATGCACTTTGATTTATTGCGCTATCTGTAATAGCACCCGAGATATCACCGGATCTATATTGGATTTTCCCCTGACCCTGAGTGTCCGGCCCCATGAGACTGTGGTTTTCTCGGCCCCTGGTGGTCCGAGGTCGTTCCCGCTGCACAGATTCATGCGCCAGGGCCCCCTGCAGATAATTCACTTTGATTTATTGCGCTATTTCTAACAGCACCCGAGATATCACCAGATATATATTGGTTTTTTCCCTGACCCTGAGAGTCCGGCCCCATGAGACTGTGGTTTTCTCGGCCCCTGGTGGTCCGAGGTCGTTCCCGTTGCACAGATTCATGCGCCAGGGCCTCCTGCAGACAATTCACTTTGGTTTATTGCGCTATCTCTAATAGCACCCGAGATATCACCAGATATATATTGGATTTTTCACTGACCCTGAGTGTCCTGCCCCATGAGACGGTGGTTTTCTCGGCCCCTGGTGTTCCGAGGTCGTTCCCGCTGCACAGATTCATGCGCCAGGGCCTCCTACAGACATTGCACTTTGATTTATTGCGCTATCTCTAATAGCACCCGAGATATCAAGAGATATATACTGGATTTTCCCCTGACCCTGAGTGTCCGGCCCAATGAGACTGTGGTTCTCTCGGCCCCTGGTGGTCCGAGGTCGTTCCCGCTGCACAGATTCATGCGCCAGGGCCTCCTACAGACAATGCACTTTGATTTATTGCGCTATCTGTAATAGCACCCGAGATATCACCAGATATATATTGGATTTTTCACTGACCCTGAGTGTCCGGCCCCATGAGACGGTCGTTTTCTCGGCCCCTGGTGGTCCGAGGTCGTTCCCGCTGCACACATTCATGCGCCAGGCCTCCTGCAGATAATTCACGTTGGTTTATTGCGCTATCTCTGATAGCACCCGAGATATCACCAGATATATATTGGATTTTCCCCTGACCCTGAGTGTCCGGCCCCATGAGACTGTGGTTTTCTCGGCCCCTGGTGGTCCGAGGTCGTTCCCGCTGCACAGATTCATGCGCCAGGGCCTCCTGCAGATAATTCACTTTGGTTTATTGCGCTATCTCTAATAGCACCCGAGATATCACCAGATATATATTGGATTTTACCCTGACCCTGAGTGTCCGGCCCCATGAGACTGTGCTTTTCTCGGCCCCTGGTGGTCCGAGGTCGTTCCCGCTGCACAGATTCATGCGCCAGGACCTCCTACAGACAATGCACTTTGATTTATTGCGCTATCTGTAATAGCACCCGAGATATCACCAGATATATATTGGATTTTTCACTGACCCTGAGTGTCCGGCCCCATGAGACGGTCGTTGTCTCGGCCCCTGGAGGTCCGAGGACGTTCCCGCTGCACAGATTCATGCGCCAGGGCCTCCTACAGGTAATGCACTTTGATTTATTGCGCTATCTGTAATAGCACCCGAGATATCACCAGATCTATATTGGATTTTCCCCTGACCCTGAGTGTCCGGCCCCATGAGACTGTGGTTTTCTCGGCCCCTGGTGGTCCGAGGACGTTCCCGTTGCACAGATTCATGCGCCAGGGCCTCCTGCAGATAATTCACTTTGGTTTATTGCGCTATCTGTGATAGCACCCGAGATATCACCAGATCTATATTGGATTTTCCCCTGACTCTGAGTGTCCGGCCCCTTGAGACTGTGGTTTTCTCGGTCCCTGGTGGTCCGAGGTCGTTCCCGTTGCACAGATTCATGCGCCAGGGCCTGCTGCAGATAATTCACCTTGGTTTATTGCGCTATCTCTAATAGCATCCGACATATCACCAGATATATATTGGATTTTTCACTGACCCTGAGCGTCCGGACCCATGAGACGGTCGTTTTCTCGGCCCCTGGTGGTCCGAGGTCGTTCCCGCTGCACAGGTTCATGCGCCAGGGTCTCCTACAGACAATGCACTTTGATTTATTGCGCTATCTGTAATAGCACCCGAGATATCACCACATATATATTGGATTTTTCACTGAGCCTGAGTGTCCGGCCCCATGAGGCGGTCGTTTTCTCGACCCCTGGTGGTCCGAGGTCGTTCCCGCTGCACAGATTCATGCGCCAGGGCCTCCTACAGACAATGCACTTTGATTTATTGCGCTATCTGTAATAGCACCCGAGATATCACCAGATATATATTGGATTTTCCCCTGACCCTGAGTGTCCGGCCCCATGAGACTGTGGTTTTTTCGGCCCCTGGTGGTCCGAGGTCGTTCCCGCTGCACAGATTCATGCGCCAGGGCCTCCTACAGACAATGTACTTTGATTTATTGCGCTATCTGTAATAGCACCCGAGATATCACCAGATATATATTGGAATTTTCCCAGACCCTGAGTGAACGGCCCCATGAGACTGTGGTTTTCTCGGCCCCTGGTGGTCCGAGGTCGTTCCCGCTGCACAGGTTCATGCGCCAGGGTCTCCTACAGACAATGCACTTTGATTTATTGCGCTATCTGTAATAGCACCCGAGATATCACCACCTATATATTGGATTTTTCCCTGACCCTGAGCGTCCGGCCCCATGAGACGGTCGTTTTCTCGGCCCCTGGTGGTCCGAGGTCGTTCCCGCTGCACAGGTTCATGCGCCAGGGTCTCCTACAGACAATGCACTTTGATTTATTGCGGTATCTGTAATAGCACCCGAGATATCACCATATATATATTGGATTTTTCACTGACCCTGAGTGTCCTGCCCCATGTGACGGTGGTTTCCTCGGCCCCTGGTGCTCCGAGGTCGTTCCCGTTGCACAGATTCATGCGCCAGGGCCTCCTGCAGATAATTCACTTTGGTTTATTGCGCTATCTCTAATAGCACCCGAGATATCACCAGATATATATTGGATTTTCCCCTGACCCTGAGTGTCCGGCCCCATGAAACTGTGGTTTTCTCGGCCCCTGGTCGTCCGAGGTCGTTCCCGCTGAACAGATTCATGCGCCTGGGCCTCCTACAGACAATGCACTTTGATTTATTGCGCTATCTGTAATAGCACCCGAGATATCACCAGATCTATATTGGATTTTCCCCTGACCCTGAGTGTCCGGCCCCATGAGACTGTGGTTTTCTCGGACCCTGGAGGTCCGAGGACGTTCCCGCTGCACAGATTCATGCGCCAGGGCCTCCTGCAGATAATTCACTTTGGTTTATTGCGCTATCTCTAATAGCACCCGAGATATCACCAGATATATATTGGATTTTCCCCTGACCCTGAGTGTCCCGCCCCATGAGACTGTGGTTTTCTCTGCCCCTGGTGGTCCGAGGTCGTTCCCGTTGCACAGACTCATGCGCCAGGGCCTCCTGCAGATAATTCACTTTGGTTTATTGCGCTATCTCTAATAGCACCCGAGATATCACCAGATATATATTGGATTTTCCCCTGACCCTCAGTGTCCGGCCCCATGAGACTGTGGTTTTCTCGGCCCCTGGAGGTCCGAGGACGTTCCCGCTGCACAGATTCATGCGCCAGGGCCTCCTACAGGTAATGCACTTTGATTTATTGCGCTATCTGTAATAGGACCCGAGATATCACCAGATATATATTGGATTTTTCCCTGACCCTGAGTTTCCGGCACCATGAGCAGGTGGTTGTCTCGCCCCTGGTGCTCCGAGGTCGTTCCCGCTGCACAGATTCATGCGCCAGGGCCTCCTACAGACAATGCACTTTGATTTATTGCGGTATCTGTAATAGCACCCGAGATAACACCATATATATATTGGATTTTTCACTGACCCTGACTGACCGGCCCCATGAGACGGTAGTTTTCTCGGCCCCTGGTGGTCCGAGGTCGTTCTCGCTGCACAGATTCATGCGCCAGGGCCTCCTGCAGACAATGCACTTTGATTTATTGCGCTATCTCTAATAGCACCCGAGATATCACCAGATATATATTGGATTTTCCCCTGACCCTGAGTGTCCGGCCCCATGAGACTGTGGTTTTCTCGGCCCCTGGTGGTCCGAGGTCGTTCCCGCTGCACTGATTCATGCGCCAGGGCCTCCTGCAGATAATTCACTTTGGTTTATTGCGCTATCTCTAATAGCACCCGAGATATCGCCAGATATATATTGGATTTTCCCCTGACCCTGAGTGTCCGGCCCCATGAGACTGTGGTTTTCTCGGCCCCTGGAGGTCCGAGAACGTTCCCGCTGCACAGATTCATGCGCCAGGGCCTCCTACAGAAAATGCACTTTGATTTATTGCGCTATCTCTAATAGCACCTGAGATATCACAAGATATATATTGGATTTTTCCCTGACCCAGAGTGTCCGGCCCCATGAGACGGTGGTTGTCTCGGCCCCTGGTGGTCCGAGGTCGTTCCCGCTGCACAGATTCATGCGCCAGGGCCTCCTGCAGATAACTCACTTTGATTTATTGCGCTATCTCTAATAGCACCCGAGATATCACCAGATATATATTGGATTTTCCCCTGACCCTGAGTGTCCGGCCCCATGAGACTGTGGTTTTCTGGGCCCCTGGAGGTCCGAGAACGTTCCCGCTGCACAGGCTCATGCGCCAGGGTCTCCTACAGACAATGCACTTTGATTTATGGCGCTTTCTGTAATAGCACCCGAGATATCACCAGATATATATTGGATTTTTCACTGACCCTGAGTGTCCTGCCCCATGAGACGGTGGTTTTCTCGGCCCCTGGTGTTCCGAGGTCGTTCCCGCTGCACTGATTCATGCGCCAGGGCATCCTACAGACAATGCACTTTGATTTATTGCGCATTCTCTAATAGCACCCGAGATATCACCAGATATATATTGGATTTTCCCCTGACCCTGAGTGTCCGGCCCCATGAGACTGTGGTTTTCTCGGCCCCTGGTGGTCCGAGGTCGTTCCCGTTGCACAGATTCATGCGCCAGGGCCTCCTACAGACAATGCACTTTGATTTATTGCGCTAACTGTAATAGCACCCGAGATATCACCAGATCTATTTTGGATTTTCCCCTGACCCTGAGTGTCCGGCCCCATGAGACTGTGGTTTTCTCGGCCCCTGGTGGTCCGAGGTCGTTCCCGTTGCACACATTCATGCGTTAGGGCCTCCTGCAGTTAATTCACTTTGGTTTATTGCGCTATCTCTGATAGCACCCGAGATATCACCAGATATATATTGGATTTTCCCCTGACCCTGAGTGTCCGGCCCCATGAGACTGTGGTTTTCTCGGCCCCTGGTGGTCCGAGGACGTTCCCGCTGCACAGATTCATGCGCCAGGGCCTCCTACAGGTAATGCACTTTGATTTATTGCGCTATCTGTAATAGCAGCCGAGATATCACCAGATCTATATTGGATTTTCCCCTGACCCTGAGTGTCCGGCCCCATGAGACTGTGGTTTTCTCGGCCCCTGGTGGTCCGCGGTCGTTCCCGCTTCACAGATTCATGCGCCAGGGCCTCCTGCAGATAATTCACTTTGGTTTATTGCGCTATCTCTAATAGCACCCGAGATATCACCAGATCTATTTTGGATTTTCCCCTGACCCTGAGTGTCCGGCCCCATGAGACTGTGGTTTTCTCGGCCCCTGGTGGTCCGAGGTCGTTCCCGTTGCACAGATTCATGCGCCAGGGCCTCCTACAGACAATGCACTTTGATTTATTGCGCTATCTCTAATAGCACCCGAGATATCACCAGATATATATTGGATTTTTCCCCGACCTTGAGTGTCCGGCCCCATGAGACTGTGGTTTTCTCGGCCCCTGGAGGTCCGAGAACGTTCCCGCTGCACAAGTTCATGCGCCAGGGCCTCCTACAGACAATGCACTTTGATTTATTGCGCTATCTGTAATAGCACCCGAGATATCACCAGATATATATTGGATTTTACCCTGACCCTGAGTGTCCGGCCCCATGTGACGGTGGTTGTCTCGGCCCCTGGAGGTCCGAGGTCGTTCCCGCTGCACAGATCCATGCGCCAGGGCCTCCTGCAGATAATTCACTTTGGTTTATTGCGCTATCTCTGATAGCACCCGAGATATCACCAGATATATATTGGATTTTCCCATGACCCTGAAAGTCCGGCCCCATGAGACTGTGGTTTTCTCGGCCCCTGGTGGTCCGAGGTCGTTCCCGCTGCACAGATTCATGCGCCAGGGCCTCCTACAGACAATGCACTTTGATTTATTGCGCTATCTGTAATAGCACCCGAGATATCACCAGATATATATTGGATTTTCCCCTGACCCTGAGTGTCCGGCCCCATGAGACTGTGGTTTTTTCGGCCCCTGATGGTCCGAGGTCGTTCCCGCTGCACAGATTCATGCGCCAGGGCCTCCTACAGACAATGCACTTTGATTTATTGCGCTATCTGTAATAGCACCCGAGATATCACCAGATATATATTGGATTTTTCACTGACCCTGAGTGTCCGGCCCCATGAGACGGTCGTTTTCTCGGCCCCTGGTGGTCCGAGGTCGTTCCCGCTGCACAGATTCATGCGCCAGGGCCTCCTGCAGATAATTCACTTTGGTTTATTGCGCTATCTCTAATAGCACCCGATATATCACCAGATATATATTGGATTTTACACCGACCCTGAAAGTCCGGCCCCATGAGACGGTCGTTTTCTCGGCCCCTGGTGGTCCGAGGTCGTTCCCGCTGCACAGGTTCATGCACCAGGGTCTCCTACAGACAATGCACTTTGATTTATTGCGCTATCTGTAATAGCACCCGAGATATTACCACATATATATTGGATTTTTCACTGACCCTGAGTGTCCGGCCCCATGAGACTGTGGTTTTCTCGGCCCCTGGTGGTCCGAGGTCGTTGCCGCTGCACAGGTTCATGCGCCAGGGCCTCCTACAGACAATGCACTTTGATTTATTGCGCTATCTGTAATAGCACCCGAGATATCACCAGATATATATTGGATTTTTCACTGACCCTGAGTGTCCTGCCCCATGAGACGGTGGTTTTCTCGGCCCCTGGTGTTCCGAGGTCGTTCCCGCTGGCCAGATTCATGCGCCAGGGCCTCCTACAGACAATGCACTTTGATTTATTGCGCTATCTGTAATAGCACCCGAGATATCACCAGATCTATATTGGATTTTCCCCTGACCCTGAGTATCCGGCCCCATGAGACTGTCGTTTTCTTGGCCCCTGGTGGTCCGAGGTCGTTCCCGTTGCACAGATTCATGCGCCAGGGCCTCCTGCAGATAATTCACTTTGGTTTATTGCGCTATCTCTAATAGCACCCGAGATATCACCAGATATATATTGGATTTTCCCCTGACCCTGAGTGTCCGGCCCCATGAGACTGTGGTTTTCTCGGCCCCTGGAGGTCCGAGAACGTTCCCGCTGCACAGGTTCATGCGCCAGGGCCTCCTGCAGATAATTCACTTTGGTTTATTGCGCTATCTCTAATAGCACCCGAGATATCGCCAGATATATATTGGATTTTCCCCTGACCCTGAGTGTCCGGCCCCATGAGACTGTGGTTTTCTCGGCCCCTGGAGGTCCGAGAACGTTCCCGCTGCACAGATTCATGCGCCAGGGCCTCCTGCAGATAATTCACTTTGGTTTATTGCGTTATCTCAAATAGCACCCGAGATATCACCAGATCTATTTTGGATTTTCCCCTGACCCTGAGTGTCCGGCCCCATGAGACGGTCGTTTTCTCGGCCCCTCGTGGTCCGAGGTCGTTCCCGTTGCACAGATTCATGCGCCAGGGCCTCCTGCAGATAATTCACTTTGGTTTATTGCGCTATCTCTAATAGCACCCGAGATATCACCAGATATATATTGGATTTTTCACTGACCCTGAGTGTCTTGCCCCATGAGACGGTGGTTTTCTCGGCCCCTGGTGTTCCGAGGTCGTTCCCGCTGCACAGATTCATGCGCCAGGGCCTCCTACAGAAAATGCACTTTGATTTATTGCGCTATCTCTAATAGCACCTGAGATATCACAAGATATATATTGGATTTTTCCCTGACCCAGAGTGTCCGGCCCCATGAGACGGTGGTTGTCTCGGCCCCTGGTGGTCCGAGGTCGTTCCCGCTGCACAGATTCATGCGCCAGGGCCTCCTGCAGATAACTCACTTTGATTTATTGCGCTATCTCTAATAGCACCCGAGATATCACCAGATATATATTGGATTTTCCCCTGACCCTGAGTGTCCGGCCCCATGAGACTGTGGTTTTCTCGGCCCCTGGAGGTCCGAGAACGTTCCCGCTGCACAGGCTCATGCGCCAGGGTCTCCTACAGACAATGCACTTTGATTTATGGCGCTTTCTGTAATAGCACCCGAGATATCACCAGATATATATTGGATTTTTCACTGACCCTGAGTGTCCTGCCCCATGAGACGGTGGTTTTCTCGGCCCCTGGTGTTCCGAGGTCGTTCCCGCTGCACTGATTCATGCGCCAGGGCATCCTACAGACAATGCACTTTGATTTATTGCGCATTCTCTAATAGCACCCGAGATATCACCAGATATATATTGGATTTTCCCCTGACCCTGAGTGTCCGGCCCCATGAGACTGTGGTTTTCTCGGCCCCTGGTGGTCCGAGGTCGTTCCCGTTGCACAGATTCATGCGCCAGGGCCTCCTACAGACAATGCACTTTGATTTATTGCGCTAACTGTAATAGCACCCGAGATATCACCAGATCTATTTTGGATTTTCCCCTGACCCTGAGTGTCCGGCCCCATGAGACTGTGGTTTTCTCGGCCCCTGGTGGTCCGAGGTCGTTCCCGTTGCACGCATTCATGCGTTAGGGCTTCCTGCAGTTAATTCACTTTGGTTTATTGCGCTATCTCTGATAGCACCCGAGATATCACCAGATATATATTGGATTTATCACTGACCCTGAGCGTCCGGCCCCATGAGACGGTCGTTTTCTCGGCCCCTCGTGGTCCGAGGTCGTTCCCGTTGCACAGATTCATGCGCCAGGGCCTCCTGCAGATAATTCACTTTGGTTTATTGCGCTATCTCTGATAGCACCCGAGATATCACCAGATATATATTGGATTTTCCCCTGACCCTGAAAGTCCGGCCCCATGAGACTGTGGTTTTCTCGGCCCCTGGTGGTCCGAGGTCGTTCCCGCTGCACAGATTCATGCGCCAGGGCCTCCTACAGACAATGCACTTTGATTTATTGCGCTATCTGTAATAGCACCCGAGATATCACCAGATATATATTGGATTTTCCCCTGACCCTGAGTGTCCGGCCCCATGAGACTGTGGTTTTTTCGGCCCCTGATGGTCCGAGGTCGTTCCCGCTGCACAGATTCATGCGCCAGGGCCTCCTACAGACAATGCACTTTGATTTATTGCGCTATCTGTAATAGCACCCGAGATATCACCAGATATATATTGGATTTTTCACTGACCCTGAGTGTCCGGCCCCATGAGACGGTCGTTTTCTCGGCCCCTGGTGGTCCGAGGTCGTTCCCGCTGCACAGATTCATGCGCCAGGGCCTCCTGCAGATAATTCACTTTGGTTTATTGCGCTATCTCTAATAGCACCCGAGATATCACCAGATATATATTGGATTTTACACCGACCCTGAAAGTCCGGCCCCATGAGACGGTCGTTTTCTCGGCCCCTGGTGGTCCGAGGTCGTTCCCGCTGCACAGGTTCATGCGCCAGGGTCTCCTACAGACAATGCACTTTGATTTATTGCGCTATCTGTAATAGCACCCGAGATATTACCACATATATATTGGATTTTTCACTGACCCTGAGTGTCCGGCCCCATGAGACTGTGGTTTTCTCGGCCCCTGGTGGTCCGAGGTCGTTGCCGCTGCACAGGTTCATGCGCCAGGGCCTCCTACAGACAATGCACTTTGATTTATTGCGCTATCTGTAATAGCACCCGAGATATCACCAGATATATATTGGATTTTTCACTGACGCTGAGTGTCCTGCCCCATGAGACGGTGGTTTTCTCGGCCCCTGGTGTTCCGAGGTCGTTCCCGCTGGCCAGATTCATGCGCCAGGGCCTCCTGCAGATAATTCACTTTGGTTTATTGCGCTATCTCTAATAGCACCCGAGATATCACCAGATATATATTGGATTTTCCCCTGACCCTGAGTGTCCGGCCCCATGAGACTGTGGTTTTCTCGGCCCCTGGAGGTCCGAGAACGTTCCCGCTGCACAGGTTCATGCGCCAGGGCCTCCTACAGACAATGCACTTTGATTTATTGCGCTATCTGTAATAGCACCCGAGATATCACCAGATATATATTGGAATTTTCCCTGACCCTGAGTGAACGGCCCCATGAGACTGTGGTTTTCTCGGCCCCTGGTGGTCCGAGGTCGTTCCCGCTGCACAGGTTCATGCGCCAGGGTCTCCTACAGACAATGCACTTTGATTTATTGCGCTATCTGTAATAGCACCCGAGATATCACCACCTATATATTGGATTTTTCCCTGACCCTGAGCGTCCGGCCCCATGAGACGGTCGTTTTCTCGGCCCCTGGTGTTCCGAGGTCGTTCCCGCTGCACAGATTCATGCGCCAGGGCCTCCTACAGACAATGCACTTTGATTTATTGCGCTATCTCTAATAGCACCCGAGATATCACCAGATATATATTGGATTTTTCCCCGACCTTGAGTGTCCGGCCCCATGAGACTGTGGTTTTCTCGGCCCCTGGAGGTCCGAGAACGTTCCCGCTGCACAAGTTCATGCGCCAGGGCCTCCTACAGACAATGCACATTGATTTATTGCGCTATCTGTAATAGCACCCGAGATATCACCAGATATATATTGGATTTTACCCTGACCCAGAGTGTCCGGCCCCATGTGACGGTGGTTGTCTCGGCCCCTGGAGGTCCGAGGTCGTTCCCGCTGCACAGATCCATGCGCCAGGGCCTCCTGCAGATAATTCACTTTGGTTTATTGCGCTATCTCTGATAGCACCCGAGATATCACCAGATATATATTGGATTTTCCCCTGACCCTGAGTGTAAGGCCCCATGAGACTGTGGTTTTCTCGGCCCCTGGTGGTCCGAGGTCGTTCCCGCTGCACAGATTCATGCGCCAGGGCCTCCTACAGACAATGCACTTTGATTTATTGCGCTATCTGTAATAGCACCCGAGATATCACCAGATATATATTGGATTTTCCCCTGACCCTGAGTGTCCGGCCCCATGAGACTGTGGTTTTTTCGGCCCCTGATGGTCCGAGGTCGTTCCCGCTGCACAGATTCATGCGCCAGGGCCTCCTACAGACAATGCACTTTGATTTATTGCGCTATCTGTAATAGCACCCGAGATATCACCAGATATATATTGGATTTTTCACTGACCCTGAGTGTCCGGCCCCATGAGACGGTCGTTTTCTCGGCCCCTGGTGGTCCGAGGTCGTTCCCGCTGCACAGATTCATGCGCCAGGGCCTCCTGCAGATAATTCACTTTGGTTTATTGCGCTATCTCTAATAGCACCCGAGATATCACCAGAAATATATTGGATTTTACACCGACCCTGAAAGTCCGGCCCCATGAGACGGTCGTTTTCTCGGCCCCTGGTGGTCCGAGGTCGTTCCCGCTGCACAGGTTCATGCGCCAGGGTCTCCTACAGACAATGCACTTTGATTTATTGCGCTATCTGTAATAGCACCCGAGATATTACCACATATATATTGGATTTTCCACTGACCCTGAGTGTCCGGCCCCATGAGACTGTGGTTTTCTCGGCCCCTGGTGGTCCGAGGTCGTTGCCGCTGCACAGGTTCATGCGCCAGGGCCTCCTACAGACAATGCACTTTGATTTATTGCGCTATCTGTAATAGCACCCGAGATATCACCAGATATATATTGGATTTTTCACTGACCCTGAGTGTCCTGCCCCATGAGACGGTGGTTTTCTCGGCCCCTGGTGTTCCGAGGTCGTTCCCGCTGGCCAGATTCATGCGCCAGGGCCTCCTACAGACAATGCACTTTGATTTATTGCGCTATCTGTAATAGCACCCGAGATATCACCAGATCTATATTGGATTTTCCCCTGACCCTGAGTGTCCGGCCCCATGAGACTGTGGTTTTCTCGGCCCCTGGAGGTCCGAGGACGTTCCCGCTGCACAGATTCGTGCGCCAGGGCCTCCTACAGGTAATGCACTTTGATTTATTGCGCTATCTGTAATAGGACCCGAGATATCACCAGATATATATTGGATTTTTCCCTGACCCTGAGTTTCCGGCACCATGAGAAGGTGGTTGTCTCGCCCCTGGTGCTCCGAGGTCGTTCCCGCTGCACAGATTCATGCGCCAGGGCCTCCTACAGACAATGCACTTTGATTTATTGCGCTATCTGTAATAGCAGCCGAGATATCAGCAGATATATATTGGATTTTTCACTGACCCTGACTGACCTTCCCCATGAGACGGTAGTTTTCTCGGCCCCTGGTGGTCCGAGGTCGTTCTCGCTGCACAGATTCATGCGCCAGGGCCTCCTGCAGATAATTCACTTTGGTTTATTGCGCTATCTCTAATAGCACCCGAGATATCACCAGATATATATTGGATTTTTCCCTGACCCTGAGTGTCCGGCCCCATGAGACTGTGGTTTTCTCAGCCCCTGGTGGTCCGAGGTCGTTCCCGCTGCACAGGTTCATGCGCCAGTGTCTCCTACAGACAACGCACTTTGATTTATTGCGCTATCTGTAATAGCACCCGAGATATCACCACCTATATATTGGATTTTTCCCTGACCCTGAGCGTCCGGCCCCATGAGACGGTCGTTTTCTCGGCCCCTGGTGGTCCGAGGTCGTTCCCGCTGCACAGGTTCATGCGCTAGGGTCTCCTACAGACAATGCACTTTGATTTATTGCCGTATCTGTAATAGCACCCGAGATATCACCATATATATATTGGATTTTTCACTGACCCTGAGTGTCCTGCCCCATGTGACGGTGGTTTTCTCGGCCCCTGGTGTTCCGAGGTCCTTCCCGTTGCACAGATTCATGCGCCAGTGCCTCCTGCAGATAATTCACTTTGATTTATTGCGCTATCTCTAATAGCACCCGAGATATCACCAGATATATATTGGATTTTCCCCTGACCCTGAGTGTCCGGCCCCATGAGACTGTGGTTTTCTCGGCCCCTGGTCGTCCGAGGTCGTTCCCGCTGAACAGATTCATGCGCCTGGGCCTCCTACAGACAATGCACATTGATTTATTGCGCTATCTGTAATAGCACCCGAGATATCACCAGATATATATTGGATTTTACCCTGACCCTGAGTGTCCGGCCCCATGAGACGGTCGTTGTCTCGGCCCCTGGAGGTCCGAGGACGTTCCCGTTGCACAGATTCATGCGCCAGGGCCTCCTACAGGTAATGCACTTTGATTTATTGCGCTATCTGTAATAGCACCCGAGATATCACCAGATCTATATTGGATTTTCCACTGACCCTGAGTGTCCGGCCCCATGAGACTGTGGTTTCCTCGGCCCCTGGAGGTCCGAGGACGTTCCCGCTGCACAGGTTCATGCGCCAGGGTCGCCTACAGACAATGCACTTTGATTTATTGCGCTATCTCTAATAGCACCCGAGATATCACCACATATATATTGGATTTTTCACTGACCCTGAGTGTCCGGCCCCATGAGGCGGTGGTTTTCTCGGTCCCTGGTGTTCCGAGGTCGTACCCGCTGCACAGATTCATGCGCCAGGGCCTCCTACAGACAATGCACTTTGATTTATTGCGCTATCTTTAATAGCAGCCGAGATATCACCAGATATATATATTGGATTTTTCACTGACCCTGAGTGTCCGGCCCCATGAGACGGTCGTTTTCTCGACCCCTGGTGGTCCGAGGTCGTTCCCGTTGCACAGATTCATGCGCCAGTGCCTCCTGCAGATAATTCACTTTGATTTATTGCGCTATCTCTAATAGCACCCGAGATATCACCAGATATATATTGGATTTTCCCCTGACCCTGAGTGTCCGGCCCCATGAGACTGTGGTTTTCTCGGCCCATGGGCGTCCGAGGTCGTTCCCGCTGAACAGATTCATGCGCCTGGGCCTCCTACAGACAATGCACATTGATTTATTGCGCTATCTGTAATAGCACCCGAGATATCACCAGATATATATTGGATTTTACCCTGACCCTGAGTGTCCGGCCCCATGAGACGGTCGTTGTCTCGGCCCCTGGAGGTCCGAGGACGTTCCCGCTGCACAGATTCATGCGCCAGGGCCTCCTACAGGTAATGCACTTTGATTTATTGCGCTATCTGTAATAGCACCCGAGATATCACCAGATATATATTGGATTTTCCCCTGACCCTGAGTGTCCGGCCCCATGAGACTGTGGTTTTTTCGGCCCCTGATGGTCCGAGGTCGTTCCCGCTGCACAGATTCATGCGCCAGGGCCTCCTACAGACAATGCACTTTGATTTATTGCGCTATCTGTAATAGCACCCGAGATATCACCAGATATATATTGGATTTTTCACTGACCCTGAGTGTCCGGCCCCATGAGACGGTCGTTTTCTCGGCCCCTGGTGGTCCGAGGTCGTTCCCGCTGCACAGATTCATGCGCCAGGGCCTCCTGCAGATAATTCACTTTGGTTTATTGCGCTATCTCTAATAGCACCCGAGATATCACCAGAAATATATTGGATTTTACACCGACCCTGAAAGTCCGGCCCCATGAGACGGTCGTTTTCTCGGCCCCTGGTGGTCCGAGGTCGTTCCCGCTGCACAGGTTCATGCGCCAGGGTCTCCTCAAGAGAATGCACTTTGATTTATTGCGCTATCTGTAATAGCACCCGAGATATTACCACATATATATTGGATTTTTCACTGACCCTGAGTGTCCGGCCCCATGAGACTGTGGTTTTCTCGGCCCCTGGTGGTCCGAGGTCGTTGCCGCTGCACAGGTTCATGCGCCAGGGCCTCCTACAGACAATGCACTTTGATTTATTGCGCTATCTGTAATAGCACCCGAGATATCACCAGATATATATTGGATTTTTCACTGACCCTGAGTGTCCTGCCCCATGAGACGGTGGTTTTCTCGGCCCCTGGTGTTCCGAGGTCGTTCCCGCTGGCCAGATTCATGCGCCTGGGCCTCCTACAGACAATGCACTTTGATTTATTGCGCTATCTGTAATAGCACCCGAGATATCACCAGATATATATTGGATTTTTCACTGACCCTGAGTGTCCGGCCCCATGAGACGGTCGTTTTCTCGGCCCCTGGTGGTCCGAGGTCGTTCCCGCTGCACAGATTCATGCGCCAGGGCCTCCTGCAGATAATTCACTTTGGTTTATTGCGCTATCTCTAATAGCACCCGAGATATCACCAGAAATATATTGGATTTTACACCGACCCTGAAAGTCCGGCCCCATGAGACGGTCGTTTTCTCGGCCCCTGGTGGTCCGAGGTCGTTCCCGTTGCACAGATTCATGCGCCAGTGCCTCCTGCAGATAATTCACTTTGGTTTATTGCGCTATCTCTAATAGCACCCGAGATATCACCAGATATATATTGGATTTTCCCCTGACCCTGAGTGTCCGGCCCCATGAGACTGTGGTTTTCTCGGCCCATGGGCGTCCGAGGTCGTTCCCGCTGAACAGATTCATGCGCCTGGGCCTCCTACAGACAATGCACATTGATTTATTGCGCTATCTGTAATAGCACCCGAGATATCACCAGATATATATTGGATTTTACCCTGACCCTGAGTGTCCGGCCCCATGAGACGGTCGTTGTCTCGGCCCCTGGAGGTCCGAGGACGTTCCCGCTGCACAGATTCATGCGCCAGGGCCTCCTACAGGTAATGCACTTTGATTTATTGCGCTATCTGTAATAGCACCCGAGATATCACCAGATATATATTGGATTTTCCCCTGACCCTGAGTGTCCGGCCCCATGAGACTGTGGTTTTTTCGGCCCCTGATGGTCCGAGGTCGTTCCCGCTGCACAGATTCATGCGCCAGGGCATCCTACAGACAATGCACTTTGATTTATTGCGCTATCTGTAATAGCACCCGAGATATCACCAGATATATATTGGATTTTTCACTGACCCTGAGTGTCCGGCCCCATGAGACGGTCGTTTTCTCGGCCCCTGGTGGTCCGAGGTCGTTCCCGCTGCACAGATTCATGCGCCAGGGCCTCCTGCAGATAATTCACTTTGGATTATTGCGCTATCTCTAATAGCACCCGAGATATCACCAGAAATATATTGGATTTTACACCGACCCTGAAAGTCCGGCCCCATGAGACGGTCGTTTTCTCGGCCCCTGGTGGTCCGAGGTCGATCCCGCTGCACAGGTTCATGCGCCAGGGTCTCCTACAGACAATGCACTTTGATTTATTGCGCTATCTGTAATAGCACCCGAGATATTACCACATATATATTGGATTTTTCACTGACCCTGAGTGTCCGGCCCCATGAGACTGTGGTTTTCTCGGCCCCTGGTGGTCCGAGGTCGTTGCCGCTGCACAGGTTCATGCGCCAGGGCCTCCTACAGACAATGCACTTTGATTTATTGCGCTATCTGTAATAGCACCCGAGATATCACCAGATATATATTGGATTTTTCACTGACCCTGAGTGTCCTGCCCCATGAGACGGTGGTTTTCTCGGCCCCTGGTGTTCCGAGGTCGTTCCCGCTGGCCAGATTCATGCGCCAGGGCCTCCTACAGACAATGCACTTTGATTTATTGCGCTATCTGTAATAGCACCCGAGATATCACCAGATCTATATTGGATTTTCCCCTGACCCTGAGTATCCGGCCCCATGAGACTGTCGTTTTCTTGGCCCCTGGTGGTCCGAGGTCGTTCCCGTTGCACAGATTCATGCGCCAGGGCCTCCTGCAGATAATTCACTTTGATTTATTGCGCTATCTCTAATAGCACCCGAGATATCACCAGATATATATTGGATTTTCCCCTGACCCTGAGTGTCCGGCCCCATGAGACTGTGGTTTTCTCGGCCCCTGGAGGTCCGAGAACGTTCCCGCTGCACAAGTTCATGCGCCAGGGCCTCCTACAGACAATGCACTTTGATTTATTGCGCTATCTGTAATAGCACCCGACATATCACCAGATATATATTGGATTTTCCCCTGACCCTGAGTGTCCGGCCCCATGAGACTGTGGTTTTCTCGGCCCCTGGTGGTCCGAGGTCGTTCCCGCTGCACAGATTCATGCGCCAGGGCCTCCTACAGACAATGTACTTTGATTTATTGCGCTATCTGTAATAGCACCCGAGATATCACCAGATATATATTGGAATTTTCCCTGACCCTGAGTGAACGGCCCCATGAGACTGTGGTTTTCTCGGCCCCTGGTGGTCCGAGGTCGTTCCCGCTGCACAGGTTCATGCGCCAGGGTCTCCTACAGACAATGCACTTTGATTTATTGCGCTATCTGTAATAGCACCCGAGATATCACCACCTATATATTGGATTTTTCCCTGACCCTGACCGTCCGGCCCCATGAGACGGTCGTTTTCTCGGCCCCTGGTGGTCCGAGGTCGTTCCCGCTGCACAGGTTCATGCGCCAGGGTCTCCTACAGACAATGCACTTTGATTTATTGCGGTATCTGTAATAGCACCCGAGATATCACCATATATATATTGGATTTTTCACTGACCCTGAGTGTCCTGCCCCATGTGACGGTGGTTTTCTCGGCCCCTGGTGCTCCGAGGTCGTTCCCGTTGCACAGATTCATGCGCCAGGGCCTCCTGCAGATAATTCACTTTGGTTTATTGCGCTATCTCTAATAGCACCCGAGATATCACCAGATATATATTGGATTTTCCCCTGACCCTGAGTGTCCGGCCCCATGAGACTGTGGTTTTCTCGGCCCCTGGTCGTCCGAGGTCGTTCCCGCTGAACAGATTCATGCGCCTGGGCCTCCTACAGACAATGTACTTTGATTTATTGCGCTATCTGTAATAGCACCCGAGATATCACCAGATATATATTGGAATTTTCCCTGACCCTGAGTGAACGGCCCCATGAGACTGTGGTTTTCTCGGCCCCTGGTGGTCCGAGGTCGTTCCCGCTGCACAGGTTCATGCGCCAGGGTCTCCTACAGACAATGCACTTTGATTTATTGCGCTATCTGTAATAGCACCCGAGATATCACCACCTATATATTGGATTTTTCCCTGACCCTGACCGTCCGGCCCCATGAGACGGTCGTTTTCTCGGCCCCTGGTGGTCCGAGGTCGTTCCCGCTGCACAGGTTCATGCGCCAGGGTCTCCTACAGACAATGCACTTTGATTTATTGCGGTATCTGTAATAGCACCCGAGATATCACCATATATATATTGGATTTTTCACTGACCCTGAGTGTCCTGCCCCATGTGACGGTGGTTTTCTCGGCCCCTGGTGCTCCGAGGTCGTTCCCGTTGCACAGATTCATGCGCCAGGGCCTCCTGCAGATAATTCACTTTGGTTTATTGCGCTATCTCTAATAGCACCCGAGATATCACCAGATATATATTGGATTTTCCCCTGACCCTGAGTGTCCGGCCCCATGAGACTGTGGTTTTCTCGGCCCCTGGTCGTCCGAGGTCGTTCCCGCTGAACAGATTCATGCGCCTGGGCCTCCTACAGACAATGCACTTTGATTTATTGCGCTATCTGTAATAGCACCCGAGATATCACCAGATCTATATTGGATTTTCCCCTGACCCTGAGTGTCCGGCCCCATGAGACTGTGGTTTTCTCGGACCCTGGAGGTCCGAGGACGTTCCCGCTGCACAGATTCATGCGCCAGGGCCTCCTGCAGATAATTCACTTTGGTTTATTGCGCTATCTCTAATAGCACCCGAGATATCACCAGATATATATTGGATTTTCCCCTGACCCTGAGTGTCCCGCCCCATGAGACGGTCGTTTTCTCGGCCCCTGGTGGTCCGAGGTCGTTCCCGCTGCACAGGTTCATGCGCCAGTGTCTCCTACAGACAATGCACTTTGATTTATTGCGGTATCTGTAATAGCACCCGAAATATCACCATATATATATTGGATTTTTCACTGACCCTGAGTGTCCTGCCCCATGTGACGGTGGTTTTCTCGGCCCCTGGTGTTCCGAGGTCCTTCCCGCTGCACAGATTCATGCGCCAGGGCCTGCTACAGACGATGCACTTTGA
Organism: Nomia melanderi; assembly: GCF_051020985.1. Taxonomy (NCBI): domain Eukaryota; kingdom Metazoa; phylum Arthropoda; class Insecta; order Hymenoptera; family Halictidae; genus Nomia; species Nomia melanderi. The sequence goes on from NW_027475130.1 coordinate 9,417,273, forward strand.
TTTATTGCGCTATCTCTAATAGCACCCGAGATATCACCAGATATATATTGGATTTTCCCCTGACCCTGAGTGTCCGGCCCCATGAGACTGTGGTTTTCTCGGCCCCTGGTGGTCCGAGGTCGTTCCCGTTGCACAGATTCATGCGCCAGTGCCTCCTGCAGATAATTCACTTTGGTTTATTGCGCTATCTCTATTAGCACCCGAGATATCACCAGATATATATTGGATTTTCCCCTGACCCTGAGTGTCCGGCCCCATGAGACTGTGGTTTTCTCGGCCCCTGGTCGTCCGAGGTCGTTCCCGCTGAACAGATTCATGCGCCTGGGCCTCCTACAGACAATGCACATTGATTTATTGCGCTATCTGTAATAGCACCCGAGATATCACCAGATATATATTGGATTTTACCCTGACCCTGAGTGTCCGGCCCCATGAGACGGTCGTTGTCTCGGCCCCTGGAGGTCCGAGGACGTTCCCGCTGCACAGATTCATGCGCCAGGGCCTCCTACAGGTAATGCACTTTGATTTATTGCGCTATCTGTAATAGCACCCGAGATATCACCAGATCTATATTGGATTTTCCACTGACCCTGAGTGTCCGGCCCCATGAGACTGTGGTTTCCTCGGCCCCTGGAGGTCCGAGGACGTTCCCGCTGCACAGGTTCATGCGCCAGGGTCTCCTACAGACAATGCACTTTGATTTATTGCGCTATCTGTAATAGCACCCGAGATATCACCACATATATATTGGATTTTTCACTGACCCTGAGTGTCCGGCCCCATGAGACGGTGGTTTTCTCGGTCCCTGGTGTTCCGAGGTCGTACCCGCTGCACAGATTCATGCGCCAGGGCCTCCTACAGACAATGCACTTTGATTTATTGCGCTATCTTTAATAGCAGCCGAGATATCACCAGATATATATATTGGATTTTTCACTGACCCTGAGTGTCCGGCCCCATGAGACGTTCGTTTTCTCGGCCCCTGGTGGTCCGAGGTCGTTCCCGTTGCACAGATTCATGCGCCAGTGCCTCCTGCAGATAATTCACTTTGGTTTATTGCGCTATCTCTAATAGCACCCGAGATATCACCAGATATATATTGGATTTTCCCCTGACCCTGAGTGTCCGGCCCCATGAGACTGTCGTTTTCGCGGCCCCTGGTGGTCCGAGGTCGTTCCCGTTGCACAGATTCATGCGCCAGTGCCTCCTGCAGATAATTCACTTTGGTTTATTGCGCTATCTCTATTAGCACCCGAGATATCACCAGATATATATTGGATTTTCCCCTGACCCTGAGTGTCCGGCCCCATGAGACTGTGGTTTTCTCGGCCCCTGGTCGTCCGAGGTCGTTCCCGCTGAACAGATTCATGCGCCTGGGCCTCCTACAGACAATGCACATTGATTTATTGCGCTATCTGTAATAGCACCCGAGATATCACCAGATATATATTGGATTTTACCCTGACCCTGAGTGTCCGGCCCCATGAGACGGTCGTTGTCTCGGCCCCTGGAGGTCCGAGGACGTTCCCGCTGCACAGATTCATGCGCCAGGGCCTCCTACAGGTAATGCACTTTGATTTATTGCGCTATCTTTAATAGCAGCCGAGATATCACCAGATATATATATTGGATTTTTCACTGACCCTGAGTGTCCGGCCCCATGAGACGTTCGTTTTCTCGGCCCCTGGTGGTCCGAGGTCGTTCCCGTTGCACAGATTCATGCGCCAGTGCCTCCTGCAGATAATTCACTTTGGTTTATTGCGCTATCTCTAATAGCACCCGAGATATCACCAGATATATATTGGATTTTCCCCTGACCCTGAGTGTCCGGCCACATGAGACTGTCGTTTTCGCGGCCCCTGGTGGTCCGAGGTCGTTCCCGTTGCACAGATTCATGCGCCAGGGCCTCCTGCAGATAATTCACTTTGGTTTATTGCGCTATCTGTAATAGCACCCGAGATATCACCAGATCTATATTGGTTTTTCCCCTGACCCTGAGTGTCCGGCCCCATGAGACTGTCGTTTTCTCGGCCCCTGGTGGTCGGAGGTCGTTCCCGTTGCACAGATTCATGCGCCAGGGCCTCCTGCAGATAATTCACTTTGGTTTATTGCGCTATCTCTAATAGCACCCGAGATATCACCAGATATATATTGGATTTTTCACTGACCCTGAGCGTCCGGCCCCATGAGACGGTCGTTTTCTCGGCCCCTGGTGGTCCGAGGTCGTTCCCGCTGCACAGGTTCATGCGCCAGGGCCTCCTGCAGATAATTCACTTTGGTTTATTGCGCTATCTCTAACAGCACCCGAGATATCACCAGATATATATTGGATTTTTCACTGACCCTGAGCGTCCGGCCCCATGAGACGGTCGTTTTCTCGGCCCCTGGTGGTCCGAGGTCGTTCCCGTTGCACAGATTCATGCGCCAGGGCCACCTGCTGATAATTCACTTTGGTTTATTGCGCTATCTCTAATAGCACCCGAGATATCACCAGATATATATTGGATTTTTCACTGAACCTGAGTGTCCGGCCCCATGAGACGGTGGTTTTCTCGGTCCCTGGTGTTCCGAGGTCGTTCCCGCTGCACAGATTCATGCGCCAGGGCCTCCTACAGACAATGCACTTTGATTTATTGCGCTACCTGTAATAGCACCCGAGATATCGCCAGATATATATTGGATTTTCCCCTGACCCTGAGTGTCCGGCCCCATGAGACTGTGGTTTTCTCAGCCCCTGGTGGTCCGAGGTCGTTCCCGCTGCACAGGTTCATGCGCCAGGGTCTCCTACAGACAATGCACATTGATTAATTGCGCTATCTGTAATAGCACCCGAGATATCACCAGATCTATATTGGATTTTCCCCTGACCCTGAGTGTCCGGCCCCATGAGATTGTGGTTTTCTCGGCCCCTGGTGGTCCGACGTCGTTCCCGTTGCACAGATTCATGGGCCAGGGCCTCCTGCAGACAATGCACTTTGATTTATTGCGCTATCTGTAATAGCACCCGAGATATCACCAGATATATATTGGATTTTTCCATGACCCTGAGTGTCCGGCCCCATGAGACGGTGGTTTTCTCGGCCCCTGGTGATCCGAGGTCGCTCCCGCTTCCCAGATTCATGCGACGGGGCCTCGTACAGACAATGCACTTTGAAATATTGCGCTATCTCTAACAGCACCCGAGATATCACCAGATATATATTGGATTTTTCACTGACCCTGAGTGTCCGGCCCCATGAGACGGTAGTTTTCTCGGCCCCTGGTGGTCCGAGGTCGTTCCCGTTGCACAGATGCATGCGCCAGGGCCTCCTGCTGATAATTCACTTTGGTTTATTGCGCTATCTCTAATAGCACCCGAGATATCACCAGATATATATTGGATTTTTCACTGAACCTGCGTGTCCGGCCCCATGAGACGGTGGTTTTCTCGGTCCCTGGTGTTCCGAGGTCGTTCCCGCTGCACAGATTCATGCGCCAGGGCCTCCTACAGACAATGCACTTTGATTTATTGCGCTATCGGTAATAGCAGCCGAGATATCACCAGATATATATTGGATTTTTCACTGACCCTGAGTGTCCGGCCCCATGAGACGGTCGTTTTCTCGGCCCCTGGTGGTCCGAGGTCATTCCCGCTGCACAGATTCATGCGCCAGGGCCTCCTACAGACAATGCACTTTGATTTATTGCGCTATCTGTAATAGCACCCGAGATATCACCAGATATATATTGGATTTTACCCTGACCCTGAGTGTCCGGCCCCATGAGACGGTCGTTGTCTCGGCCCCTGGAGGTCCGAGGACGTACCCGCTGCACAGATTCATGCGCCAGGGCCTCCTACAAGTAATGCACTTTGATTTATTGCGCTATCTGTAATAGCACCCGAGATATCACCAGATCTATATTGGATTTTCCCCTGACCCTGAGTGTCCGGCCCCATGAGACTGTGGTTTTCTCGGCCCCTGGTGGTCCGAGGTCGTTCCCGTAGCACAGATTCATGCGCCAGGGCCACCTGCTGATAATTCACTTTGGTTTATTGCGCTATCTCTAATAGCACCCGAGATATCACCAGATATATATTGGATTTTTCACTGAACCTGAGTGTCCGGCCCCATGAGACGGTGGTTTTCTCGGTCCCTGGTGTTCCGAGGTCGTTCCCGCTGCACAGATTCATGCGCCAGGGCCTCCTACAGACAATGCACTTTGATTTATTGCGCTACCTGTAATAGCACCCGAGATATCGCCAGATATATATTGGATTTTACCCTGACCCTGAGTGTCCGGCCCCATGAGACGGTGGTTTTCTCGGTCCCTGGTGTTCCGAGGTCGTTCCCGCTGCACAGATTCATGCGCCAGGGCCTCCTACAGACAATGCACTTTGATTTATTGCGCTATCTCTAATAGCACCCGAGATATCACCAGATATATAGTGGATTTTCCCCTGACCCTGAGTGTCCGGCCCCATGAGACTGTGGTTTTCTCGGCCCCTGGTGGTCCGAGGTCGTTCCCGTTGCACAGATTCATGCGCCAGGGCCTCCTGCCTATAATTCACTTTGGTTTATTGCGCTATCTCTAATAGCACCCGAGATATCACCAGATATATATTGGATTTTCCCCTGACCCTGAGTGTCCGGCCCCATGAGACTGTGGTTTTCTCGGCCCCTGGTCGTCCGAGGTCGTTCCCGCTGCACAGATTCATGCGCCAGGGCCTCCTACAGACAATGCACTTTGATTTATTGCGCTATCGGTAATAGCAGCCGAGATATCACCAGATATATATTGGATTTTTCACTGACCCCGAGTGTCCGGCCCCATGAGACTGTGGTTTTCTCGGCCCCTGGTGATCCGAGGTCGTTCCCGTTGCACAGATTCATGCGCCAGGGCCACCTGCTGATAATTCACTTTGGTTTATTGCGCTATCTCTAATAGCACCCGAGATATCACCAGATATATATTGGATTTTTCACTGAACCTGAGTGTCCGGCCCCATGAGACGTTCGTTTTCTCGGCCCCTGGTGGTCCGAGGTCGTTCCCGTTGCACAGATTCATGCGCCAGTGCCTCCTGCAGATAATTCACTTTGGTTTATTGCGCTATCTCTAATAGCACCCGAGATATCACCAGATATATATTGGATTTTCCCCTGACCCTGAGTGTCCGGCCCCATGAGACTGTCGTTTTCGCGGCCCCTGGTGGTCCGAGGTCGTTCCCGTTGCACAGATTCATGCGCCAGTGCCTCCTGCAGATAATTCACTTTGGTTTATTGCGCTATCTCTATTAGCACCCGAGATATCACCAGATATATATTGGATTTTCCCCTGACCCTGAGTGTCCGGCCCCATGAGACTGTGGTTTTCTCGGCCCCTGGTCGTCCGAGGTCGTTCCCGCTGAACAGATTCATGCGCCTGGGCCTCCTACAGACAATGCACATTGATTTATTGCGCTATCTGTAATAGCACCCGAGATATCACCAGATATATATTGGATTTTACCCTGACCCTGAGTGTCCGGCCCCATGAGACGGTCGTTGTCTCGGCCCCTGGAGGTCCGAGGACGTTCCCGCTGCACAGATTCATGCGCCAGGGCCTCCTACAGGTAATGCACTTTGATTTATTGCGCTATCTGTAATAGCACCCGAGATATCACCAGATCTATATTGGATTTTCCACTGACCCTGAGTGTCCGGCCCCATGAGACTGTGGTTTCCTCGGCCCCTGGAGGTCCGAGGACGTTCCCGCTGCACAGGTTCATGCGCCAGGGTCTCCTACAGACAATGCACTTTGATTTATTGCGCTATCTGTAATAGCACCCGAGATATCACCACATATATATTGGATTTTTCACTGACCCTGAGTGTCCGGCCCCATGAGACGGTGGTTTTCTCGGTCCCTGGTGTTCCGAGGTCGTACCCGCTGCACAGATTCATGCGCCAGGGCCTCCTACAGACAATGCACTTTGATTTATTGCGCTATCTTTAATAGCAGCCGAGATATCACCAGATATATATATTGGATTTTTCACTGACCCTGAGTGTCCGGCCCCATGAGACGTTCGTTTTCTCGGCCCCTGGTGGTCCGAGGTCGTTCCCGTTGCACAGATTCATGCGCCATTGCTTCCTGCAGATAATTCACTTTGGTTTATTGCGCTATCTCTAATAGCACCCGAGATATCACCAGATATATATTGGATTTTCCCCTGACCCTGAGTGTCCGGCCACATGAGACTGTCGTTTTCGCGGCCCCTGGTGGTCCGAGGTCGTTCCCGTTGCACAGATTCATGCGCCAGGGCCTCCTGCAGATAATTCACTTTGGTTTATTGCGCTATCTGTAATAGCACCCGAGATATCACCAGATCTATATTGGTTTTTCCCCTGACCCTGAGTGTCCGGCCCCATGAGACTGTCGTTTTCTCGGCCCCTGGTGGTCGGAGGTCGTTCCCGTTGCACAGATTCATGCGCCAGGGCCTCCTGCAGATAATTCACTTTGGTTTATTGCGCTATCTCTAATAGCACCCGAGATATCACCAGATATATATTGGATTTTTCACTGACCCTGAGCGTCCGGCCCCATGAGACGGTCGTTTTCTCGGCCCCTGGTGGTCCGAGGTCGTTCCCGCTGCACAGGTTCATGCGCCAGGGCCTCCTGCAGATAATTCACTTTGGTTTATTGCGCTATCTCTAACAGCACCCGAGATATCACCAGATATATATTGGATTTTTCACTGACCCTGAGCGTCCGGCCCCATGAGACGGTCGTTTTCTCGGCCCCTGGTGGTCCGAGGTCGTTCCCGTTGCACAGATTCATGCGCCAGGGCCACCTGCTGATAATTCACTTTGGTTTATTGCGCTATCTCTAATAGCACCCGAGATATCACCAGATATATATTGGATTTTTCACTGAACCTGAGTGTCCGGCCCCATGAGACGGTGGTTTTCTCGGTCCCTGGTGTTCCGAGGTCGTTCCCGCTGCACAGATTCATGCGCCAGGGCCTCCTACAGACAATGCACTTTGATTTATTGCGCTACCTGTAATAGCACCCGAGATATCGCCAGATATATATTGGATTTTCCCCTGACCCTGAGTGTCCGGCCCCATGAGACTGTGGTTTTCTCAGCCCCTGGTGGTCCGAGGTCGTTCCCGCTGCACAGGTTCATGCGCCAGGGTCTCCTACAGACAATGCACATTGATTAATTGCGCTATCTGTAATAGCACCCGAGATATCACCAGATCTATATTGGATTTTCCCCTGACCCTGAGTGTCCGGCCCCATGAGATTGTGGTTTTCTCGGCCCCTGGTGGTCCGACGTCGTTCCCGTTGCACAGATTCATGGGCCAGGGCCTCCTGCAGACAATGCACTTTGATTTATTGCGCTATCTGTAATAGCACCCGAGATATCACCAGATATATATTGGATTTTTCCATGACCCTGAGTGTCCGGCCCCATGAGACGGTGGTTTTCTCGGCCCCTGGTGATCCGAGGTCGCTCCCGCTTCCCAGATTCATGCGACGGGGCCTCGTACAGACAATGCACTTTGAAATATTGCGCTATCTCTAACAGCACCCGAGATATCACCAGATATATATTGGATTTTTCACTGACCCTGAGTGTCCGGCCCCATGAGACGGTAGTTTTCTCGGCCCCTGGTGGTCCGAGGTCGTTCCCGTTGCACAGATGCATGCGCCAGGGCCTCCTGCTGATAATTCACTTTGGTTTATTGCGCTATCTCTAATAGCACCCGAGATATCACCAGATATATATTGGATTTTTCACTGAACCTGCGTGTCCGGCCCCATGAGACGGTGGTTTTCTCGGTCCCTGGTGTTCCGAGGTCGTTCCCGCTGCACAGATTCATGCGCCAGGGCCTCCTACAGACAATGCACTTTGATTTATTGCGCTATCGGTAATAGCAGCCGAGATATCACCAGATATATATTGGATTTTTCACTGACCCTGAGTGTCCGGCCCCATGAGACGGTCGTTTTCTCGGCCCCTGGTGGTCCGAGGTCATTCCCGCTGCACAGATTCATGCGCCAGGGCCTCCTACAGACAATGCACTTTGATTTATTGCGCTATCTGTAATAGCACCCGAGATATCACCAGATATATATTGGATTTTACCCTGACCCTGAGTGTCCGGCCCCATGAGACGGTCGTTGTCTCGGCCCCTGGAGGTCCGAGGACGTACCCGCTGCACAGATTCATGCGCCAGGGCCTCCTACAAGTAATGCACTTTGATTTATTGCGCTATCTGTAATAGCACCCGAGATATCACCAGATCTATATTGGATTTTCCCCTGACCCTGAGTGTCCGGCCCCATGAGACTGTGGTTTTCTCGGCCCCTGGTGGTCCGAGGTCGTTCCCGTAGCACAGATTCATGCGCCAGGGCCACCTGCTGATAATTCACTTTGGTTTATTGCGCTATCTCTAATAGCACCCGAGATATCACCAGATATATATTGGATTTTTCACTGAACCTGAGTGTCCGGCCCCATGAGACGGTGGTTTTCTCGGTCCCTGGTGTTCCGAGGTCGTTCCCGCTGCACAGATTCATGCGCCAGGGCCTCCTACAGACAATGCACTTTGATTTATTGCGCTACCTGTAATAGCACCCGAGATATCGCCAGATATATATTGGATTTTACCCTGACCCTGAGTGTCCGGCCCCATGAGACGGTGGTTTTCTCGGTCCCTGGTGTTCCGAGGTCGTTCCCGCTGCACAGATTCATGCGCCAGGGCCTCCTACAGACAATGCACTTTGATTTATTGCGCTATCTCTAATAGCACCCGAGATATCACCAGATATATAGTGGATTTTCCCCTGACCCTGAGTGTCCGGCCCCATGAGACTGTGGTTTTCTCGGCCCCTGGTGGTCCGAGGTCGTTCCCGTTGCACAGATTCATGCGCCAGGGCCTCCTGCCTATAATTCACTTTGGTTTATTGCGCTATCTCTAATAGCACCCGAGATATCACCAGATATATATTGGATTTTCCCCTGACCCTGAGTGTCCGGCCCCATGAGACTGTGGTTTTCTCGGCCCCTGGTCGTCCGAGGTCGTTCCCGCTGCACAGATTCATGCGCCAGGGCCTCCTACAGACAATGCACTTTGATTTATTGCGCTATCGGTAATAGCAGCCGAGATATCACCAGATATATATTGGATTTTTCACTGACCCCGAGTGTCCGGCCCCATGAGACTGTGGTTTTCTCGGCCCCTGGTGATCCGAGGTCGTTCCCGTTGCACAGATTCATGCGCCAGGGCCACCTGCTGATAATTCACTTTGGTTTATTGCGCTATCTCTAATAGCACCCGAGATATCACCAGATATATATTGGATTTTTCACTGAACCTGAGTGTCCGGCCCCATGAGACGGTGGTTTTCTCGGTCCCTGGTGTTCCGAGGTCGTTCCCGCTGCACAGATTCATGCGCCAGGGCCTCCTACAGACAATGCACTTTGATTTATTGCGCTACCTGTAATAGCACCCGAGATATCGCCAGATATATATTGGATTTTACCCTGACCCTGAGTGTCCGGCCCCATGGGACAGTGGTTTTTTCGGCCCCTGGTGGTCCGATGTCGTTCCCGCTGCACAGATTCATGCGCCAGGGCCTCCTGCAGATAATTCACTTTGGTTTATTGCGCTATCTCTAATAGCACCCGAGATATAACCAGATATATATTGGATTTTCCCCTGACCCTGAGTGTCCGGCCCCATGAGACGGTGGTTTTCTCGGCCCCTGGAGGTCCGAGGTCGTTCCCGCTGCACAGATTCATGCGCCAGGGCCTCCTACAGACAATGCACTTTGATTTATTGCGCTATCTGTAATAGCACCCGAGATATCAGCAGATATATATTTGATTTTTCACTGACCCTGAGTGTCCGGCCCCATGAGACGGTCGTTTTCTCGGCCGCTGGTGGTCCGAGGTCGTTCCCGCTGCACAGATTCATGCGCCAGGTCCTCCTGCAAATAATTCACTTTGGTTTATTGCGCTATCTCTAATAGCACCCGAGATATCACCAGATATATATTGGATTTTCCCCTGACCCTGAGTGTCCTGCCCCATGAGACTGTGGTTTTCTCGGCCCCTGGTGGTCCGAGGTCGTTCCCGCTGCACAGATTCATGCGCCAGGGCCTCCTACAGACAATGCACTTTGATTTATTGCGCTATCTGCAATAGCACCCGAGATATCACCAGATATATATTGGATTTTACCCTGACCCTGAGTGTCCGGCCCCATGAGACGGTCGTTTTCTCGGCCCCTGGTGGTCCGAGGTCGTTCCCGCTGCACAGATTCATGCGCCAGGGCCTCCTGCAGATAATTCACTTTGGTTTATTGCGCTATCTCTAATAGCACCCGAGATATCACCACATATATATTGGATTTTTCACTGACCCTGAGTATCCGGCCCCATGAGACTGTGGTTTTCTCGGCCCCTGTTGTTCCGAGGTCGTTCCCGCTGCACAGATTCATGCGCCAGGGCCTCCTACAGACAATGCACTTTGATTTATTGCGCTATCTGTAATAGCACCCGAGATATCACCAGATATATATTGGATTTTCCCCTGACCCTGAGTGTCTGGCCCCATGAGACTGTGGTTTTCTCGGCCCCTGGTGGTCCGAGGTCGTTCCCGTTGCACAGATTCATGCGCCAGGGCCTCCTACAAACAATGCACTTTGATTTATTGCGCTATCTGTAATAGCACCCGAGATATCACCAGATATATATTGGATTTTCCCCTGACCCTGAGTGACCGGCCCCATGAGACTGTGGTTTTTTCGGCCCCTGGTGGTCGGAGGTCGTTCCCGCTGCACAGATTCATGCGCCAGGGCCTCCTACAGACAATGCACTTTGATTTATTGCGCTATCTGTAATAGCACCCGAGATATCACCAGATATATATTGCATTTTACCCTGACCCTGAGTGTCCGGCCCCATGAGACTGTGGTTTTCTCGGCCCCTAGTCGTCCGAGGTCGTTCCCGCTGCACAGATTCATGCGACAGGGCCTCCTACAGACAATGCACTTTGATTTATTGCGCTATCTGTAATAGCACCCGAGATATCACCAGATCTATATTGGATTTTCCCCTGACCCTGAGTGTCCGGCCCCATGAGACTGTGGTTTTCTCGGCCCCTGGTGGTCCGAGGTCGTTCCCGTTGCACAGATTCATGCGCCAGGGCCACCTGCTGATAATTCACTTTGGTTTATTGCGCTATCTCTAATAGCACCCGAGATATCACCAGATATATATTGGATTTTTCACTGAACCTGAGTGTCCGGCCCCATGAGACGGTGGTTTTCTCGGTCCCTGGTGTTCCGAGGTCGTTCCCGCTGCACAGATTCATGCGCCAGGGCCTCCTACAGACAATGCACTTTGATTTATTGCGCTACCTGTAATAGCACCCGAGATATCGCCAGATATATATTGGATTTTACCCTGACCCTGAGTGTCCGGCCCCATGAGACGGTGGTTTTCTCGGTCCCTGGTGTTCCGAGGTCGTTCCCGCTGCACAGATTCATGCGCCAGGGCCTCCTACAGACAATGCACTTTGATTTATTGCGCTACCTGTAATAGCACCCGAGATATCGCCAGATATATATTGGATTTTCCCCTGACCCTGAGTGTCCGGCCCCATGAGACTGTGGTTTTCTCGGCCCCTGGTGGTCCGAGGTCGTTCCCGTTGCACAGATTCATGCGCCAGGGCCTCCTGCCTATAATTCACTTTGGTTTATTGCGCTATCTCTAATAGCACCCGAGATATCACCAGATATATATTGGATTTTCCCCTGACCCTGAGTGTCCGGCCCCATGAGACTGTGGTTTTCTCGGCCCCTGGTCGTCCGAGGTCGTTCCCGCTGCACAGATTCATGCGCCAGGGCCTCCTACAGACAATGCACTTTGATTTATTGCGCTATCTGTAATAGCACCCGAGATATCACCAGATATATATTGGATTTTACCCTGACCCTGAGTGTCCGGCCCCATGAGACGGTCGTTGTCTCGGCCCCTGGAGGTCCGAGGACGTACCCGCTGCACAGATTCATGCGCCAGGGCCTCCTACAAGTAATGCACTTTGATTTATTGCGCTATCTGTAATAGCACCCGAGATATCACCAGATCTATATTGGATTTTCCCCTGACCCTGAGTGTCCGGCCCCATGAGACTGTGGTTTTCTCGGCCCCTGGTGGTCCGAGGTCGTTCCCGTTGCACAGATTCATGCGCCAGGGCCACCTGCTGATAATTCACTTTGGTTTATTGCGCTATCTCTAATAGCACCCGAGATATCACCAGATATATATTGGATTTTTCACTGAACCTGAGTGTCCGGCCCCATGAGACGGTGGTTTTCTCGGTCCCTGGTGTTCCGAGGTCGTTCCCGCTGCACAGATTCATGCGCCAGGGCCTCCTACAGACAATGCACTTTGATTTATTGCGCTACCTGTAATAGCACCCGAGATATCGCCAGATATATATTGGATTTTACCCTGACCCTGAGTGTCCGGCCCCATGAGACGGTGGTTTTCTCGGTCCCTGGTGTTCCGAGGTCGTTCCCGCTGCACAGATTCATGCGCCAGGGCCTCCTACAGACAATGCACTTTGATTTATTGCGCTATCTCTAATAGCACCCGAGATATCACCAGATATATAGTGGATTTTCCCCTGACCCTGAGTGTCCGGCCCCATGAGACTGTGGTTTTCTCGGCCCCTGGTGGTCCGAGGTCGTTCCCGTTGCACAGATTCATGCGCCAGGGCCTCCTGCCTATAATTCACTTTGGTTTATTGCGCTATCTCTAATAGCACCCGAGATATAACCAGATATATATTGGATTTTCCCCTGACCCTGAGTGTCCGGCCCCATGAGACGGTGGTTTTCTCGGCCCCTGGAGGTCCGAGGTCGTTCCCGCTGCACAGATTCATGCGCCAGGGCCTCCTACAGACAATGCACTTTGATTTATTGCGCTATCTGTAATAGCACCCGAGATATCAGCAGATATATATTTGATTTTTCACTGACCCTGAGTGTCCGGCCCCATGAGACGGTCGTTTTCTCGGCCGCTGGTGGTCCGAGGTCGTTCCCGCTGCACAGATTCATGCGCCAGGTCCTCCTGCAAATAATTCACTTTGGTTTATTGCGCTATCTCTAATAGCACCCGAGATATCACCAGATATATATTGGATTTTCCCCTGACCCTGAGTGTCCTGCCCCATGAGACTGTGGTTTTCTCGGCCCCTGGTGGTCCGAGGTCGTTCCCGCTGCACAGATTCATGCGCCAGGGCCTCCTACAGACAATGCACTTTGATTTATTGCGCTATCTGCAATAGCACCCGAGATATCACCAGATATATATTGGATTTTACCCTGACCCTGAGTGTCCGGCCCCATGAGACGGTCGTTTTCTCGGCCCCTGGTGGTCCGAGGTCGTTCCCGCTGCACAGATTCATGCGCCAGGGCCTCCTGCAGATAATTCACTTTGGTTTATTGCGCTATCTCTAATAGCACCCGAGATATCACCACATATATATTGGATTTTTCACTGACCCTGAGTATCCGGCCCCATGAGACTGTGGTTTTCTCGGCCCCTGTTGTTCCGAGGTCGTTCCCGCTGCACAGATTCATGCGCCAGGGCCTCCTACAGACAATGCACTTTGATTTATTGCGCTATCTGTAATAGCACCCGAGATATCACCAGATATATATTGGATTTTCCCCTGACCCTGAGTGTCTGGCCCCATGAGACTGTGGTTTTCTCGGCCCCTGGTGGTCCGAGGTCGTTCCCGTTGCACAGATTCATGCGCCAGGGCCTCCTACAAACAATGCACTTTGATTTATTGCGCTATCTGTAATAGCACCCGAGATATCACCAGATATATATTGGATTTTCCCCTGACCCTGAGTGACCGGCCCCATGAGACTGTGGTTTTTTCGGCCCCTGGTGGTCGGAGGTCGTTCCCGCTGCACAGATTCATGCGCCAGGGCCTCCTACAGACAATGCACTTTGATTTATTGCGCTATCTGTAATAGCACCCGAGATATCACCAGATATATATTGCATTTTACCCTGACCCTGAGTGTCCGGCCCCATGAGACTGTGGTTTTCTCGGCCCCTAGTCGTCCGAGGTCGTTCCCGCTGCACAGATTCATGCGACAGGGCCTCCTACAGACAATGCACTTTGATTTATTGCGCTATCTGTAATAGCACCCGAGATATCACCAGATCTATATTGGATTTTCCCCTGACCCTGAGTGTCCGGCCCCATGAGACTGTGGTTTTCTCGGCCCCTGGTGGTCCGAGGTCGTTCCCGTTGCACAGATTCATGCGCCAGGGCCACCTGCTGATAATTCACTTTGGTTTATTGCGCTATCTCTAATAGCACCCGAGATATCACCAGATATATATTGGATTTTTCACTGAACCTGAGTGTCCGGCCCCATGAGACGGTGGTTTTCTCGGTCCCTGGTGTTCCGAGGTCGTTCCCGCTGCACAGATTCATGCGCCAGGGCCTCCTACAGACAATGCACTTTGATTTATTGCGCTACCTGTAATAGCACCCGAGATATCGCCAGATATATATTGGATTTTACCCTGACCCTGAGTGTCCGGCCCCATGAGACGGTGGTTTTCTCGGTCCCTGGTGTTCCGAGGTCGTTCCCGCTGCACAGATTCATGCGCCAGGGCCTCCTACAGACAATGCACTTTGATTTATTGCGCTACCTGTAATAGCACCCGAGATATCGCCAGATATATATTGGATTTTCCCCTGACCCTGAGTGTCCGGCCCCATGAGACTGTGGTTTTCTCGGCCCTTGGTGGTCCGAGGTCGTTCCCGTTGCACAGATTCATGCGCCAGGGCCTCCTGCCTATAATTCACTTTGGTTTATTGCGCTATCTCTAATAGCACCCGAGATATCACCAGATATATATTGGATTTTCCCCTGACCCTGAGTGTCCGGCCCCATGAGACTGTGGTTTTCTCGGCCCCTGGTCGTCCGAGGTCGTTCCCGCTGCACAGATTCATGCGCCAGGGCCTCCTACAGACAATGCACTTTGATTTATTGCGCTATCTGTAATAGCACCCGAGATATCACCAGATATATATTGGATTTTACCCTGACCCTGAGTGTCCGGCCCCATGAGACGGTCGTTGTCTCGGCCCCTGGAGGTCCGAGGACGTACCCGCTGCACAGATTCATGCGCCAGGGCCTCCTACAAGTAATGCACTTTGATTTATTGCGCTATCTGTAATAGCACCCGAGATATCACCAGATCTATATTGGATTTTCCCCTGACCCTGAGTGTCCGGCCCCATGAGACTGTGGTTTTCTCGGCCCCTGGTGGTCCGAGGTCGTTCCCGTTGCACAGATTCATGCGCCAGGGCCACCTGCTGATAATTCACTTTGGTTTATTGCGCTATCTCTAATAGCACCCGAGATATCACCAGATATATATTGGATTTTTCACTGAACCTGAGTGTCCGGCCCCATGAGACGGTGGTTTTCTCGGTCCCTGGTGTTCCGAGGTCGTTCCCGCTGCACAGATTCATGCGCCAGGGCCTCCTACAGACAATGCACTTTGATTTATTGCGCTACCTGTAATAGCACCCGAGATATCGCCAGATATATATTGGATTTTACCCTGACCCTGAGTGTCCGGCCCCATGAGACGGTGGTTTTCTCGGTCCCTGGTGTTCCGAGGTCGTTCCCGCTGCACAGATTCATGCGCCAGGGCCTCCTACAGACAATGCACTTTGATTTATTGCGCTATCTCTAATAGCACCCGAGATATCACCAGATATATAGTGGATTTTCCCCTGACCCTGAGTGTCCGGCCCCATGAGACTGTGGTTTTCTCGGCCCCTGGTGGTCCGAGGTCGTTCCCGTTGCACAGATTCATGCGCCAGGGCCTCCTGCCTATAATTCACTTTGGTTTATTGCGCTATCTCTAATAGCACCCGAGATATCACCAGATATATATTGGATTTTCCCCTGACCCTGAGTGTCCGGCCCCATGAGACTGTGGTTTTCTCGGCCCCTGGTCGTCCGAGGTCGTTCCCGCTGCACAGATTCATGCGCCAGGGCCTCCTACAGACAATGCACTTTGATTTATTGCGCTATCGGTAATAGCAGCCGAGATATCACCAGATATATATTGGATTTTTCACTGACCCCGAGTGTCCGGCCCCATGAGACTGTGGTTTTCTCGGCCCCTGGTGATCCGAGGTCGTTCCCGTTGCACAGATTCATGCGCCAGGGCCACCTGCTGATAATTCACTTTGGTTTATTGCGCTATCTCTAATAGCACCCGAGATATCACCAGATATATATTGGATTTTTCACTGAACCTGAGTGTCCGGCCCCATGAGACGGTGGTTTTCTCGGTCCCTGGTGTTCCGAGGTCGTTCCCGCTGCACAGATTCATGCGCCAGGGCCTCCTACAGACAATGCACTTTGATTTATTGCGCTACCTGTAATAGCACCCGAGATATCGCCAGATATATATTGGATTTTACCCTGACCCTGAGTGTCCGGCCCCATGGGACAGTGGTTTTTTCGGCCCCTGGTGGTCCGATGTCGTTCCCGCTGCACAGATTCATGCGCCAGGGCCTCCTGCAGATAATTCACTTTGGTTTATTGCGCTATCTCTAATAGCACCCGAGATATAACCAGATATATATTGGATTTTCCCCTGACCCTGAGTGTCCGGCCCCATGAGACGGTGGTTTTCTCGGCCCCTGGAGGTCCGAGGTCGTTCCCGCTGCACAGATTCATGCGCCAGGGCCTCCTACAGACAATGCACTTTGATTTATTGCGCTATCTGTAATAGCACCCGAGATATCAGCAGATATATATTTGATTTTTCACTGACCCTGAGTGTCCGGCCCCATGAGACGGTCGTTTTCTCGGCCGCTGGTGGTCCGAGGTCGTTCCCGCTGCACAGATTCATGCGCCAGGTCCTCCTGCAAATAATTCACTTTGGTTTATTGCGCTATCTCTAATAGCACCCGAGATATCACCAGATATATATTGGATTTTCCCCTGACCCTGAGTGTCCTGCCCCATGAGACTGTGGTTTTCTCGGCCCCTGGTGGTCCGAGGTCGTTCCCGCTGCACAGATTCATGCGCCAGGGCCTCCTACAGACAATGCACTTTGATTTATTGCGCTATCTGCAATAACACCCGAGATATCACCAGATATATATTGGATTTTACCCTGACCCTGAGTGTCCGGCCCCATGAGACGGTCGTTTTCTCGGCCCCTGGTGGTCCGAGGTCGTTCCCGCTGCACAGATTCATGCGCCAGGGCCTCCTGCAGATAATTCACTTTGGTTTATTGCGCTATCTCTAATAGCACCCGAGATATCACCACATATATATTGGATTTTTCACTGACCCTGAGTATCCGGCCCCATGAGACTGTGGTTTTCTCGGCCCCTGTTGGTCCGAGGTCGTTCCCGCTGCACAGATTCATGCGCCAGGGCCTCCTACAGACAATGCACTTTGATTTATTGCGCTATCTGTAATAGCACCCGAGATATCACCAGATATATATTGGATTTTCCCCTGACCCTGAGTGTCTGGCCCCATGAGACTGTGGTTTTCTCGGCCCCTGGTGGTCCGAGGTCGTTCCCGTTGCACAGATTCATGCGCCAGGGCCTCCTACAGACAATGTACTTTGATTTATTGCGCTATCTGTAATAGCACCCGAGATATCACCAGATATATATTGGAATTTTCCCTGACCCTGAGTGAACGGCCCCATGAGACTGTGGTTTTCTCGGCCCCTGGTGGTCCGAGGTCGTTCCCGCTGCACAGGTTCATGCGCCAGGGCCTCCTGCAGATAATTCACTTTGGTTTATTGCGCTATCTCTAATAGCACCCGAGATATCACCAGATATATATTGGATTTTCCCCTGACCCTGAGTGTCCGGCCCCATGAGACTGTGGTTTTCTCGGCCCCTGGTCGTCCGAGGTCGTTCCCGCTGAACAGATTCATGCGCCTGGGCCTCCTACAGACAATGCACTTTGATTTATTGCGCTATCTGTAATAGCACCCGAGATATCACCAGATCTATATTGGATTTTCCCCTGACCCTGAGTGTCCGGCCCCATGAGACTGTGGTTTTCTCGGACCCTGGAGGTCCGAGGACGTTCCCGCTGCACAGATTCATGCGCCAGGGCCTCCTGCAGATAATTCACTTTGGTTTATTGCGCTATCTCTAATAGCACCCGAGATATCACCAGATATATATTGGATTTTCCCCTGACCCTGAGTGTCCCGCCCCATGAGACGGTCGTTTTCTCGGCCCCTGGTGGTCCGAGGTCGTTCCCGCTGCACAGGTTCATGCGCCAGTGTCTCCTACAGACAATGCACTTTGATTTATTGCGGTATCTGTAATAGCACCCGAAATATCACCATATATATATTGGATTTTTCACTGACCCTGAGTGTCCTGCCCCATGTGACGGTGGTTTTCTCGGCCCCTGGTGTTCCGAGGTCCTTCCCGCTGCACAGATTCATGCGCCAGGGCCTGCTACAGACGATGCACTTTGATTTATTGCGCTATCTCTAATAGCACCCGAGATATCACCAGATATATATTGGATTTTCCCCTGACCCTGAGTGTCCGGCCCCATGAGACTGTGGTTTTCTCGGCCCCTGGTGGTCCGAGGTCGTTCCCGTTGCACAGATTCATGCGCCAGTGCCTCCTGCAGATAATTCACTTTGGTTTATTGCGCTATCTCTATTAGCACCCGAGATATCACCAGATATATATTGGATTTTCCCCTGACCCTGAGTGTCCGGCCCCATGAGACTGTGGTTTTCTCGGCCCCTGGTCGTCCGAGGTCGTTCCCGCTGAACAGATTCATGCGCCTGGGCCTCCTACAGACAATGCACATTGATTTATTGCGCTATCTGTAATAGCACCCGAGATATCACCAGATATATATTGGATTTTACCCTGACCCTGAGTGTCCGGCCCCATGAGACGGTCGTTGTCTCGGCCCCTGGAGGTCCGAGGACGTTCCCGCTGCACAGATTCATGCGCCAGGGCCTCCTACAGGTAATGCACTTTGATTTATTGCGCTATCTGTAATAGCACCCGAGATATCACCAGATCTATATTGGATTTTCCACTGACCCTGAGTGTCCGGCCCCATGAGACTGTGGTTTCCTCGGCCCCTGGAGGTCCGAGGACGTTCCCGCTGCACAGGTTCATGCGCCAGGGTCTCCTACAGACAATGCACTTTGATTTATTGCGCTATCTGTAATAGCACCCGAGATATCACCACATATATATTGGATTTTTCACTGACCCTGAGTGTCCGGCCCCATGAGACGGTGGTTTTCTCGGTCCCTGGTGTTCCGAGGTCGTACCCGCTGCACAGATTCATGCGCCAGGGCCTCCTACAGACAATGCACTTTGATTTATTGCGCTATCTTTAATAGCAGCCGAGATATCACCAGATATATATATTGGATTTTTCACTGACCCTGAGTGTCCGGCCCCATGAGACGTTCGTTTTCTCGGCCCCTGGTGGTCCGAGGTCGTTCCCGTTGCACAGATTCATGCGCCAGTGCCTCCTGCAGATAATTCACTTTCGTTTATTGCGCTATCTCTAATAGCACCCGAGATATCACCAGATATATATTGGATTTTCCCCTGACCCTGAGTGTCCGGCCCCATGAGACTGTCGTTTTCGCGGCCCCTGGTGGTCCGAGGTCGTTCCCGTTGCACAGATTCATGCGCCAGTGCCTCCTGCAGATAATTCACTTTGGTTTATTGCGCTATCTCTATTAGCACCCGAGATATCACCAGATATATATTGGATTTTCCCCTGACCCTGAGTGTCCGGCCCCATGAGACTGTGGTTTTCTCGGCCCCTGGTCGTCCGAGGTCGTTCCCGCTGAACAGATTCATGCGCCTGGGCCTCCTACAGACAATGCACATTGATTTATTGCGCTATCTGTAATAGCACCCGAGATATCACCAGATATATATTGGATTTTACCCTGACCCTGAGTGTCCGGCCCCATGAGACGGTCGTTGTCTCGGCCCCTGGAGGTCCGAGGACGTTCCCGCTGCACAGATTCATGCGCCAGGGCCTCCTACAGGTAATGCACTTTGATTTATTGCGCTATCTGTAATAGCACCCGAGATATCACCAGATCTATATTGGATTTTCCACTGACCCTGAGTGTCCGGCCCCATGAGACTGTGGTTTCCTCGGCCCCTGGAGGTCCGAGGACGTTCCCGCTGCACAGGTTCATGCGCCAGGGCCTCCTACAGACAATGCACTTTGATTTATTGCGCTATCTTTAATAGCAGCCGAGATATCACCAGATATATATATTGGATTTTTCACTGACCCTGAGTGTCCGGCCCCATGAGACGTTCGTTTTCTCGGCCCCTGGTGGTCCGAGGTCGTTCCCGTTGCACAGATTCATGCGCCAGTGCCTCCTGCAGATAATTCACTTTGGTTTATTGCGCTATCTCTAATAGCACCCGAGATATCACCAGATATATATTGGATTTTCCCCTGACCCTGAGTGTCCGGCCACATGAGACTGTCGTTTTCGCGGCCCCTGGTGGTCCGAGGTCGTTCCCGTTGCACAGATTCATGCGCCAGGGCCTCCTGCAGATAATTCACTTTGGTTTATTGCGCTATCTGTAATAGCACCCGAGATATCACCAGATCTATATTGGTTTTTCCCCTGACCCTGAGTGTCCGGCCCCATGAGACTGTCGTTTTCTCGGCCCCTGGTGGTCGGAGGTCGTTCCCGTTGCACAGATTCATGCGCCAGGGCCTCCTGCAGATAATTCACTTTGGTTTATTGCGCTATCTCTAATAGCACCCGAGATATCACCAGATATATATTGGATTTTTCACTGACCCTGAGCGTCCGGCCCCATGAGACGGTCGTTTTCTCGGCCCCTGGTGGTCCGAGGTCGTTCCCGCTGCACAGGTTCATGCGCCAGGGCCTCCTGCAGATAATTCACTTTGGTTTATTGCGCTATCTCTAACAGCACCCGAGATATCACCAGATATATATTGGATTTTTCACTGACCCTGAGCGTCCGGCCCCATGAGACGGTCGTTTTCTCGGCCCCTGGTGGTCCGAGGTCGTTCCCGTTGCACAGATTCATGCGCCAGGGCCACCTGCTGATAATTCACTTTGGTTTATTGCGCTATCTCTAATAGCACCCGAGATATCACCAGATATATATTGGATTTTTCACTGAACCTGAGTGTCCGGCCCCATGAGACGGTGGTTTTCTCGGTCCCTGGTGTTCCGAGGTCGTTCCCGCTGCACAGATTCATGCGCCAGGGCCTCCTACAGACAATGCACTTTGATTTATTGCGCTACCTGTAATAGCACCCGAGATATCGCCAGATATATATTGGATTTTCCCCTGACCCTGAGTGTCCGGCCCCATGAGACTGTGGTTTTCTCAGCCCCTGGTGGTCCGAGGTCGTTCCCGCTGCACAGGTTCATGCGCCAGGGTCTCCTACAGACAATGCACATTGATTAATTGCGCTATCTGTAATAGCACCCGAGATATCACCAGATCTATATTGGATTTTCCCCTGACCCTGAGTGTCCGGCCCCATGAGATTGTGGTTTTCTCGGCCCCTGGTGGTCCGACGTCGTTCCCGTTGCACAGATTCATGGGCCAGGGCCTCCTGCAGACAATGCACTTTGATTTATTGCGCTATCTGTAATAGCACCCGAGATATCACCAGATATATATTGGATTTTTCCATGACCCTGAGTGTCCGGCCCCATGAGACGGTGGTTTTCTCGGCCCCTGGTGATCCGAGGTCGCTCCCGCTTCCCAGATTCATGCGACGGGGCCTCGTACAGACAATGCACTTTGAAATATTGCGCTATCTCTAACAGCACCCGAGATATCACCAGATATATATTGGATTTTTCACTGACCCTGAGTGTCCGGCCCCATGAGACGGTAGTTTTCTCGGCCCCTGGTGGTCCGAGGTCGTTCCCGTTGCACAGATGCATGCGCCAGGGCCTCCTGCTGATAATTCACTCTGGTTTATTGCGCTATCTCTAATAGCACCCGAGATATCACCAGATATATATTGGATTTTTCACTGAACCTGCGTGTCCGACCCCATGAGACGGTGGTTTTCTCGGTCCCTGGTGTTCCGAGGTCGTTCCCGCTGCACAGATTCATGCGCCAGGGCCTTCTACAGACAATGCACTTTGATTTATTGCGCTATCGGTAATAGCAGCCGAGATATCACCAGATATATATTGGATTTTTCACTGACCCTGAGTGTCCGGCCCCATGAGACGGTCGTTTTCTCGGCCCCTGGTGGTCCGAGGTCATTCCCGCTGCACAGATTCATGCGCCAGGGCCTCCTACAGACAATGCACTTTGATTTATTGCGCTATCTGTAATAGCACCCGAGATATCACCAGATATATATTGGATTTTACCCTGACCCTGAGTGTCCGGCCCCATGAGACGGTCGTTGTCTCGGCCCCTGGAGGTCCGAGGACGTACCCGCTGCACAGATTCATGCGCCAGGGCCTCCTACAAGTAATGCACTTTGATTTATTGCGCTATCTGTAATAGCACCCGAGATATCACCAGATCTATATTGGATTTTCCCCTGACCCTGAGTGTCCGGCCCCATGAGACTGTGGTTTTCTCGGCCCCTGGTGGTCCGAGGTCGTTCCCGTAGCACAGATTCATGCGCCAGGGCCACCTGCTGATAATTCACTTTGGTTTATTGCGCTATCTCTAATAGCACCCGAGATATCACCAGATATATATTGGATTTTTCACTGAACCTGAGTGTCCGGCCCCATGAGACGGTGGTTTTCTCGGTCCCTGGTGTTCCGAGGTCGTTCCCGCTGCACAGATTCATGCGCCAGGGCCTCCTACAGACAATGCACTTTGATTTATTGCGCTACCTGTAATAGCACCCGAGATATCGCCAGATATATATTGGATTTTACCCTGACCCTGAGTGTCCGGCCCCATGAGACGGTGGTTTTCTCGGTCCCTGGTGTTCCGAGGTCGTTCCCGCTGCACAGATTCATGCGCCAGGGCCTCCTACAGACAATGCACTTTGATTTATTGCGCTATCTCTAATAGCACCCGAGATATCACCAGATATATAGTGGATTTTCCCCTGACCCTGAGTGTCCGGCCCCATGAGACTGTGGTTTTCTCGGCCCCTGGTGGTCCGAGGTCGTTCCCGTTGCACAGATTCATGCGCCAGGGCCTCCTGCCTATAATTCACTTTGGTTTATTGCGCTATCTCTAATAGCACCCGAGATATCACCAGATATATATTGGATTTTCCCCTGACCCTGAGTGTCCGGCCCCATGAGACTGTGGTTTTCTCGGCCCCTGGTCGTCCGAGGTCGTTCCCGCTGCACAGATTCATGCGCCAGGGCCTCCTACAGACAATGCACTTTGATTTATTGCGCTATCGGTAATAGCAGCCGAGATATCACCAGATATATATTGGATTTTTCACTGACCCCGAGTGTCCGGCCCCATGAGACTGTGGTTTTCTCGGCCCCTGGTGATCCGAGGTCGTTCCCGTTGCACAGATTCATGCGCCAGGGCCACCTGCTGATAATTCACTTTGGTTTATTGCGCTATCTCTAATAGCACCCGAGATATCACCAGATATATATTGGATTTTTCACTGAACCTGAGTGTCCGGCCCCATGAGACGGTGGTTTTCTCGGTCCCTGGTGTTCCGAGGTCGTTCCCGCTGCACAGATTCATGCGCCAGGGCCTCCTACAGACAATGCACTTTGATTTATTGCGCTACCTGTAATAGCACCCGAGATATCGCCAGATATATATTGGATTTTACCCTGACCCTGAGTGTCCGGCCCCATGGGACAGTGGTTTTTTCGGCCCCTGGTGGTCCGATGTCGTTCCCGCTGCACAGATTCATGCGCCAGGGCCTCCTGCAGATAATTCACTTTGGTTTATTGCGCTATCTCTAATAGCACCCGAGATATAACCAGATATATATTGGATTTTCCCCTGACCCTGAGTGTCCGGCCCCATGAGACGGTGGTTTTCTCGGCCCCTGGAGGTCCGAGGTCGTTCCCGCTGCACAGATTCATGCGCCAGGGCCTCCTACAGACAATGCACTTTGATTTATTGCGCTATCTGTAATAGCACCCGAGATATCAGCAGATATATATTTGATTTTTCACTGACCCTGAGTGTCCGGCCCCATGAGACGGTCGTTTTCTCGGCCGCTGGTGGTCCGAGGTCGTTCCCGCTGCACAGATTCATGCGCCAGGTCCTCCTGCAAATAATTCACTTTGGTTTATTGCGCTATCTCTAATAGCACCCGAGATATCACCAGATATATATTGGATTTTCCCCTGACCCTGAGTGTCCTGCCCCATGAGACTGTGGTTTTCTCGGCCCCTGGTGGTCCGAGGTCGTTCCCGCTGCACAGATTCATGCGCCAGGGCCTCCTACAGACAATGCACTTTGATTTATTGCGCTATCTGCAATAGCACCCGAGATATCACCAGATATATATTGGATTTTACCCTGACCCTGAGTGTCCGGCCCCATGAGACGGTCGTTTTCTCGGCCCCTGGTGGTCCGAGGTCGTTCCCGCTGCACAGATTCATGCGCCAGGGCCTCCTGCAGATAATTCACTTTGGTTTATTGCGCTATCTCTAATAGCACCCGAGATATCACCACATATATATTGGATTTTTCACTGACCCTGAGTATCCGGCCCCATGAGACTGTGGTTTTCTCGGCCCCTGTTGTTCCGAGGTCGTTCCCGCTGCACAGATTCATGCGCCAGGGCCTCCTACAGACAATGCACTTTGATTTATTGCGCTATCTGTAATAGCACCCGAGATATCACCAGATATATATTGGATTTTCCCCTGACCCTGAGTGTCTGGCCCCATGAGACTGTGGTTTTCTCGGCCCCTGGTGGTCCGAGGTCGTTCCCGTTGCACAGATTCATGCGCCAGGGCCTCCTACAAACAATGCACTTTGATTTATTGCGCTATCTGTAATAGCACCCGAGATATCACCAGATATATATTGGATTTTCCCCTGACCCTGAGTGACCGGCCCCATGAGACTGTGGTTTTTTCGGCCCCTGGTGGTCGGAGGTCGTTCCCGCTGCACAGATTCATGCGCCAGGGCCTCCTACAGACAATGCACTTTGATTTATTGCGCTATCTGTAATAGCACCCGAGATATCACCAGATATATATTGCATTTTACCCTGACCCTGAGTGTCCGGCCCCATGAGACTGTGGTTTTCTCGGCCCCTAGTCGTCCGAGGTCGTTCCCGCTGCACAGATTCATGCGACAGGGCCTCCTACAGACAATGCACTTTGATTTATTGCGCTATCTGTAATAGCACCCGAGATATCACCAGATATATATTGGATTTTTCACTGACAATGAGTGTCCGGCCCCATGAGACTGTGGTTTTCTCGGCCCCTGGTGGTCCGAGGTCGTTCCCGTTGCACAGATTCATGCGCCAGGGCCTCCTGCAGATAATTCACTTTGGTTTATTGCGCTATCTGTAATAGCACCCGAGATATCACCAGATCTATATTGGATTTTCCCCTGACCCTGAGTGTCCGGCCCCATGAGACTGTGGTTTTCTCGGCCCCTGGTGGTCCGAGGTCGTTCCCGTTGCACAGATTCATGCGCCAGGGCCACCTGCTGATAATTCACTTTGGTTTATTGCGCTATCTCTAATAGCACCCGAGATATCACCAGATATATATTGGATTTTTCACTGAACCTGAGTGTCCGGCCCCATGAGACGGTGGTTTTCTCGGTCCCTGGTGTTCCGAGGTCGTTCCCGCTGCACAGATTCATGCGCCAGGGCCTCCTACAGACAATGCACTTTGATTTATTGCGCTACCTGTAATAGCACCCGAGATATCGCCAGATATATATTGGATTTTACCCTGACCCTGAGTGTCCGGCCCCATGAGACGGTGGTTTTGTCGGTCCCTGGTGTTCCGAGGTCGTTCCCGCTGCACAGATTCATGCGCCAGGGCCTCCTACAGACAATGCACTTTGATTTATTGCGCTACCTGTAATAGCACCCGAGATATCGCCAGATATATATTGGATTTTCCCCTGACCCTGAGTGTCCGGCCCCATGAGACTGTGGTTTTCTCGGCCCCTGGTGGTCCGAGGTCGTTCCCGTTGCACAGATTCATGCGCCAGGGCCTCCTGCCTATAATTCACTTTGGTTTATTGCGCTATCTCTAATAGCACCCGAGATATCACCAGATATATATTGGATTTTCCCCTGACCCTGAGTGTCCGGCCCCATGAGACTGTGGTTTTCTCGGCCCCTGGTCGTCCGAGGTCGTTCCCGCTGCACAGATTCATGCGCCAGGGCCTCCTACAGACAATGCACTTTGATTTATTGCGCTATCTGTAATAGCACCCGAGATATCACCAGATATATATTGGATTTTACCCTGACCCTGAGTGTCCGGCCCCATGAGACGGTCGTTGTCTCGGCCCCTGGAGGTCCGAGGACGTACCCGCTGCACAGATTCATGCGCCAGGGCCTCCTACAAGTAATGCACTTTGATTTATTGCGCTATCTGTAATAGCACCCGAGATATCACCAGATCTATATTGGATTTTCCCCTGACCCTGAGTGTCCGGCCCCATGAGACTGTGGTTTTCTCGGCCCCTGGTGGTCCGAGGTCGTTCCCGTTGCACAGATTCATGCGCCAGGGCCACCTGCTGATAATTCACTTTGGTTTATTGCGCTATCTCTAATAGCACCCGAGATATCACCAGATATATATTGGATTTTTCACTGAACCTGAGTGTCCGGCCCCATGAGACGGTGGTTTTCTCGGTCCCTGGTGTTCCGAGGTCGTTCCCGCTGCACAGATTCATGCGCCAGGGCCTCCTACAGACAATGCACTTTGATTTATTGCGCTACCTGTAATAGCACCCGAGATATCGCCAGATATATATTGGATTTTACCCTGACCCTGAGTGTCCGGCCCCATGAGACGGTGGTTTTCTCGGTCCCTGGTGTTCCGAGGTCGTTCCCGCTGCACAGATTCATGCGCCAGGGCCTCCTACAGACAATGCACTTTGATTTATTGCGCTATCTCTAATAGCACCCGAGATATCACCAGATATATAGTGGATTTTCCCCTGACCCTGAGTGTCCGGCCCCATGAGACTGTGGTTTTCTCGGCCCCTGGTGGTCCGAGGTCGTTCCCGTTGCACAGATTCATGCGCCAGGGCCTCCTGCCTATAATTCACTTTGGTTTATTGCGCTATCTCTAATAGCACCCGAGATATCACCAGATATATATTGGATTTTCCCCTGACCCTGAGTGTCCGGCCCCATGAGACTGTGGTTTTCTCGGCCCCTGGTCGTCCGAGGTCGTTCCCGCTGCACAGATTCATGCGCCAGGGCCTCCTACAGACAATGCACTTTGATTTATTGCGCTATCGGTAATAGCAGCCGAGATATCACCAGATATATATTGGATTTTTCACTGACCCCGAGTGTCCGGCCCCATGAGACTGTGGTTTTCTCGGCCCCTGGTGATCCGAGGTCGTTCCCGTTGCACAGATTCATGCGCCAGGGCCACCTGCTGATAATTCACTTTGGTTTATTGCGCTATCTCTAATAGCACCCGAGATATCACCAGATATATATTGGATTTTTCACTGAACCTGAGTGTCCGGCCCCATGAGACGGTGGTTTTCTCGGTCCCTGGTGTTCCGAGGTCGTTCCCGCTGCACAGATTCATGCGCCAGGGCCTCCTACAGACAATGCACTTTGATTTATTGCGCTACCTGTAATAGCACCCGAGATATCGCCAGATATATATTGGATTTTACCCTGACCCTGAGTGTCCGGCCCCATGGGACAGTGGTTTTTTCGGCCCCTGGTGGTCCGATGTCGTTCCCGCTGCACAGATTCATGCGCCAGGGCCTCCTGCAGATAATTCACTTTGGTTTATTGCGCTATCTCTAATAGCACCCGAGATATAACCAGATATATATTGGATTTTCCCCTGACCCTGAGTGTCCGGCCCCATGAGACGGTGGTTTTCTCGGCCCCTGGAGGTCCGAGGTCGTTCCCGCTGCACAGATTCATGCGCCAGGGCCTCCTACAGACAATGCACTTTGATTTATTGCGCTATCTGTAATAGCACCCGAGATATCAGCAGATATATATTTGATTTTTCACTGACCCTGAGTGTCCGGCCCCATGAGACGGTCGTTTTCTCGGCCGCTGGTGGTCCGAGGTCGTTCCCGCTGCACAGATTCATGCGCCAGGTCCTCCTGCAAATAATTCACTTTGGTTTATTGCGCTATCTCTAATAGCACCCGAGATATCACCAGATATATATTGGATTTTCCCCTGACCCTGAGTGTCCTGCCCCATGAGACTGTGGTTTTCTCGGCCCCTGGTGGTCCGAGGTCGTTCCCGCTGCACAGATTCATGCGCCAGGGCCTCCTACAGACAATGCACTTTGATTTATTGCGCTATCTGCAATAACACCCGAGATATCACCAGATATATATTGGATTTTACCCTGACCCTGAGTGTCCGGCCCCATGAGACGGTCGTTTTCTCGGCCCCTGGTGGTCCGAGGTCGTTCCCGCTGCACAGATTCATGCGCCAGGGCCTCCTGCAGATAATTCACTTTGGTTTATTGCGCTATCTCTAATAGCACCCGAGATATCACCACATATATATTGGATTTTTCACTGACCCTGAGTATCCGGCCCCATGAGACTGTGGTTTTCTCGGCCCCTGTTGGTCCGAGGTCGTTCCCGCTGCACAGATTCATGCGCCAGGGCCTCCTACAGACAATGCACTTTGATTTATTGCGCTATCTGTAATAGCACCCGAGATATCACCAGATATATATTGGATTTTCCCCTGACCCTGAGTGTCTGGCCCCATGAGACTGTGGTTTTCTCGGCCCCTGGTGGTCCGAGGTCGTTCCCGTTGCACAGATTCATGCGCCAGGGCCTCCTACAAACAATGCACTTTGATTTATTGCGCTATCTGTAATAGCACCCGAGATATCACCAGATATATATTGGATTTTCCCCTGACCCTGAGTGACCGGCCCCATGAGACTGTGGTTTTTTCGGCCCCTGGTGGTCGGAGGTCGTTCCCGCTGCACAGATTCATGCGCCAGGGCCTCCTACAGACAATGCACTTTGATTTATTGCGCTATCTGTAATAGCACCCGAGATATCACCAGATATATATTGCATTTTACCCTGACCCTGAGTGTCCGGCCCCATGAGACTGTGGTTTTCTCGGCCCCTAGTCGTCCGAGGTCGTTCCCGCTGCACAGATTCATGCGCCAGGGCCACCTACAGACAATGCACTTTGATTTATTGCGCTATCGGTAATAGCAGCCGAGATATCACCAGATATATATTGGATTTTTCACTGACCCTGAGTGTCCGGCCCCATGAGACGGTCGTTTTCTCGGCCCCTGGTGGTCCGAGGTCATTCCCGCTGCACAGATTCATGCGCCAGGGCCTCCTACAAGTAATGCACTTTGATTTATTGCGCTATCTGTAATAGCACCCGAGATATCACCAGATCTATATTGGATTTTCCCCTGACCCCGAGTGTCCGGCCCCATGAGACTGTGGTTTTCTCGGCCCCTGGTGGTCCGAGGTCGTTCCCGTTGCACAGATTCATGCGCCAGGGCCACCTGCTGATAACTCACTTTGGTTTATTGCGCTATCTCTAATAGCACCCGAGATATCACCAGATATATATTGGATTTTACCCTGACCCTGAGTGTCCTGCCCCATGAGACTGTGGTTTTCTCGGCCCCTGGTGGTCCGAGGTCGTTCCCGCTGCACAGATTCATGCGCCAGGGCCTCCTACAGTCAATGCACTTTGATTTATTGCGCTATCTGCAATAGCACCCGAGATATCACCAGATATATATTGGATTTTACCCTGACCCTGAGTGTCCGGCCCCATGAGACGGTCGTTTTCTCGGCCCCTGGTGGTCCGAGGTCGTTCCCGCTGCACAGATTCATGCGCCAGGGCCTCCTGCAGATAATTCACTTTGGTTTATTGCGCTATCTCTAATAGCACCCGAGATATCACCACATATATATTGGATTTTTCACTGACCCTGAGTATCCGGCCCCATGAGACTGCGGTTTTCTCGGCCCCTGGTGGTCCGAGGTCGTTCCCGCTGCACAGATTCATGCGCCAGGGCCTCCTACAGACAATGCACTTTGATTTATTGCGCTATCTGCAATAGCACCCGAGATATCACCAGATATATATTGGATTTTACCCTGACCCTGAGTGTCCGGCCCCATGAGACGGTCGTTGTCTCGGCCCCTGGAGGTCCGAGGACGTTTCCGCTGCAGAGATTCATGCGCCAGGGCCTCCTACAGGTAATGCACTTTGATTTATTGCGCTATCTGTAATAGCACCCGAGATATCACCAGATATATATTGGATTTTTCCCTGACCCTGAGTGTCCGGCCCCATGAGAAGGTGGTTGTCTCGCCCCTGGTGGTCCAAGGTCGTTCCCGCTGCACAGATTCATGCGCCAGGGCCTCCTACAGACAATGCACTTTGATTTATTGCGGTATCTGTAATAGCACCCGAGATATCACCAGATATATATTGGATTTTCCCCTGACCCTGAGTATCCGGCCCCATGAGACGGTGGTTTTCTCGGTCCCTGGTGTTCCGAGGTCGTTCCCGCTGCACAGATTCATGCGGCAGGGCCTCCTACAGACAATGCACTTTCGTTTATTGCGCTATCTCTAACAGCACCCGAGATATCACCAGATATATATTGGATTTTCCCCTGACCCTGAGTGACCGGCCCCATGAGACTGTGGTTTTTTCGGCCCCTGGTGGTCCGAGGTCGTTCCCGCTGCACAGACTCATGCGCCAGGGCCTCCTACAGACAATGCACTTTGATTTATTGCGCTATCTGTAATAGCTCCCGAGATATCACCAGATATATACTGCATTTTACACTGACCCTGAGTGTCCGGCCCCATGAGACTGTGGTTTTTTCGGCCCCTGGTGGTCCGAGGTCGTTCCCGCTGCACAGATTCATGCGCCAGGGCCTCCTACAGACAATGCACTTTGATTTATTGCGCTATCTGTAATAGCACCCGAGATATCAGCAGATATATATTGGATTTTTCACTGACAATGAGTGTCCGGCCCCATGAGACTGTGGTTTTCTCGGCCCCTGGTGGTCCGAGGTCGTTCCCGTTGCACAGATTCATGCGCCAGGGCCTCCTGCAGATAATTCACTTTGGTTTATTGCGCTATCTCTAATAGCACCCGAGATATCACCAGATATATATTGGATTTTCCACTGACCCTGAGTGTCCGGCCCCATGAGACTGTGGTTTTCTCGGCCCCTGGTCGTCCGAGGTCGTTCCCGCTGCACAGATTCATGCGCCAGGGCCACCTACAGGCAATGCACTATGATTTATTGCTCTATCTGTAATAGCACCCGAGATATCACCAGATATGTATTGGATTTTACCCTGACCCTGAGTGTCCGGCCCCATGAGACGGTCGTTGTCTCGGCCCCTGGAGGTCCGAGGACGTTCCCGCTGCACAGATTCATGCGCCAGGGCCTCCTACAGGTAATGCACTTTGATTTATTGCGCTATCTGTAATAGCACCCGAGATATCACCAGATATATATTGGATTTTTCACTGACCCTGAGTGTCCGGCCCCATGAGAATGTGGTTTTCTCGGCCCCTGGTGGTCCGAGGTCGTTCCCGCTGCACAGATTCATGCGCCAGGGCCTCCTACAGACAATGCACTTTGATTTATTGCGCTATCTGTAATAGCACCCGAGATATCAGCAGATATATATTGTATTTTTCACTGACCCTGAGTGTCCGGCCCCATGAGACGGTCACTTTCTCGGCCCCTGGTGGTCCGAGGTCGTTCCCGCTGCACAGATTCATGCGCCAGGGCCTCCTGCAGATAATTCACTTTGGTTTATTGCGCTATCTCTAATAGCACCCGAGATATCACCAGATATATATTGGATTTTCCCCTGACCCTGAGTGTCCGGCCCCATGAGACGGTGTTTTTCTCGGCCCCTGGAGGTCCGAGGTCGTTCCCGCTGCACAGGTTCATGCGCCAGGGCCTCCTACAGACAATGCACTTTGGTTTATTGCGCTATCTGTAATAGCACCCGAGATATCAGCAGATATATATTGGATTTTTCACTGACCCTGAGTGTCCGGCCCCATGAGACTGTGGTTTTCTCGGCCCCTGGTGGTCCGAGGTCGTTCCCGTTGCACAGATTCATGCGCCAGGGCCTCCTGCCTATAATTCACTTTGGTTTATTGCGCTATCTCTAATAGCACCCGAGATATCACCAGATATATATTGGATTTTCCCCTGACCCTGAGTGTCCGGCCCCATGAGACTGTGGTTTTCTCGGCCCCTGGTCGTCCGAGGTCGTTCCCGCTGCACAGGTTCATGCGCCAGGGCCTCCTACAGACAATGCACTTTGATTTATTGCGCTATCGGTAATAGCAGCCGAGATATCACCAGATATATATTGGATTTTTCACTGACCCTGAGTGTCCGGCCCCATGAGACGGTCGTTTTCTCGGCCCCTGGTGGTCCGAGGTCGTTCCCGCTGCACAGATTCATGCGCCAGGTCCTCCTGCAAA
This sequence comes from Nomia melanderi, assembly GCF_051020985.1. Classification (NCBI taxonomy): domain Eukaryota; kingdom Metazoa; phylum Arthropoda; class Insecta; order Hymenoptera; family Halictidae; genus Nomia; species Nomia melanderi. The sequence continues at coordinate 9,449,994 of NW_027475130.1, forward strand.
TAATTCACTTTGGTTTATTGCGCTATCTCTAATAGCACCCGAGATATCACCAGATATATATTGGATTTTCCCCTGACCCTGAGTGTCCTGCCCCATGAGAATGTGGTTTTCTCGGCCCCTGGTGGTCCGAGGTCGTTCCCGCTGCACAGATTCATGCGCCAGGGCCTCCTACAGACAATGCACTTTGATTTATTGCGCTATCTGCAATAGCACCCGAGATATCACCAGATATATATTGGATTTTACCCTGACCCTGAGTGTCCGGCCCCATGAGACGGTCGTTTTCTCGGCCCCTGGTGGTCCGAGGTCGTTCCCGCTGCACAGATTCATGCGCCAGGGCCTCCTACAGACAATGCACTTTGATTTATTGCGCTATCTGTAATAGCACCCGAGATATCACCAGATATATATTGGATTTTCCCCTGACCCTGAGTGTCTGGCCCCATGAGACTGTGGTTTTCTCGGCCCCTGGTGGTCCGAGGTCGTTCCCGTTGCACAGATTCATGCGCCAGGGCCTCCTACAAACAATGCACTTTGATTTATTGCGCTATCTGTAATAGCACCCGAGATATCACCAGATATATATTGGATTTTCCCCTGACACTGAGTGACCGGCCCCATGAGACTGTGGTTTTTTCGACCCCTGGTGGTCCGAGGTCGTTCCCGCTGCACAGATTCATGCGCCAGGGCCTCCTACAGACAATGCACTTTGATTTATTGCGCTATCTGTAATAGCACCCGAGATATCACCAGATATATATTGCATTTTACCCTGACCCTGAGTGTCCGGCCCCATGAGACTGTGGTTTTCTCGGCCCCTAGTCGTCCGAGGTCGTTCCCGCTGCACAGATTCATGCGACAGGGCCTCCTACAGACAATGCACTTTGATTTATTGCGCTATCTGTAATAGCACCCGAGATATCACCAGATATATATTGGATTTTACCCTGACCCTGAGTGTCCGGCCCCATGAGACGGTCGTTGTCTCGGCCCCTGGAGGTCCGAGGACGTTTCCGCTGCAGAGATTCATGCGCCAGGGCCTCCTACAGGTAATGCACTTTGATTAATTGCGCTATCTGTAATAGCACCCGAGATATCACCAGATATATATTGGATTTTTCCCTGACCCTGAGTGTCCGGCCCCATGAGAAGGTGGTTGTCTCGCTCCTGGTGGTCCGAGGTCGTTCCCGCTGCACAGATTCATGCGCCAGGGCCTCCTACAGACAATGCACTTTGATTTATTGCGGTATCTGTAATAGCACCCGAGATATCACCAGATCTATATTGGATTTTCCCCTGACCCTGAGTATCCGGCCCCATGAGACTGTGGTTTTCTCGGCCCCTGGTGGTCCGAGGTCGTTCCCGTTGCACAGATTCATGCGCCAGGGCCACCTGCTGATAATTCACTTTGGTTTATTGCGCTATCTCTAATAGCACCCGAGATATCACCAGATATATATTGGATTTTTCACTGAACCTGAGTGTCCGGCCCCATGAGACGGTGGTTTTCTCGGTCCCTGGTGTTCCGAGGTCGTTCCCGCTGCACAGATTCATGCGCCAGGGCCTCCTACAGACAATGCACTTTGATTTATTGCGCTACCTGTAATAGCACCCGAGATATCGCCAGATATATATTGGATTTTACCCTGACCCTGAGTGTCCGGCCCCATGAGACGGTGGTTTTCTCGGTCCCTGGTGTTCCGACGTCGTTCCCGCTGCACAGATTCATGCGCCAGGGCCTCCTACAGACAATGCACTTTGATTTATTGCGCTACCTGTAATAGCGCCCGAGATATCGCCAGATATATATTGGATTTTCCCCTGACCCTGAGTGTCCGGCCCCATGAGACTGTGGTTTTCTCGGCCCCTGGTGGTCCGAGGTCGTTCCCGTTGCACAGATTCATGCGCCAGGGCCTCCTGCCTATAATTCACTTTGGTTTATTGCGCTATCTCTAATAGCACCCGAGATATCACCAGATATATATTGGATTTTCCCCTGACCCTGAGTGTCCGGCCCCATGAGACTGTGGTTTTCTCGGCCCCTGGTCGTCCGAGGTCGTTCCCGCTGCACAGATTCATGCGCCAGGGCCTCCTACAGACAATGCACTTTGATTTATTGCGCTATCGGTAATAGCAGCCGAGATATCACCAGATATATATTGGATTTTTCACTGACCCTGAGTGTCCGGCCCCATGAGACGGTCGTTTTCTCGGCCCCTGGTGGTCCGAGGTCATTCCCGCTGCACAGATTCATGCGCCAGGGCCTCCTACAAGTAATGCACTTTGATTTATTGCGCTATCTGTAATAGCACCCGAGATATCACCAGATCTATATTGGATTTTCCCCTGACCCTGAGTGTCCGGCCCCATGAGACTGTGGTTTTCTCGGCCCCTGGTGGTCCGAGGTCGTTCCCGTTGCACAGATTCATGCGCCAGGGACTCCTGCAGATAATTCACTTTGGTTTATTGCGCTATCTGTAATAGCACCCGAGATATCACCAGATCTATATTGGATTTTCCCCTGACCCCGAGTGTCCGGCCCCATGAGACTGTGGTTTTCTCGGCCCCTGGTGGTCCGAGGTCGTTCCCGTTGCACAGATTCATGCGCCAGGGCAACCTGCTGATAATTCACTTTGGTTTATTGCGCTATCTCTAATAGCACCCGAGATATCACCAGATATATATTGGATTTTTCACTGAACCTGAGTGTCCTGCCCCATGAGACTGTGGTTTTCTCGGCCCCTGGTGGTCCGAGGTCGTTCCCGCTGCACAGATTCATGCGCCAGGGCCTCCTACAGACAATGCACTTTGATTTATTGCGCTATCTGTAATAGCACCCGAGATATCAGCAGATATATATTTGATTTTTCACTGACCCTGAGTGTCCGGCCCCATCAGACGGTCGTTTTCTCGGCCCCTGGTGGTCCGAGGTCGTTCCCGCTGCACAGATTCATGCGCCAGGTCCTCCTGCAAATAATTCACTTTGGTTTATTGCGCTATCTCTAATAGCAACCGAGATATCACCAGATATATATTGGATTTTCCCCTGACCCTGAGTGTCCTGCCCCATGAGACTGTGGTTTTCTCGGCCCCTGGTGGTCCGAGGTAGTTCCCGCTGCACAGATTCATGCGCCAGGGCCTCCTACAGACAATGCACTTTGATTTATTGCGCTATCTGCAATAGCACCCGAGATATCACCAGATATATATTGGATTTTACCCTGACCCTGAGTGTCCGGCCCCATGAGACGGTCGTTTTCTCGGCCCCTGGTGGTCCGAGGTCGTTCCCGCTGCACAGATTCATGCGCCAGGGCCTCCTGCAGATAATTCACTTTGGTTTATTGCGCTATCTCTAATAGCACCCGAGATATCACCACATATATATTGGATTTTTCACTGACCCTGAGTATCCGGCCCCATGAGACTGCGGTTTTCTCGGCCCCTGGTGGTCCGAGGTCGTTCCCGCTGCACAGATTCATGCGCCAGGGCCTCCTACAGACAATGCACTTTGATTTATTGCGCTATCTGCAATAGCACCCGAGATATCACCAGATATATATTGGATTTTACCCTGACCCTGAGTGTCCGGCCCCATGAGACGGTCGTTGTCTCGGCCCCTGGAGGTCCGAGGACGTTTCCGCTGCAGAGATTCATGCGCCAGGGCCTCCTACAGGTAATGCACTTTGATTTATTGCGCTATCTGTAATAGCACCCGAGATATCACCAGATATATATTGGATTTTTCCCTGACCCTGAGTGTCCGGCCCCATGAGAAGGTGGTTGTCTCGCCCCTGGTGGTCCGAGGTCGTTCCCGCTGCACAGATTCATGCGCCAGGGCCTCCTACAGACAATGCACTTTGATTTATTGCGGTATCTGTAATAGCACCCGAGATATCACCAGATATATATTGGATTTTCCCCTGACCCTGAGTATCCGGCCCCATGAGACGGTGGTTTTCTCGGTCCCTGGTGTTCCGAGGTCGTTCCCGCTGCACAGATTCATGCGGCAGGGCCTCCTACAGACAATGCACTTTCGTTTATTGCGCTATCTCTAACAGCACCCGAGATATCACCAGATATATATTGGATTTTCCCCTGACCCTGAGTGACCGGCCCCATGAGACTGTGGTTTTTTCGGCCCCTGGTGGTCCGAGGTCGTTCCCGCTGCACAGACTCATGCGCCAGGGCCTCCTACAGACAATGCACTTTGATTTATTGCGCTATCTGTAATAGCTCCCGAGATATCACCAGATATATACTGCATTTTACACTGACCCTGAGTGTCCGGCCCCATGAGACTGTGGTTTTTTCGGCCCCTGGTGGGCCGAGGTCGTTCCCGCTGCACAGATTCATGCGCCAGGGCCTCCTACAGACAATGCACTTTGATTTATTGCGCTATCTGTAATAGCACCCGAGATATCAGCAGATATATATTGGATTTTTCACTGACAATGAGTGTCCGGCCCCATGAGACTGTGGTTTTCTCGGCCCCTGGTGGTCCGAGGTCGTTCCCGTTGCACAGATTCATGCGCCAGGGCCTCCTGCAGATAATTCACTTTGGTTTATTGCGCTATCTCTAATAGCACCCGAGATATCACCAGATATATATTGGATTTTCCACTGACCCTGAGTGTCCGGCCCCATGAGACTGTGGTTTTCTCGGCCCCTGGTCGTCCGAGGTCGTTCCCGCTGCACAGATTCATGCGCCAGGGCCACCTACAGGCAATGCACTTTGATTTATTGCGCTACCTGTAATAGCACCCGAGATATCGCCAGATATATATTGGATTTTACCCTGACCCTGAGTGTCCGGCCCCATGAGACGGTGGTTTTCTCGGTCCCTGGTGTTCCGACGTCGTTCCCGCTGCACAGATTCATGCGCCAGGGCCTCCTACAGACAATGCACTTTGATTTATTGCGCTACCTGTAATAGCACCCGAGATATCGCCAGATATATATTGGATTTTCCCCTGACCCTGAGTGTCCGGCCCCATGAGACTGTGGTTTTCTCGGCCCCTGGTGGTCCGAGGTCGTTCCCGTTGCACAGATTCATGCGCCAGGGCCTCCTGCCTATAATTCACTTTGGTTTATTGCGCTATCTCTAATAGCACCCGAGATATCACCAGATATATATTGGATTTTCCCCTGACCCTGAGTGTCCGGCCCCATGAGACTGTGGTTTTCTCGGCCCCTGGTCGTCCGAGGTCGTTCCCGCTGCACAGATTCATGCGCCAGGGCCTCCTACAGACAATGCACTTTGATTTATTGCGCTATCGGTAATAGCAGCCGAGATATCACCAGATATATATTGGATTTTTCACTGACCCTGAGTGTCCGGCCCCATGAGACGGTCGTTTTCTCGGCCCCTGGTGGTCCGAGGTCATTCCCGCTGCACAGATTCATGCGCCAGGGCCTCCTACAAGTAATGCACTTTGATTTATTGCGCTATCTGTAATAGCACCCGAGATATCACCAGATCTATATTGGATTTTCCCCTGACCCTGAGTGTCCGGCCCCATGAGACTGTGGTTTTCTCGGCCCCTGGTGGTCCGAGGTCGTTCCCGTTGCACAGATTCATGCGCCAGGGACTCCTGCAGATAATTCACTTTGGTTTATTGCGCTATCTGTAATAGCACCCGAGATATCACCAGATCTATATTGGATTTTCCCCTGACCCCGAGTGTCCGGCCCCATGAGACTGTGGTTTTCTCGGCCCCTGGTGGTCCGAGGTCGTTCCCGTTGCACAGATTCATGCGCCAGGGCAACCTGCTGATAATTCACTTTGGTTTATTGCGCTATCTCTAATAGCACCCGAGATATCACCAGATATATATTGGATTTTTCACTGAACCTGAGTGTCCTGCCCCATGAGACTGTGGTTTTCTCGGCCCCTGGTGGTCCGAGGTCGTTCCCGCTGCACAGATTCATGCGCCAGGGCCTCCTACAGACAATGCACTTTGATTTATTGCGCTATCTGTAATAGCACCCGAGATATCAGCAGATATATATTTGATTTTTCACTGACCCTGAGTGTCCGGCCCCATCAGACGGTCGTTTTCTCGGCCCCTGGTGGTCCGAGGTCGTTCCCGCTGCACAGATTCATGCGCCAGGTCCTCCTGCAAATAATTCACTTTGGTTTATTGCGCTATCTCTAATAGCAACCGAGATATCACCAGATATATATTGGATTTTCCCCTGACCCTGAGTGTCCTGCCCCATGAGACTGTGGTTTTCTCGGCCCCTGGTGGTCCGAGGTCGTTCCCGCTGCACAGATTCATGCGCCAGGGCCTCCTACAGACAATGCACTTTGATTTATTGCGCTATCTGCAATAGCACCCGAGATATCACCAGATATATATTGGATTTTACCCTGACCCTGAGTGTCCGGCCCCATGAGACGGTCGTTTTCTCGGCCCCTGGTGGTCCGAGGTCGTTCCCGCTGCACAGATTCATGCGCCAGGGCCTCCTGCAGATAATTCACTTTGGTTTATTGCGCTATCTCTAATAGCACCCGAGATATCACCACATATATATTGGATTTTTCACTGACCCTGAGTATCCGGCCCCATGAGACTGCGGTTTTCTCGGCCCCTGGTGGTCCGAGGTCGTTCCCGCTGCACAGATTCATGCGCCAGGGCCTCCTACAGACAATGCACTTTGATTTATTGCGCTATCTGCAATAGCACCCGAGATATCACCAGATATATATTGGATTTTACCCTGACCCTGAGTGTCCGGCCCCATGAGACGGTCGTTGTCTCGGCCCCTGGAGGTCCGAGGACGTTTCCGCTGCAGAGATACATGCGCCAGGGCCTCCTACAGGTAATGCACTTTGATTTATTGCGCTATCTGTAATAGCACCCGAGATATCACCAGATATATATTGGATTTTTCCCTGACCCTGAGTGTCCGGCCCCATGAGAAGGTGGTTGTCTCGCCCCTGGTGGTCCGAGGTCGTTCCCGCTGCACAGATTCATGCGCCAGGGCCTCCTACAGACAATGCACTTTGATTTATTGCGGTATCTGTAATAGCACCCGAGATATCACCAGATATATATTGGATTTTCCCCTGACCCTGAGTGACCGGCCCCATGAGACTGTGGTTTTTTCGGCCCCTGGTGGTCCGAGGTCGTTCCCGCTGCACAGACTCATGCGCCAGGGCCTCCTACAGACAATGCACTTTGATTTATTGCGCTATCTGTAATAGCACCCGAGATATCAGCAGATATATATTGTATTTTTCACTGACCCTGAGTGTCCGGCCCCATGAGACGGTCACTTTCTCGGCCCCTGGTGGTCCGAGGTCGTTCCCGCTGCACAGATTCATGCGCCAGGGCCTCCTGCAGATAATTCACTTTGGTTTATTGCGCTATCTCTAATAGCACCCGAGATATCACCAGATATATATTGGATTTTCCCCTGACCCTGAGTGTCCGGCCCCATGAGACGGTGTTTTTCTCGGCCCCTGGAGGTCCGAGGTCGTTCCCGCTGCACAGGTTCATGCGCCAGGGCCTCCTACAGACAATGCACTTTGGTTTATTGCGCTATCTGTAATAGCACCCGAGATATCAGCAGATATATATTGGATTTTTCACTGACAATGAGTGTCCGGCCCCATGAGACTGTGGTTTTCTCGGCCCCTGGTGGTCCGAGGTCGTTCCCGTTGCACAGATTCATGCGCCAGGGCCTCCTGCCTATAATTGACTTTGGTTTATTGCGCTATCTCTAATAGCACCCGAGATATCACCAGATATATATTGGATTTTCCCCTGACCCTGAGTGTCCGGCCCCATGAGACTGTGGTTTTCTCGGCCCCTGGTCGTCCGAGGTCGTTCCCGCTGCACAGGTTCATGCGCCAGGGCCTCCTACAGACAATGCACTTTGATTTATTGCGCTATCGGTAATAGCAGCCGAGATATCACCAGATATATATTGGATTTTTCACTGACCCTGAGTGTCCGGCCCCATGAGACGGTCGTTTTCTCGGCCCCTGGTGGTCCGAGGTCGTTCCCGCTGCACAGATTCATGCGCCAGGTCCTCCTGCAAATAATTCACTTTGGTTTATTGCGCTATCTCTAATAGCACCCGAGATATCACCAGATATATATTGGATTTTCCCCTGACCCTGAGTGTCCTGCCCCATGAGAATGTGGTTTTCTCGGCCCCTGGTGGTCCGAGGTCGTTCCCGCTGCACAGATTCATGCGCCAGGGCCTCCTACAGACAATGCACTTTGATTTATTGCGCTATCTGCAATAGCACCCGAGATATCACCAGATATATATTGGATTTTACCCTGACCCTGAGTGTCCGGCCCCATGAGACGGTCGTTTTCTCGGCCCCTGGTGGTCCGAGGTCGTTCCCGCTGCACAGATTCATGCGCCAGGGCCTCCTACAGACAATGCACTTTGATTTATTGCGCTATCTGTAATAGCACCCGAGATATCACCAGATATATATTGGATTTTCCCCTGACCCTGAGTGTCTGGCCCCATGAGACTGTGGTTTTCTCGGCCCCTGGTGGTCCGAGGTCGTTCCCGTTGCACAGATTCATGCGCCAGGGCCTCCTACAAACAATGCACTTTGATTTATTGCGCTATCTGTAATAGCACCCGAGATATCACCAGATATATATTGGATTTTCCCCTGACACTGAGTGACCGGCCCCATGAGACTGTGGTTTTTTCGGCCCCTGGTGGTCCGAGGTCGTTCCCGCTGCACAGATTCATGCGACAGGGCCTCCTACAGACAATGCACTTTGATTTATTGCGCTATCTGTAATAGCACCCGAGATATCACCAGATATATATTGGATTTTACCCTGACCCTGAGTGTCCGGCCCCATGAGACGGTCGTTGTCTCGGCCCCTGGAGGTCCGAGGACGTTTCCGCTGCAGAGATTCATGCGCCAGGGCCTCCTACAGGTAATGCACTTTGATTTATTGCGCTATCTGTAATAGCACCCGAGATATCACCAGATATATATTGGATTTTTCCCTGACCCTGAGTGTCCGGCCCCATGAGAAGGTGGTTGTCTCGCTCCTGGTGGTCCGAGGTCGTTCCCGCTGCACAGATTCATGCGCCAGGGCCTCCTACAGACAATGCACTTTGATTTATTGCGGTATCTGTAATAGCACCCGAGATATCACCAGATATATATTGGATTTTCCCCTGACCCTGAGTATCCGGCCCCATGAGACGGTGGTTTTCTCGGTCCCTGGTGTTCCGAGGTCGTTCCCGCTGCACAGATTCATGCGGCAGGGCCTCCTACAGACAATGCACTTTCGTTTATTGCGCTATCTCTAACAGCACCCGAGATATCACCAGATATATATTGGATTTTCCCCTGACCCTGAGTGACCGGCCCCATGAGACTGTAGTTTTTTCGGCCCCTGGTGGTCCGAGGTCGTTCCCGCTGCACAGACTCATGCGCCAGGGCCTCCTACAGACAATGCACTTTGATTTATTGCGCTATCTGTAATAGCTCCCGAGATATCACCAGATATATACTGCATTTTACACTGACCCTGAGTGTCCGGCCCCATGAGACTGTGGTTTTTTCGGCCCCTGGTGGTCCGAGGTCGTTCGCGCTGCACAGATTCATGCGCCAGGGCCTCCTACAGACAATGCACTTTGATTTATTGCGCTACATGTAATAGCACCCGAGATATCAGCAGATATATATAGGATTTTTCACTGACAATGAGTGTCCGGCCCCATGAGACTGTGGTTTTCTCGGCCCCTGGTGGTCCGAGGTCGTTCCCGTTGCACAGATTCATGCGCCAGGGCCTCCTGCAGATAATTCACTTTGGTTTATTGCGCTATCTCTAATAGCACCCGAGATATCACCAGATATATATTGGATTTTCCCCTGACCCTGAGTGTCCGGCCCCATGAGACTGTGGTTTTCTCGGCCCCTGGTCGTCCGAGGTCGTTCCCGCTGCACAGATTCATGCGCCAGGGCCACCTACAGGCAATGCACTATGATTTATTGCGCTATCGGTAATAGCACCCGAGATATCACCAGATATATATTGGATTTTACCCTGACCCTGAGTGTCCGGCCCCATGAGACGGTCGTTGTCTCGGCCCCTGGAGGTCCGAGGACGTTCCCGCTGCACAGATTCATGCGCCAGGGCCTCCTACAGGTAATGCACTTTGATTTATTGCGCTATCTGTAATAGCACCCGAGATATCACCAGATATATATTGGATTTTTCCCTGACCCTGAGTGTCCGGCCCCATGAGAAGGTGGTTGTCTCGCCCCTGGTGGTCCGAGGTCGTTCCCGCTGCACAGATTCATGCGCCAGGGCCTCCTACAGACAATGCACTTTGATTTATTGCGCTATCTGTAATAGCAGCCGAGATATCACCAGATATATATTGGATTTTTCACTGACCCTGAGTGTCCGGCCCCATGAGGCGGTAGTTTTCTCGGCACCTGGTGGTCCGAGGTCGTTCCCGCTGCACAGATTCATGCGCCAGGGCCTCCTACAGACAATGCACTTTGATTTATTGCGCTATCTGTAATAGCACCCGAGATATCACCAGATATATATTGGATTTTACCCTGACCCTGGGTGTCCGGCCCCATGAGACTGTGGTTTTTTCGGCCCCTGATGGTCCGAGGTCGTTCCCGCTGCACAGATTCATGCGCCAGGGCCTCCTACAGACAATGCACTTTGATTTATTGCGCTATCTGTAATAGCACCCGAGATATCAGCAGATATATATTGTATTTTTCACTGACCCTGAGTGTCCGGCCCCATGAGACGGTCACTTTCTCGGCCCCTGGTGGTCCGAGGTCGTTCCCGCTGCACAGATTCATGCGCCAGGGCCTCCTGCAGATAATTCACTTTGGTTTATTGCGCTATCTCTAATAGCACCCGAGATATCACCAGATATATATTGGATTTTCCCCTGACCCTGAGTGTCCGGCCCCATGAGACGGTGGTTTTCTCGGCCCCTGGTGGACCGAGGTCGTTCCCGCTGCACAGATTCATGCGCCAGGGCCTCCTACAGACAATGTACTTTGATTTATTGCGCTATCTGTAATAGCACCCGAGATATCACCAGATATATATTGGATTTTACCCTGACCCTGGGTGTCCGGCCCCATGAGACTGTGGTTTTTTCGGCCCCTGATGGTCCGAGGTCGTTCCCGCTGCACAGATTCATGCGCCAGGGCCTCCTACAGACAATGCACTTTGATTTATTGCGCTATCTGTAATAGCACCCGAGATATCAGCAGATATATATTGTATTTTTCACTGACCCTGAGTGTCCGGCCCCATGAGACGGTCACTTTCTCGGCCCCTGGTGGTCCGAGGTCGTTCCCGCTGCACAGATTCATGCGCCAGGGCCTCCTGCAGATAATTCACTTTGGTTTATTGCGCTATCTCTAATAGCACCCGAGATATCACCAGATATATATTGGATTTTCCCCTGACCCTGAGTGTCCGGCCCCATGAGACGGTGGTTTTCTCGGCCCCTGGAGGTCCGAGGTCGTTCCCGCTGCACAGGTTCATGCGCCAGGGCCTCCTACAGACAATGCACTTTGATTTATTGCGCTATCTGTAATAGCACCCGAGATATCAGCAGATATATATTGGATTTTTCACTGACCCTGAGTGTCCGGCCCCATGAGACTGTGGTTTTCTCGGCCCCTGGTGGTCCGAGGTCGTTCCCGTTGCACAGATTCATGCGCCAGGGCCTCCTGCCTATAATTCACTTTGGTTTATTGCGCTATCTCTAATAGCACCCGAGATATCAGCAGATATATATTGGATTTTCCCCTGACCCTGAGTGTCCGGCCCCATGAGACTGTGGTTTTCTCGGCCCCTCGTCGTCCGAGGTCGTTCCCGCTGCACAGATTCATGCGCCAGGGCCTCCTACAGACAATGCACTTTGATTTATTGCGCTATCGGTAATAGCAGCCGAGATATCACCAGATATATATTGGATTTTTCACTGACCCTGAGTGTCCGGCCCCATGAGACGGTCGTTTTCTCGGCCCCTGGTGATCCGAGGTCATTCCCGCTGCACAGATTCATGCGCCAGGGCCTCCTACAAGTAATGCACTTTGATTTATTGCGCTATCTGTAATAGCACCCGAGATATCACCAGATCTATATTGGATTTCCCCTGACCCTGAGTGTCCGGCCCCATGAGACTGTGGTTTTCTCGGCCCCTGGTGGTCCGAGGTCGTTCCCGTTGCACATATTCATGCGCCAGGGACTCCTGCAGATAATTCACTTTGGTTTATTGCGCTATCTGTAATAGCACCCGAGATATCACCAGATCTATATTGGATTTTCCCCTGACCCCGAGTGTCCGGCCCCATGAGACTGTGGTTTTCTCGGCCCCTGGTGGTCCGAGGTCGTTCCCGTTGCACAGATTCATGCGCCAGGGCCACCTGCTGATAATTCACTTTGGTTTATTGCGCTATCTCTAATAGCACCCGAGATATCACCAGATATATATTGGATTTTTCACTGAACCTGAGTGTCCGGCCCCATGAGACGGTGGTTTTCTCGGTCCCTGGTGTACCGACGTCGTTCCCGCTGCACAGATTCATGCGCCAGGGCCTCCTACAGACAATACACTTTGATTTATTGCGCTACCTGTAATAGCACCCGAGATATCGCCAGATATATATTGGATTTTACCCTGACCCTGAGTGTCCGGCCCCATGAGACTGTGGTTTTCTCGGCCCCTGGTGGTCCGAGGTCGTTCCCGTTGCACAGATTCATGCGCCAGGGCCTCCTACAAACAATGCACTTTGATTTATTGCGCTATCTGTAATAGCACCCGAGATATCACCAGATATATATTGGATTTTCCCCTGACCCTGAGTGACCGGCCCCATGAGACTGTGGTTTTTTCGGCCCCTGGTGGTCCGAGGTCGTTCCCGCTGCACAGATTCATGCGCCAGGGCCTCCTACAGACAATGCACTTTGATTTATTGCGCTATCTGTAATAGCACCCGAGATATCACCAGATATATATTGCATTTTACCCTGACCCTGAGTGTCCGGCCCCATGAGACTGTGGTTTTCTCGCCCCTAGTCGTCCGAGGTCGTTCCCGCTGCACAGATTCATGCGACAGGGCCTCCTACAGACAATGCACTTTGATTTATTGCGCTATCTGTAATAGCACCCGAGATATCACCAGATATATATTGGATTTTACCCTGACCCTGAGTGTCCGGCCCCATGAGACGGTCGTTGTCTCGGCCCCTGGAGGTCCGAGGACGTTTCCGCTGCAGAGATTCATGCGCCAGGGCCTCCTACAGGTAATGCACTTTGATTTATTGCGCTATCTGTAATAGCACCCGAGATATCACCAGATATATATTGGATTTTTCCCTGACCCTGAGTGTCCGGCCCCATGAGAAGGTGGTTGTCTCGCCCCTGGTGGTCCGAGGTCGTTCCCGCTGCACAGATTCATGCGCCAGGGCCTCCTACAGACAATGCACTTTGATTTATTGCGGTATCTGTAATAGCACCCGAGATATCACCAGATATATATTGGATTTTCCCCTGACCCTGAGTATCCGGCCCCATGAGACGGTGGTTTTCTCGGTCCCTGGTGTTCCGAGGTCGTTCCCGCTGCACAGATTCATGCGGCAGGGCCTCCTACAGACAATGCACTTTCGTTTATTGCGCTATCTCTAACAGCACCCGAGATATGACCAGATATATATTGGATTTTCCCCTGACCCTGAGTGACCGGCCCCATGAGACTGTGGTTTTTTCGGCCCCTGGTGGTCCGAGGTCGTTCCCGCTGCACAGACTCATGCGCCAGGGCCTCCTACAGACAATGCACTTTGATTTATTGCGCTATCTGTAATAGCTCCCGAGATATCACCAGATATATACTGCATTTTACACTGACCCTGAGTGTCCGGCCCCATGAGACTGTGGTTTTTTCGGCCCCTGGTGGTCCGAGGTCGTTCCCGCTGCACAGATTCATGCGCCAGGGCCTCCTACAGACAATGCACTTTGATTTATTGCGCTATCTGTAATAGCACCCGAGATATCAGCAGATATATATTGGATTTTTCACTGACAATGAGTGTCCGGCCCCATGAGACTGTGGTTTTCTCGGCCCCTGGTGGTCCGAGGTCGTTCCCGTTGCACAGATTCATGCGCCAGGGCCTCCTGCAGATAATTCACTTTGGTTTATTGCGCTATCTCTAATAGCACCCGAGATATCACCAGATATATATTGGATTTTTCCCTGACCCTGAGTGTCCGGCTCCACGAGAAGGTGGTTGTCTCGCCCCTGGTGGTCCGAGGTCGTTCCCGCTGCACAGATTCATGCGCCAGGGCCTCCTACAGACAATGCACTTTGATTTATTGCGCTATCTGTAATAGCAGCCGAGATATCACCAGATATATATTGGATTTTTCACTGACCCTGAGTGTCCGGCCCCATGAGGCGGTAGTTTTCTCGGCCCCTGCTGGTCCGAGGTCGTTCCCGCTGCACAGATTCATGCGCCAGGGCCTCCTACAGACAATGCACTTTGATTTATTGCGCTATCTGTAATAGCACCCGAGATATCACCAGATATATATTGGATTTTACCCTGACCCTGGGTGTCCGGCCCCATGAGACTGTGGTTTTTTCGGCCCCTGATGGTCCGAGGTCGTTCCCGCTGCACAGATTCATGCGCCAGGGCCTCCTACAGACAATGCACTTTGATTTATTTCGCTATCTGTAATAGCACCCGAGATATCAGCAGATATATATTGTATTTTTCACTGACCCTGAGTGTCCGGCCCCATGAGACGGTCACTTTCTCGGCCCCTGGTGGTCCGAGGTCGTTCCCGCTGCACAGATTCATGCGCCAGGGCCTCCTGCAGATAATTCACTTTGGTTTATTGCGCTATCTCTAATAGCACCCGAGATATCACCAGATATATATTGGATTTTTCACTGAACCTGAGTGTCCGGCCCCATGAGACGGTGGTTTTCTCGGTCCCTGGTGTTCCGAGGTCGTTCCCGCTGCACAGATTCATGCGCCAGGGCCTCCTACAGACAATACACTTTGATTTATTGCGCTACCTGTAATAGCACCCGAGATATCGCCAGATATATATTGGATTTTACCCTGACCCTGAGTGTCCGGCCCCATGAGACAGTGGTTTTTTCGGCCCCTGGTGGTCCGATGTCGTTCCCGCTGCACAGATTCATGCGCCAGGGCCTCCTGCAGATAATTCACTTTGGTTTATTGCGCTATCTCTAATAGCACCCGAGATATAACCAGATATATATTGGATTTTCCCCTGACCCTGAGTGTCCGGCCCCATGAGACGGTGGTTATCTCGGCCCCTGGAGGTCCGAGGTCGTTCCCGCTGCACAGATTCATGCGCCAGGGCCTCCTACAGACAATGCACTTTGATTTATTGCGCTATCTGTAATAGCACCCGAGATATCAGCAGATATATATTGGATTTTTCACTGACCCTGAGTGTCCGGCCCCATGAGACGGTCGTTTTCTCGGCCCCTGGTGGTCCGAGGTCGTTCCCGCTGCACAGATTCATGCGCCAGGTCCTCCTGCAAATAATTCACTTTGGTTTATTGCGCTATCTCTAATAGCACCCGAGATATCACCAGATATATATTGGATTTTCCCCTGACCCTGAGTGTCCTGCCCCATGAGACTGTGGATTTCTCGGCCCCTGGTGGTCCGAGGTCGTTCCCGCTGCACAGATTCATGCGCCAGGGCCTCCTACAGACAATGCACTTTGATTTATTGCGCTATCTGCAATAGCACCCGAGATATCACCAGATATATATTGGATTTTACCCTGACCCTGAGTGTCCGGCCCCATGAGACGGTCGTTTTCTCGGCCCCTGGTGGTCCGAGGTCGTTCCCGCTGCACAGATTCATGCGCCAGGGCCTCCTGCAGATAATTCACTTTGGTTTATTGCGCTATCTCTAATAGCACCCGAGATATCAGCAGATATATATTGGATTTTTCACCGACCCTGAGTGACCGGCCCCATGAGACGGTAGTTTTCTCGGCCCCTGGTGGTCCGAGGTCGTTCCCGCTGCACAGATTCATGCGCCAGGGCCTCCTGCAGATAAATCACTTTGGTTTATTGCGCTATCTCTAATAGCACCCGAGATATCACCACATATATATTGGATTTTTCACTGACCCTGAGTATCCGGCCCCATGAGACTGTGGTTTTCTCGGCCCCTGGTGGTCCGAGGTCGTTCCCGCTGCACAGATTCATGCGCCAGGGCCTCCTACAGACAATGCACTTTCATTTATTGCGCTATCTGTAATAGCACCCGAGATATCACCAGATATATATTGGATTTTCCCCTGACCCTGAGTGTCTGGCCCCATGAGACTGTGGTTTTCTCGGCCCCTGGTGGTCCGAGGTCGTTCCCGTTGCACAGATTCATGCGCCAGGGCCTCCTACAAACAATGCACTTTGATTTATTGCGCTATCTGTAATAGCACCCGAGATATCACCAGATATATATTGGATTTTCCCCTGACCCTGAGTGACCGGCCCCATGAGACTGTGGTTTTTTCGGCCCCTGGTGGTCCGAGGTCGTTCCCGCTGCACAGATTCATGCGCCAGGGCCTCCTACAGACAATGCACTTTGATTTATTGCGCTATCTGTAATAGCACCCGAGATATCACCAGATATATATTGCATTTTACCCTGACCCTGAGTGTCCGGCCCCATGAGACTGTGGTTTTCTCGCCCCTAGTCGTCCGAGGTCGTTCCCGCTGCACAGATTCATGCGACAGGGCCTCCTACAGACAATGCACTTTGATTTATTGCGCTATCTGTAATAGCACCCGAGATATCACCAGATATATATTGCATTTTACCCTGACCCTGAGTGTCCGGCCCCATGAGACGGTCGTTGTCTCGCCCCTGGTGGTCCGAGGTCGTTCCCGCTGCACAGATTCATGCGCCAGGGCCTCCTACAGACAATGCACTTTGATTTATTGCGGTATCTGTAATAGCACCCGAGATATCACCAGATATATATTGGATTTTCCCCTGACCCTGAGTATCCGGCCCCCATGAGACGGTGGTTTTCTCGGTCCCTGGTGTTCCGAGGTCGTTCCCGCTGCACAGATTCATGCGGCAGGGCCTCCTACAGACAATGCACTTTCGTTTATTGCGCTATCTCTAACAGCACCCGAGATATCACCAGATATATATTGGATTTTCCCCTGACCCTGAGTGACCGGCCCCATGAGACTGTGGTTTTTTCGGCCCCTGGTGGTTCGAGGTCGTTCCCGCTGCACAGACTCATGCGCCAGGGCCTCCTACAGACAATGCACTTTGATTTATTGCGCTATCTGTAATAGCTCCCGAGATATCAGCAGATATATATTGGATTTTTCACTGACAATGAGTGTCCGGCCCCATGAGACTGTGGTTTTCTCGGCCCCTGGTGGTCCGAGGTCGTTCCCGTTGCACAGATTCATGCGCCAGGGCCTCCTGCAGATAATTCACTTTGGTTTATTGCGCTATCTCTAATAGCACCCGAGATATCACCAGATATATATTGGATTTTCCCCTGACCCTGAGTGTCCGGCCCCATGAGACTGTGGTTTTCTCGGCCCCTGGTGGTCCGAGGTCGTTCCCGCTGCACAGATTCATGCGCCAGGGCCTCCTACAGACAATGCACTTTGATTTATTGCGCTATCTGTAATAGCACCCGAGATATCACCAGATATATATTGGATTTTACCCTGACCCTGAGTGTCCGGCCCCATGAGACGGTCGTTGTCTCGGCCCCTGGAGGTCCGAGGACGTTCCCGCTGCACAGATTCATGCGCCAGGGCCTCCTACAGACAATGCACTTTGATTTATTGCGCTATCTGTAATAGCAGCCGAGATATCACCAGATATATATTGGATTTTTCACTGACCCTGAGTGTCCGGCCCCATGAGGCGGTAGTTTTCTCGGCCCCTGGCGGTCCGAGGTCGTTCCCGCTGCACAGATTCATGCGCCAGGGCCTCCTACAGACAATGCACTTTGATTTATTGCGGTATCTGTAATAGCACCCGAGATATCACCAGATATATATTGGATTTTACCCTGACCCTGGGTGTCCGGCCCCATGAGACTGTGGTTTTTTCGGCCCCTGATGGTCCGAGGTCGTTCCCGCTGCACAGATTCATGCGCCAGGGCCCCCTACAGACAATGCACTTTGATTTATTGCGCTATCTGTAATAGCACCCGAGATATCAGCAGATATATATTGGATTTTTCACTGACCCTGAGTGTCCGGCCCCATGAGACGGTCGTTTTCTCGGCCCCTGGTGGTCCGAGGTCGTTCCCGCTGCACAGATTCATGCGCCAGGGCCTCCTGCAGATAATTCACTTTGGTTTATTGCGCTATCTCTAATAGCACCCGAGATATCACCAGATATATATTGGATTTTCCCCTGACCCTGAGTGTCCGGCCCCATGAGACTGTGGTTTTCTCGGCCCCTGGTGGTCCGAGGTCGTTCCCGCTGCACAGATTCATGCGCCAGGGCCTCCTACAGACAATGCACTTTGATTTATTGCGCTATCTGTAATAGCACCCGAGATATCACCGGATATATATTGGATTTTCCCCTGACCCTGAGTGTCCGGCCCCATGAGACGGTGGTTTTCTCGGCCCCTGGTGGTCCGATGTCGTTCTCGCTGCACAGGTTCATGCGCCAGGGTCTCCTACAGACAATGCACTTTGATTTATTGCGCTATCTGTAATAGCACCCGAGATATCACCACATATATATTGGATTTTTCACTGACCCTGAGTGTCCAGCCCCATGAGACGGTGGTTTTCTCGGTCCCTGGTGTTCCGAGGTCGTTCCCGCTGCTCAGATTCATGCGCCAGGGCCTCCTGCAGGCAATGCACATTGATTTATTGCGCTATCTGTAATAGCACCCGAAATATCACCAGATATATATTGGATTTTCCCCTGACCCTGAGTGTCCGGCCCCATGAGACTGTGGTTTTCTCGGCCCCTGGTGGTCCGAGGTCGTTCCCGCTGCACAGATTCATGCGCCAGGGCCTCCTACAGACAATGCACTTTGGTTTATTGCGCTATCTCTAATAGCACCCGAGATGTCACCAGATATATATTGGATTTTTCCCTGACCCTGACAATCCGGCCCCATGGGACGGTGATTTTCTCGGCCCCTAGTGGTCGGAGGTCGATCCCGCTGCACAGATTCATGCGCCAGGGCCTCCTGCAGACAATGCACTTTGATTTATTTCGCTATCTCTAATAGCACCCGAGATATCACCTGATATATATTGTATTTTTCCCTGACCCTGACAGTCCGGCCGCATGAGACGGAGATTTTCTCGGCCCATGCTGGTCCGAGGTCGATCCCGCTGCACAGATTCATGCGCCAGGGCCTCCAAAAGACAATGCACTTTGATTCATTGCGCTATCTCTAATAGCACCCGAGATATCACCAGATAAATATTGGATTTTTCCTTGACCCTGACAGTCCGGCCCCATGTGTCGATGTTTTTCTCGGTCCCTCGTGCTCCGAGGTCGATCCCGCTGCACAGATTTATGCGCCAGGGCATCCTATAGATAATGCACTTTGATTTATTGCGCTATCTCTAATAGCACCCGAGATATCACCAGATGTATATTGCATTTTTGCCTGACTCTGACAGTCCGGCCTCATGAGAAAGTGATTTTCTCGGCCCCTGGTGGTCCGAATTCGATCCCGCTGCACAGATTCATGCGCCAGGGCCTCCTACAGACGATGCACTTTGATTTATTGCGCTCTCTGTAATAGCACCCGAGATATCACCATATACATATTGGATTTTCCCCTGACCCTGAGTGTCCGGCCCCATGAGACGGTGGTTTTCTCGGCCCCTGGTGGTCCGAGGTCGTTCCCGCTGAACAGACTCATGCGCCAGGGCCTCCTACAGACAATGCACTTTGATTTATTGCGCTATCTGTAATAGCTCCCGAGATATCAGCAGATATATATTGGATTTTTCACTGACAATGAGTGTCCGGCCCCATGAGACTGTGGTTTTCTCGGCCCCTGGTGGTCCGAGGTCGTTCCCGTTGCACAGATTCATGCGCCAGGGCCTCCTGCAGATAATTCACTTTGGTTTATTGCGCTATCTCTAATAGCACCCGAGATATCACCAGATATATATTGGATTTTCCCCTGACCCTGAGTGTCCGGCCCCATGAGACTGTGGTTTTCTCGGCCCCTGGTGGTCCGAGGTCGTTCCCGCTGCACAGATTCATGCGCCAGGGCCTCCTACAGACAATGCACTTTGATTTATTGCGCTATCTGTAATAGCACCCGAGATATCACCAGATATATATTGGATTTTACCCTGACCCTGAGTGTCCGGCCCCATGAGACGGTCGTTGTCTCGGCCCCTGGAGGTCCGAGGACGTTCCCGCTGCACAGATTCATGCGCCAGGGCCTCCTACAGACAATGCACTTTGATTTATTGCGCTATCTGTAATAGCAGCCGAGATATCACCAGATATATATTGGATTTTTCACTGACCCTGAGTGTCCGGCCCCATGAGGCGGTAGTTTTCTCGGCCCCTGGCGGTCCGAGGTCGTTCCCGCTGCACAGATTCATGCGCCAGGGCCTCCTACAGACAATGCACTTTGATTTATTGCGGTATCTGTAATAGCACCCGAGATATCACCAGATATATATTGGATTTTACCCTGACCCTGGGTGTCCGGCCCCATGAGACTGTGGTTTTTTCGGCCCCTGATGGTCCGAGGTCGTTCCCGCTGCACAGATTCATGCGCCAGGGCCCCCTACAGACAATGCACTTTGATTTATTGCGCTATCTGTAATAGCACCCGAGATATCAGCAGATATATATTGGATTTTTCACTGACCCTGAGTGTCCGGCCCCATGAGACGGTCGTTTTCTCGGCCCCTGGTGGTCCGAGGTCGTTCCCGCTGCACAGATTCATGCGCCAGGGCCTCCTGCAGATAATTCACTTTGGTTTATTGCGCTATCTCTAATAGCACCCGAGATATCACCAGATATATATTGGATTTTCCCCTGACCCTGAGTGTCCGGCCCCATGAGACTGTGGTTTTCTCGGCCCCTGGTGGTCCGAGGTCGTTCCCGCTGCACAGATTCATGCGCCAGGGCCTCCTACAGACAATGCACTTTGATTTATTGCGCTATCTGTAATAGCACCCGAGATATCACCGGATATATATTGGATTTTCCCCTGACCCTGAGTGTCCGGCCCCATGAGACGGTGGTTTTCTCGGCCCCTGGTGGTCCGATGTCGTTCTCGCTGCACAGGTTCATGCGCCAGGGTCTCCTACAGACAATGCACTTTGATTTATTGCGCTATCTGTAATAGCACCCGAGATATCACCACATATATATTGGATTTTTCACTGACCCTGAGTGTCCAGCCCCATGAGACGGTGGTTTTCTCGGTCCCTGGTGTTCCGAGGTCGTTCCCGCTGCTCAGATTCATGCGCCAGGGCCTCCTGCAGGCAATGCACATTGATTTATTGCGCTATCTGTAATAGCACCCGAAATATCACCAGATATATATTGGATTTTCCCCTGACCCTGAGTGTCCGGCCCCATGAGACTGTGGTTTTCTCGGCCCCTGGTGGTCCGAGGTCGTTCCCGCTGCACAGATTCATGCGCCAGGGCCTCCTACAGACAATGCACTTTGGTTTATTGCGCTATCTCTAATAGCACCCGAGATGTCACCAGATATATATTGGATTTTTCCCTGACCCTGACAATCCGGCCCCATGGGACGGTGATTTTCTCGGCCCCTAGTGGTCGGAGGTCGATCCCGCTGCACAGATTCATGCGCCAGGGCCTCCTGCAGACAATGCACTTTGATTTATTTCGCTATCTCTAATAGCACCCGAGATATCACCTGATATATATTGTATTTTTCCCTGACCCTGACAGTCCGGCCGCATGAGACGGAAATTTTCTCGGCCCATGCTGGTCCGAGGTCGATCCCGCTGCACAGATTCATGCGCCAGGGCCTCCAAAAGACAATGCACTTTGATTCATTGCGCTATCTCTAATAGCACCCGAGATATCACCAGATAAATATTGGATTTTTCCTTGACCCTGACAGTCCGGCCCCATGTGTCGATGTTTTTCTCGGTCCCTCGTGCTCCGAGGTCGATCCCGCTGCACAGATTTATGCGCCAGGGCATCCTATAGATAATGCACTTTGATTTATTGCGCTATCTCTAATAGCACCCGAGATATCACCAGATGTATATTGCATTTTTGCCTGACTCTGACAGTCCGGCCTCATGAGAAAGTGATTTTCTCGGCCCCTGGTGGTCCGAATTCGATCCCGCTGCACAGATTCATGCGCCAGGGCCTCCTACAGACGATGCACTTTGATTTATTGCGCTCTCTGTAATAGCACCCGAGATATCACCATATACATATTGGATTTTCCCCTGACCCTGAGTGTCCGGCCCCATGAGACGGTGGTTTTCTCGGCCCCTGGTGGTCCGAGGTCGTTCCCGCTGAACAGATTCGTGCGCTAGGGCCTCCTACAGACAATGCACTATGATTTATTGCGCTATCTTTAATAGCACCCGAGATATCACCAGATATATATTGGACTTTCCCCTGACCCTGAGTGTCCGGCCCCATGAGACGGTGGTTTTCTCGGCCCCTGGTGGTCCGAGGTCGTTCCCGCTGCACAGATTTATGCGCCAGGGCCTCCTGCAGACAATGCACTTTGATTTATTTCGCTATCTCTAATAGCACACGAGATATCACCAGATATATATTGGATTTTTCCCTGACCCTGACAGTCCGGCCCAATGAGACGGTGATTTTCTCGGCCCCCGGTGGTCCGAGGTCGATCCCGCTGCACAGATTCATGCGCCAGGGCATCCTATAGATAATTCACTTTGGTTTATAGCGCTATCTCTAATAGCACCCGACATATCACCAGATATATATTGGATTTTTCCCTGACCCTGACAATCCGGCCCCATGAGACGGTGATTTTCTCGGCCCCTGGGGGTCCGAGGCCGATCCCGCTGCAAAGATTCATGCGCCAGTGCCTCCTGCAGACAATGCACTTTGATTTATTTCGCTATCTCTAATAGCACCCGAGATATCTCCAGATATATATAGGATTTTTCACTGACCCTGAGTGTCCAGCCCCATGAGACGGTGGTTTTCTCGGTCCCTGGTGTTCCGAGGTCGTTCCCGCTGCACAGATTCATGCGCCAGGGCCTCCTACAGACAATGCACTTTGGTTTATTGCGCTATCTCTAATAGCACCCGAGATATCACCATATACATATTGGATTTTCCCCTGACCCTGAGTGTCCGGCCATATGAGACGGTGGTTTTCTCGGCCCCTGGTGGTCCGAGGTCGTTCCAGCTCCACAGATTCATGCGCTAGGGCCTCCTACAGACAATGCACTATGATTTATTGCGCTATCTTTAATAGCACCCGAGATATCACCAGATATATATTGGATTTTACCCTGACCCTGAGTGTCCGGCCCCATGAGACGGTCGTTGTCTCGGCCCCTGGAGGTCCGAGGACGTTTCCGCTGCAGAGATTCATGCGCCAGGGCCTCCTACAGGTAATGCACTTTGATTTATTGCGCTATCTGTAATAGCACCCGAGATATCACCAGATATATATTGGATTTTACCCTGACCCTGGGTGTCCGGCCCCATGAGACTGTGGTTTTTTCGGCCCCTGGTGGTCCGAGGTCGTTCCCCCTGCACAGATTCATGCGCCAGGTCCTCCTACAGACAATGCACTTTGATTTATTGCGCTATCTGTAATAGCACCCGAGATATCAGCAGATATATATTGGATTTTTCACTGACCCTGAGTGTCCGGCCCCATGAGACGGTCGTTTTCTCGGCCCCTGGTGGTCCGAGGTCGTTCCCGCTGCACCGATTCATGCGCCAGGGCCTCCTGCAGATAATTCTCTTTGGTTTATTGCGCTATCTCTAATAGCACCCGAGATATCAGCAGATATATATTGGATTTTTCACTGACCCTGAGTGACCGGCCCCATGAGACGGTAGTTTTCTCGGCCCCTGGTGGTCCGAGGTCGTTCCCGCTGCACAGATTCATACGCCAGGGCCTACTGCAGATAATTCACTTTGATTTATTGCGCTATCTGTAATAGCACCCGAGATATCACCACATATATATTGGATTTTTCACTGACCCTGAGTGTCCGGCCCCATGAGACTGTGGTTTTCTCGGCCCCTGGTGGTCCGAGGTCGTTCCCGCTGCACAGATTCATGCGCCAGGGCCTCCTACAGACAATGCACGTTGATTTATTGCGCTATCTGTAATAGCACCCGAGATATCAGCAGATATATATTGGATTTTTCACTGACCCTGAGTATCCGGCCCCATGAGACGGTCGTTTTCTCGGCCCCTGGTGGTCCGAGGTCGTTCCCGCTGCACAGATTCATGCGCCAGGGCCTCCTACAGACAATGCACTTTGATTTATTGCGCTATCTGTCATAGCACCCGAGATATCACCACATATATATTGGATTTTTCACTGACCCTGAGGGTCCAGCCCCATGAGACGGTGGTTTTCTCGGTCCCTGGTGTTCCGAGGTCGTTCCCGCTGCACAGATTCATGCGCCAGGGCCTCCTAGAGACAATGCACTTTGATTTATTGCGCTATCTCTAATAGCACCCGAAATATCACCAGATATATATTGGATTTTCCCCTGACCCTGAGTGTCCGACCCCATGAGACTGTGGTTTTCTCGGCCCCTGGTGGTCCGAGGTTGTTCCCGCTGCACATATTCATGCGCCAGGGCCTCCTGCAGATAAATCACTTTGGTTTATTGCGCTATCTGTAATAGCACCCGAGATATCAGCAGATATATATTGGATTTTTCACTGACCCTGAGTGTCCGGCCCCATGAGACGGTCGTTTTCTCGGCCCCTGGTGGTCCGAGGTCGTTCCCGCTGCACAGATTCATGCGCCAGGGCCTCCTGCAGATAATTCACTTTGGTTTATTGCGCTATCTCTAATAGCACCCGAGATATCAGCTGATATATATTGGATTTTTCACTGACCCTGAGTGACCGGCCCCATGAGACGGTAGTTTTCTCGGCCCCTGGTGGTCCGAGGTCGTTCCCGCTGCACAGATTCATGCGCCAGGGCCTACTGCAGATAATTCACTTTGATTTATTGCGCTATCTGTAATAGCAGCCGAGATATCACCACATATATATTGGATTTTCCCCTGACCCTGAGTGTCCGGCCCCATGAAACGGTGGTTTTCTCGGCCCCTGGTGGTCCGAGGTGGTTCTCGCTGCACAGATTCATGCGCCAGGGACTCCTATAGATAATTCACTTTGGTTTATTGCGCTATCTCTAATAGCACCCGAGATATCACCATATACATATTGGATTTTCCCCTGACCCTGAGTGTCCGGCCCCATGAGACGGTGGTTTTCTCGGCCCCTGGTGGTCCGAGGTCGTTCCAGCTCCACAGAGTCATGCGCTAGGGCCTCCTACAGACAATGCACTATGATTTATTGCGCTATCTTTAATAGCACCCGAGATATCACCAGATATATATTGGATTTTCCCCTGACCCTGAGTGTCCGGCCCCATGAGACGGTGGTTTTCTCGGCCCCTGGTGCTCCGAGGTCGTTCCCGCTGCACATATTCATGCGCCAGGGCCCCCTGCAGATAATTCACTTTGGTTTAGTGCGCTATCTGAAAGAGCACCCGAGATGTCACCAGATATATGCCGGATTTTTACATGACATTAGGTGACGGATTCCGAATATCTGTAATTTTCTCGGCGCCTGGTGGTCCGAGGTCGTTCCTGCTGCTCAGATTAATACGCTAGGCCCTCCTGCAGATAATTCACTTTGGTTTATTGCGCTATCTCTAATAGCACTCGAGATATCACCAGATATATATTGGATTTTTCCCAGACCCTGACAGTCCGGCCCCATGTGTCGGTGGTTTTCTCGGCCCCTGGTGGTCCGAGGTCGTTCCCGCTGCTCAGATTAATACGCTAGGCCCTCCTGCAGATAATTCACTTTGGTATATTGCGCTATCTCTAATAGCACCCGTGATATCAAAAGATATATATTGGATTTTTCCTTGACCCTGACAGTCCGGCCCCATGTGTCGATGTTTTTCTCGGTCCCTGGTGGTCCGAGGTCGATCCCGCTGCACAGATCCATGCGCCAGTGCATCCTATAGATAATTCACTTTGGTTTATTGCGCTATCTCTAATAGCACTCGAGATATCACCAGATATATATTGGATTTTCTCCTGACCCTGAGTGTCCGGCCCCATGTGTCGGTGGTTTTCTCGGCCCCTGGTGGTCCGTGGTCGATCCCGCTGCACAGATTTATGCGCCAGGGCCTCCTGCAGACAATGCACTTTTGTTTATTGCGCTATCTCTAATAGCACCCGAGATGTCACCAGATATATATTGGATTTTTCCCTGACCCTGACAGTCCGGCCGCATGAGACGGAGATTTTCTCGGCCCATGCTGGTCCGAGGTCGATCCCGCTGCACAGATTCATGCGCCAGGGCCTCCTACAGACGATGCACTTTGATTTATTGCGCTCTCTGTAATAGCACCCGAGATATCACCTGATAAATATTGGATTTTTCCTTGACCCTGACAGTCCGGCCCCATGTGTCGATGTTTTTCTCGGTCCCTCGTGGTCCGAGGTCGATCCCGCTGCACAGATTTATGCGCCAGGGCATCCTATAGATAATGCACTTTGATTTATTTCGCTATCTCTAATAGCACCCGAGATATCACCAGATGTATATTGCATTTTTGCCTGACCCTGACAGTCCGGCCTCATGAGAAAGTGATTTTCTCGGCCCCTGGTGGTCCGAATTCGATCCCGCTGCACAGATTCATGCGCCAGGGCCTCCTACAGACGATGCACTTTGATTTATTGCGGTATCTCTAATAGCACCCGAGATATCACCAGATATATATTGGATTTTCCCCTGACCCTGAGTGTCCGGCCCCATGAGACTGTGGTTTTCTCGGCCCCTGGTGGTCCGAGGTCGTTCCCGTTGCACAGATTCATGCGCCAGGGCCTCCTGCAGATAATTCACTTTGGTTTATTGCGCTATCTCTAATAGCACCCGAGATATCACCAGATATATATTGGATTTTCCCCTGACCTTGAGTGTCCGGCCCCATGAGACTGTGGTTTTCTCGGCCCCTGGTGGTCCGAGGTCGTTCCCGCTGCACAGATTCATGCGCCATGGCCTCCTACAGACAATGCGCGTTGGTTTATTGCGCTATCTGTAATAGCACCCGAGATATCACCAGATATATATTGGATTTTTGCCTGACCCTGAGTTCTCGGCACCATGTGACTGTGGTTTTCTCGGCCCCTGGTGGTCCGAGGTCGTTCCCGTTGCACAGATACATGCGCCAGGGCCTCCTACAGACAATGCACTTTGATTTATTGCGCTATCTGTAATAGCACCCGAGATATCACCAAATATATATTTCATTTTTACATGACCTTGGGTGACGGATTCCGAATATCACTAATTTTCTCGGCCCCTGGTGGTCCGAGGTCGTTCCTGCAGCACAGATTCATTCGCCAGGGCCTCCTACAGACAATGCACTTCGATTTATTGCGGTATCTCTAATAGCACCCTAGATATCACCAGATATATATTGGGTTTTTCCCTGACTCTTACAGTCCGGCCCCATGAGACGGTGATTTTCTCGGCCCCTGGTGGTCCGAGGTCGTTCCCGCTGCACAGAATCATGCGCCAGGGCTTTCTGCAGACAATGCACTTTGGTTTATTGCGCTATCTCTAATAGCACCCGAGATATCACCAGATATATATTGGATTTTCCCCTGAACCTGAGTGTCCGGCCCCATGAGATGGTGGTTTTCTCGGCCCCTGATGATCGGAGGTCGTTCCCGCTGCACAGACTCATGCACCAGGGCCTCTTGCAGACAATTCACTTTGGTTTATTGCGCTATCACTAATAGCACCCGAGATATCACCAGATATATATTGGATTTTTCACTGACCCTGAGTGTCCGGCCCCATGAGACTGTGGTTTTCTCGGCGCCTGGTGGTCCGAGGTCGTTCCCGTTGCACCGATTCATGCGGCAGGGCCTCCTGCAGATAATTCACTTTGGTTTATTGCGCTATCTCTAATAGCACCCGAGATATCACCAGATATATATTGGATTTTCCCCTGACCTTGAGTGTCCGGCCCCATGAGACTGTGGTTTTTTCGGCCCCTGGTGGTCCGAGGTCGTTCCCGCTGCACAGATTCATGCGCCATGGCCTCCTACAGACAATGCGCGTTGGTTTATTGCGCTATCTGTAATAGCACCCGAGATATCACCAGATATATATTGGATTTTTGCCTGACCTTGGGTGACGGATTCCGAATATCACTAATTTTCTCGGCCCCTGGTGGTCCGAGGTCGTTCCTGCAGCACAGATTCATTCGCCAGGGCCTCCTACAGACAATGCACTTCGATTTATTGCGGTATCTCTAATAGCACCCTAGATATCACCAGATATATATTGGGTTTTTCCCTGACTCTTACAGTCCGGCCCCATGAGACGGTGATTTTCTCGGCCCCTGGTGGTCCGAGGTCGTTCCCGCTGCACAGAATCATGCGCCAGGGCTTTCTGCAGACAATGCACTTTGGTTTATTGCGCTATCTCTAATAGCACCCGAGATATCACCAGATATATATTGGATTTTCCCCTGAACCTGAGTGTCCGGCCCCATGAGATGGTGGTTTTCTCGGCCCCTGATGATCGGAGGTCGTTCCCGCTGCACAGACTCATGCACCAGGGCCTCTTGCAGACAATTCACTTTGGTTTATTGCGCTATCACTAATAGCACCCGAGATATCACCAGATATATATTGGATTTTTCACTGACCCTGAGTGTCCGGCCCCATGAGACTGTGGTTTTCTCGGCGCCTGGTGGTCCGAGGTCGTTCCCGTTGCACCGATTCATGCGGCAGGGCCTCCTGCAGATAATTCACTTTGGTTTATTGCGCTATCTCTAATAGCACCCGAGATATCACCAGATATATATTGGATTTTCCCCTGACCTTGAGTGTCCGGCCCCATGAGACTGTGGTTTTCTCGGCCCCTGGTGGTCCGAGGTCGTTCCCGCTGCACAGATTCACGCGCCATGGCCTCCTACAGACAATGCGCGTTGGTTTATTGCGCTATCTGTAATAGCACCCGAGATATCACCAGATATATATTGGATTTTTGCCTGACCCTGATTTCTCGGCACCATGTGACTGTGGTTTTCTCTGCCCCTGGTGGTCCGAGGTCGTTCCCGCTGCACAGATTCATGCGTCAGGGCCTCCTGCAGACAATGCACTTTGATTTATCGCGCTATCTCTAATGGCACCTGATATATCACCAGATATATGATGGATTTTTCCCTGACCCTGAGTGTCCGGCCCCATGAGACGGTGGTTTTCTCGGCCCCTGGTGGTCCTAGGTCGTTCCCGCTGCACAGATGAATGCGCCAGGTCCTCCTGCAGACAATTCCCTTTGGCTTATTGCGCTATCTCTAATAGCACCCGAGATACCACCAGATATATATTGGATTTTCCCCTGACCCTGAGTGGCTGGCCCCATGAGACAGTGGTCTTCTCGGCCCCTGGTGGTCCGAGGTCGTTCCCGCTGCCCAGATTCATGCGCCACGGCCTCCTACTGACAATGCACTTTGATTTATTGCGCTATCTGTAATAGCACCCGAGATATCACCAGATATATATTGGATATTTCCCTCACCCTGAGTGTCCAGCCCCATGAGACGGTGGTTTTCTCGGCCCCTGGTGGACCGAGGGCGTTCCCGCTGCACAGATTCATGCGCCAGGGCCTCCTGCAGATAATTCACTTTGGTTTATTGCGCTATCTCTAATAGCGCCCGAGATATCACCAGATATATATTGGATTTTTCCCTGACCCTGAGTGTCCGGCCCCATGAGACTGCGGTTTTCTCGGCCCCTGGTGGTCCGAGGTCGTTCCCGCTGCACACATTCATGCGCCAGGGCCTCCTGCCGATAATTCACTTTGGTTTATTGCGCTATCTCTAATAGCACCCGAGATATCACCAGATATATATTGGATTTTGCCCTGACCCTGAGTGTCCGGCCCCATGAGACTGTGGTTTTCTCGGCCCCTGGTGGTCCGAGGTCGTTCCCGTTGCACAGATTCATGCGCCAGGGCCTCCTGCAGATAATTCACTTTGGTTTATTGCGCTATCTCTAATAGCACCCGAGATATCACCAGATATATATTGGATTTTTCCCTGACCATGAGAGTCCGGCCCCATGAGATGGTCGTTTTATCGGCCCCTGGCGGTCCGAGGTCGTTCCCGCTGCACAGATACATGCGCCAGGGCCTCCTACAGACAATGCGCGTTGGTTTATTGCGCTATCTGTAATAGCACCCGAGATATCACCAGATATATATTGGATTTTCCCCTGACCTTCAGTGTCCGGCCCCATGAGACTGTGGTTTTCTCGGCCCCTGGTGGTCCGAGGTCGTTTCCGCTGCACAGATTCATGCGCCAGGGCCTCCTACAGACAATGCACTTTGATTTATTGCGCTATCTGTAATAGCACCCGAGATATCACCAGATATCTATTGGATTTTCCCCTGACCCTGAGTGTCCGGCCCCATGAGACTGTGGTTTTCTCGGCCCCTGGTGGTCCGAGGTCGTTCCCGTTGCACAGATTCATGCGCCAGGGCCTCCTGCAGATAATTCACTTTGGTTTATTGCGCTATCTCTAATAGCACCCGAGATATCACCACATATATATTGGATTTTCCCCTGAACCTGAGTGTCCGGCCCCATGAGATGGTGGTTTTCTCGGCCCCTGGTGATCCGAGGTCGTTCCCGCTGCACAGATTGATGCACCAGGGCCTCTTGCAGACAATTCACTTTGGTTTATTGCGCTATCACTAATAGCACCCGAGATATCACCAGATATATATTGGATTTTTCACTGACCCTGAGTGTCCGGCCCCATGAGACTGTGGTTTTCTCGGCGCCTGGTGGTCCGAGGTCGTTCCCGTTGCACCGATTCATGCGGCAGGGCCTCCTGCAGATAATTCACTTTGGTTTATTGCGCTATCTCTAATAGCACCCGAGATATCACCAGATATATATTGGATTGTCCCCCGACCCTGAGTGTCCGGCCCCATGAGACTGTGGTTTTCTCGGCCCCTGGTGGTCCGAGGTCGTTCCCGCTGCACAGATTCATGCGCCAGGGCCTCCTACAGACAATGCACTTTGATTTATTGCGCTATCTGTAATAGCACCCGAGATATCACCAGATATATGCTGCATTTTTACATGACCTTGGGTGACGGATTCCGAATATCACTAATTTTCTCGGCCCCTGGTGGTCCGAGGTCGTTCCCGCTGCACCGATACATGCGCCAGGGCCTCCTACAGACAATGCACTTTGATTTATTGCGCTATCTGTAATAGCACCCGAGATATCACCAGATATATGCTGCATTTTTACATGACCATGGGTGACGGATTTAATATATTACTAATTTTCTCGGTCCCTGGTGGTCCGAGGTCGTTCCTGCTGCACAGATTCAGTCGCCAGGGCCTCCTACAGACAATGCACTTTGATTTATTGCGGTATCTCTAATAGCACCCTAGATATCACCAGATATATATTGGGTTTTTCCCTGACCCTTACAGTCCGGCCCCATGAGACGGTGATTTTCTCGGCCCCTGGTGGTCCGAGGTCGTTCCCGCTGAATAGAATCATGCGCCAGGGCCTCCTACAGACAATGCACTTTGATTTATTGCGCTATCTGTAATAGCACCCGAGATATCACCAGATATATATTGGATTTTCCCCTGACCCTGAGTGTCCGGCCCCATGAGACTGTGGTTTTCTCGGCCCCTGGTGGTCCGAGGTCGTTCCCGTTGCACAGATTCATGCGCCAGGGCCTCCTGCAGATAATTCACTTTGGTTTATTGCGCTATCTCTAATAGCACCCGAGATATCACCAGATATATATTGGATTTTCCCCTGACCTTGAGTGTCCGGCCCCATGAGACTGTGGTTTTCTCGGCCCCTGGTGGTCCGAGGTCGTTCCCGCTGCACAGATTCATGCGCCATGGCCTCCTACAGACAATGCGCGTTGGTTTATTGCGCTATCTGTAATGGCACCTGATATATCACCAGATATATGATGGATTTTTCCCTGACCCTGAGTGTCCGGCCCCATGAGACGGTGGTTTTCTCGGACCCTGGTCGTCCGTGGTCGTTCCCCCTGCGCAGAATCATGCGCCACGGCTTCCTGCAGATAATTCACTTTGTTTTTTTGCGCTATCTCTAATAGCACCCGAGATATCACCAGATGTATATTCGATTTTTCCCCGCCCCTGAGTGTCCGGCCCCATGAGACTGTGGTTTTCTCGGCCCCTGGTGGTCCGAGGTCGTTTCCGCTGCACAGATTCTTGCGCCAGGGCCTCCTACAGACAATGCACTTTGATTTATTGCGCTATCTGTAATAGCACCCGAGATATCACCAGATATATGCTGCATTTTTACATGACCTTGGGTGACGGATTCCGAATATCACCAATTTTCTCGGCCCCTGGTGGTCCGAGGTCGTTCCCGCTGCACAGATACATGCGCCAGGGCCTCCTACAGACAATGCACTTTGATTTATTGCGCTATCTGTAATAGCACCCGAGATATCACCAGATATATGCTGCATTTTTACATGACCTTGGGTGACGGATTCCGAATATCACTAATTTTCTCGGCCCCTGGTGGTCCGAGGTCGTTCCTGCAGCACAGATTCATTCGCCAGGGCCTCCTACAGACAATGCACTTTGATTTATTGCGGTATCTCTAATAGCACCCTAGATATCACCAGATATATATTGGGTTTTTCCCTGACCCTTACAGTCCGGCCCCATGAGACGGTGATTTTCTCGGCTCCTGGTGGTCCGAGGTCGTTCCCGCTGCACAGAATCATGCGCCAGGGCTTCCTGCAGACAATGCACTTTGGTTTATTGCGCTATCTCTAATAGCACCCGAGATATCACCAGATATATATTGGATTTTCCCCTGAGCCTGAGTGTCCGGCCCCATGAGATGGTGGTTTTCTCGGCCCCTGGTGATCCGAGGTCGTTCCCGCTGCACAGATTCATGCACCAGGGCCTCTTGCAGACAATTCACTTTGGTTTATTGCGCTATCACTAATAGCACCCGAGATATCACCAGATATATATTGGATTTTTCACTGACCCTGAGTGTCCGGCCCCATGAGACTGTGGTTTTCTCGGCGCCTGGTGGTCCGAGGTCGTTCCCGCTGCACAGATTCATGCGCCATGGCCTCCTACAGACAATGCGCGTTGGTTTATTGCGCTATCTGTAATAGCACCCGAGATATCACCAGATATATATTGGATTTTTGCCTGACCCTGATTTCTCGGCACCATGTGACTGTGGTTTTCTCGGCCCCTGGTGGTCCGAGGTCGTTCCCGCTGCACAGATTCATGCGTCAGGGCCTCCTGCAGACAATGCACTTTGATTTATCGCGCTATCTCTAATGGCACCTGATATATCACCAGATATATGATGGATTTTTCCCTGACCCTGAGTGTCCGGCCCCATGAGACGGTGGTTTTCTCGGCCCCTGGTGGTCCTAGGTCGTTCCCGCTGCACAGATGCATGCGCCAGGTCCTCCTGCAGACAATTCCCTTTGGCTTATTGCGCTATCTCTAATAGCACCCGAGATACCACCAGATATATATTGGATTTTCCCCTGACCCTGAGTGGCTGGCCCCATGAGACGGTGGTCTTCTCGGCCCCTGGTGGTCCGAGGTCGTTCCCGCTGCCCAGATTCATGCGCCACGGCCTCCTACTGACAATGCACTTTGATTTATTGCGCTATCTGTAATAGCACCCGAGATATCACCAGATATATATTGGATATTTCCCTCACCCTGAGTGTCCAGCCCCATGAGACGGTGGTTTTCTCGGCCCCTGGTGGACCGAGGGCGTTCCCGCTGCACAGATTCATGCGCCAGGGCCTCCTGCAGATAATTCACTTTGGTTTATTGCGCTATCTCTAATAGCGCCCGAGATATCACCAGATATATATTGGATTTTTCCCTGACCCTGAGTGTCCGGCCCCATGAGACTGCGGTTTTCTCGGCCCCTGGTGGTCCGAGGTCGTTCCCGCTGCACACATTCATGCGCCAGGGCCTCCTGCAGATAATTCACTTTGGTTTATTGCGCTATCTCTAATAGCACCCGAGATATCACCAGATATATATTGGATTTTGCCCTGACCCTGAGTGTCCGGCCCCATGAGACTGTGGTTTTCTCGGCCCCTGGTGGTCCGAGGTCGTTCCCGTTGCACAGATTCATGCGCCAGGGCCTCCTGCAGATAATTCACTTTGGTTTATTGCGCTATCTCTAATAGCACCCGAGATATCACCAGATATATATTGGATTTTTCCCTGACCATGAGAGTCCGGCCCCATGAGATGGTCGTTTTATCGGCCCCTGGTGGTCGGAGGTCGTTCCCGCTGCACAGATTCATGCGCCATTGCCTCCTACAGACAATGCGCGTTGGTTTATTGCGCTATCTGTAATAGCACCCGAGATATCACCAGATATATATTGGATTTTTGCCTGACCCTGAGTTCACGGACCCATGTGACTGTGGTTTTCTCGGCCCCTGGTGGTCCGAGGTCGTTCCCGCTGCACAGATTCATGCGTCAGGGCCTCCTGCAGACAATGCACTTTGATTTATCGCGCTATCTCTAATGGCACCTGATATATCACCAGATATATGATGGATTTTTCCCTGACCCTGAGTGTCCGGCCCCATGCGACGGTGGTTTTCTCGGACCCTGGTCGTCCGTGGTCGTTCCCCCTGCGCAGAATCATGCGCCACGGCTTCCTGCAGATAATTCACTTTGTTTTTTTGCGCTATCTCTAATAGCACCCGAGATATCACCAGATGTATATTCGATTTTTCCCCGACCCTGAGTGTCCGGCCCCATGAGACTGTGGTTTTCTCGGCCCCTGGTGGTCCGAGGTCGTTCCCGTTGCACAGATACATGCGCCAGGGCCTCCTACAGACAATGCACTTTGATTTATTGCGCTATCTGTAATAGCACCCGAGATATCACCAGATATATATTGGATTTTCCCCTGACCCTGAGTGTCCGGCCCCATGAGACTGTGGTTTTCTCGGCCCCAGGTGGTCCGAGGTCGTTCCCGTTGCAAAGATTCATGCGCCAGGGCCTCCTGCAGATAATTGACTTTGGTTTATTGCGCTATCTCTAATAGCACCCGAGATATCACCAGATATATATTGGATTTTCCCCTGACCTTGAGTGTCCGGCCCCATGAGACTGTGGTTTTCTCGGCCCCTGGTGGTCCGAGGTCGTTTCCGCTGCACAGATTCATGCGCCAGGGCCTCCTACAGACTATGCACTTTGATTTATTGCGCTATCTGTAATAGCACCCGAGATATCACCAGATATATGCTGCATTTTTACATGACCTTGGGTGACGGTTTCCGAATATCACCAATTTTCTCGGCCCCTGGTGGTCCGAGGTCGTTCCCGCTGCACAGATACATGCGCCAGGGCCTCCTACAGACAATGCACTTTGATTTATTGCGCTATCTGTAATAGCACCAGAGATATCACCAGATATATGCTGCATTTTTACATGACCTTGGGTGACGGATTTCGAATATCACTAATTATCTCGGCCCCTGGTGGTCCGAGGTCGTTCCCGCTGCACAGATACATGCGCCAGGGCCTCCTACAGACAATGCACTTTAATTTATTGCGCTATCTGTAATAGCACCCGAGATATCACCAGATATATGCTGCATTTTTACATGACCTTGGGTGACGGATTCCGAATATCACTAATTTTCTCGGCCCCTGGTGGTCCGAGGTCGTTCCTGCTGCACAGATTCAGTCGCCAGGGCCTCCTACAGACAATGCACTTTGATTTATTGCGGTATCTCTAATAGCACCCTAGATATCACCAGATATATATTGGGTTTTTCCCTGAC
The DNA here is from genome assembly GCF_051020985.1 of Nomia melanderi. Lineage (NCBI taxonomy): Eukaryota > Metazoa > Arthropoda > Insecta > Hymenoptera > Halictidae > Nomia > Nomia melanderi. The sequence continues at coordinate 9,486,111 of NW_027475130.1, forward strand.
CCTTACAGTCCGGCCCCATGAGACGGTGATTTTCTCGGCCCCTGGTGGTCCGAGGTCGTTCCCGCTGCACAGAATCATGCGCCAGGGCTTCCTGCAGACAATGCACTTTGGTTTATTGCGCTATCTCTAATAGCACCCGAGATATCACCAGATATATATTGGATTTTCCCCTGAACCTGAGTGTCCGGCCCCATGAGATGGTGGTTTTCTCGGCCCCTGGTGATCCGAGGTCGTTCCCGCTGCACAGATTCATGCACCAGGGCCTCTTGCAGACAATTCACTTTGGTTTATTGCGCTATCACTAATAGCACCCGAGATATCACCAGATATATATTGGATTTTTCACTGACCCTGAGTGTCCGGCCCCATGAGACTGTGGTTTTCTCGGCCCCTGGTCGTCCGAGGTCGTTCCCGCTGCACAGATTCATGCGCCAGGGCCTCCTACAAGTAATGCACTTTGATTTATTGCGCTATCTGTAATACCACCCGAGATATCACCAGATATATATTGGATTTTTCCCTGACCCTGAGTGTCCGGCCCCATGAGACGGTGGTTTTCTCGGCCCCTGGTGGTCCTAGGTCGTTCCCGCTGCACAGATGCATGCGCCAGGGCGTCCTGCAGATAATTCCCTTTGGCTTATTGCGCTATCTCTAATAGCACCCGAGATATTACCAGATATATATTGGATTTTCCCCTGACCCTGAGTGGCCGGCCCCATGAGACGGTGGTCTTCTCGGCCCCTGGTGGTCCGAGTTCGTTCCGGCTGCACAGATTCATGCGCCAGGGCCTCCTACAAGTAATGCACTTTGATTTATTGCGCTATCTGTAATAGCACCCGAGATATCACCAGATATATATTGGATTTTTCCCTGACCCTGAGTGTCCGGCCCCATGAGACGGTGGTTGTCTCGCCCCTGGTGGTCCGAGGTCGTTCCCGCTGCACAGATTCATGCGCCAGGGCCTCCTACAGACAATGCACTTTGATTTATTGCGCTATCTCTAATAGCACCCAAGATATCACCAGATATATATAGGATTTTTCCCTGACCCTGACTGTCCGGCCCCATGAGACGGTGATTTTCTCGGCCCCTACGGGTCCGAGGTCGTTCTCGCTGCACAGATTCATGCGCCAGGGCCTCCTGCAGATAATTCACTTTGGTTTATTGCGTTATCTCTAACAGCACCCAAGATATCACCAGATATATATTGAATTTTTCCCTGACCCTGAGTGTCCGGCCCCATGAGACTGTGGTTTTTTCGGCCCCTGGTGGTCCGAGGTCGTTCCCGTTGCACAGATTCATGCGCCAGGGCCTCCTGCAGATAATTCACTTTGATTTATTGCGCTATCTGTAATAGCACCCGAGATATCACCAGATATATATTGGATTTCTCACTGACCCTAAGTGTCCGGCCCCTCGGGACGGTGGTTTTCTCGGCCCCTGGAGGTCCGAGGTCGTTCCCGCTGCACAGATTCATGCGCCAGGGCCTTCTACAGATAACTCACTTTGGTTTATTGCGCTATCTATAATAGCACCCGAGATATCACCAGATATATATTGGATTTTTCCCTGACCCTGAGTGTCCGGCCCCATGAGACGGTAGTTTTCTCGGCCCCTGGTGGTCCGAGGTCGTTCCCGCTGCACAGATTCATGCGCCAGGGCCTCCTACAGACAATGCAGTTTGATTTATTGCGCTATCTGTAATAGCACCCGAGATATCACCAGATATATATTGGATTTTGCCCTGACCCTGAGTGTCCGGCCCCATGAGACTGTGGTTTTCTCGGCCCCTGGTGGTCCGAGGTCGTTCCCGTTGCACAGATTCATGCGCCAGGGCCTCCTGCAGATAATTCACTTTGGTTTATTGCGCTATCTCTAATAGCACCCGAGATATCACCAGATATATATTAGATTTTTCCCTGACCCTGAGTGTCCGGCCCCATGAGACGGTGGTTTTCTCGGCCCCCGGTGGTCCGAGGTCGTTCCCGCTGCACAGATTCATGCGCCAGGGCCTCCTGCAGATAATTCAGTTTCGTTTATTGCGCTATCTCTAATAGCACCCGAGATATCACCAGATATATATTGGATTTTTCCCTTACCCTGAGTGTCCGGCCCCATGAGACGGTGGTTTTCTCGGCCCCTGGTGGTCCTAGGTCGTTCCCGCTGCACAGATTCATGCGCCAGGGCCTCCTACAGACAATGCAGTTTGATTTATTGCGCTATCTGTAATAGCACCCGAGATATCACCAGATATATATTGGATTTTTCCCTTACCCTGAGTGTCCGGCCCCATGAGACGGTGGTTTTCTCGGCCCCTGGCGGTCCGAGGTCGTTCCCGCTGCACAGATGCTTGCGCCAGGGCCTCCTGCAGATAATTCACTTTGGTTTATTGCGCTATCTCTAACAGCACCCAAGATATCACCAGATATATATTGGATTTTTCCCTGACCCTGAGTGTCCGGCCCCATGAGACTGTGGTTTTTTCGGCCCCTGGTGATCCGAGGTCGTTCCCGTTGCACAGATTCATGCGCCAGGGCCTCCTGCAGATAATTCACTTTGATTTATTGCGCTATCTGTAATAGCACCCGAGATATCACCAGATATATATTGGATATTTCACTGACCCTAAGTGTCCGGCCCCTGGGGACGGTGGTTTTCTCGGCCCCTGGTGGTCCGAGGTCGTTCCCGCTGCACAGATTCATGCGCCAGGGCCTCCTACAGACAATGCAGTTTGATTTATTGCGCTATCTGTAATAGCACCCGAGATATCACCAGATATATATTGGATTTTCCCCTGACCCTGAGTGTTCGGCCCCATGAGACTGTGGTTTTCTCGGCCCCTGGAGGTCCGAGGTCGTTCCCGCTGCACAGATTCATGCGCCAGGGCCTCCTACAGACAATGCGATTTATTTATTGCGCTATCTGTAATAGCACCCGAGATATCACCAGATATATATTGGATTTTCCCCTGACCCTGAGTGTCCGGCCCCATGAGACTGTGGTTTTCTCGGCCCCTGGTGGTCCGAGGTCGTTCCCGCTGCACAGATTCATGCGTCAGGGCCTCCTGCAGATAATTCACTTTGGTTTATTGCGCTATCTGTAATACCACCCGAGATATCACCAGATATATATTGGATTTTTCCCTGACCCTGAGTGTCCGGCCCCATGAGACGGTGGTTTTCTCGGCCCCTGGTGGTCCTAGGTCGTTCCCGCTGCACAGATGCATGCGCCAGGGCGTCCTGCAGATAATTCCCTTTGGCTTATTGCGCTATCTCTAATAGCACCCGAGATATTACCAGATATATATTGGATTTTCCCCTGACCCTGAGTGGCCGGCCCCATGAGACGGTGGTCTTCTCGGCCCCTGGTGGTCCGAGTTCGTTCCGGCTGCACAGATTCATGCGCCAGGGCCTCCTACAAGTAATGCACTTTGATTTATTGCGCTATCTGTAATAGCACCCGAGATATCACCAGATATATATTGGATTTTTCCCTGACCCTGAGTGTCCGGCCCCATGAGACGGTGGTTGTCTCGCCCCTGGTGGTCCGAGGTCGTTCCCGCTGCACAGATTCATGCGCCAGGGCCTCCTACAGACAATGCACTTTGATTTATTGCGCTATCTCTAATAGCACCCAAGATATCACCAGATATATATAGGATTTTTCCCTGACCCTGACTGTCCGGCCCCATGAGACGGTGATTTTCTCGGCCCCTACGGGTCCGAGGTCGTTCTCGCTGCACAGATTCATGCGCCAGGGCCTCCTGCAGATAATTCACTTTGGTTTATTGCGTTATCTCTAACAGCACCCAAGATATCACCAGATATATATTGAATTTTTCCCTGACCCTGAGTGTCCGGCCCCATGAGACTGTGGTTTTTTCGGCCCCTGGTGGTCCGAGGTCGTTCCCGTTGCACAGATTCATGCGCCAGGGCCTCCTGCAGATAATTCACTTTGATTTATTGCGCTATCTGTAATAGCACCCGAGATATCACCAGATATATATTGGATTTCTCACTGACCCTAAGTGTCCGGCCCCTCGGGACGGTGGTTTTCTCGGCCCCTGGAGGTCCGAGGTCGTTCCCGCTGCACAGATTCATGCGCCAGGGCCTTCTACAGATAACTCACTTTGGTTTATTGCGCTATCTATAATAGCACCCGAGATATCACCAGATATATATTGGATTTTTCCCTGACCCTGAGTGTCCGGCCCCATGAGACGGTAGTTTTCTCGGCCCCTGGTGGTCCGAGGTCGTTCCCGCTGCACAGATTCATGCGCCAGGGCCTCCTACAGACAATGCAGTTTGATTTATTGCGCTATCTGTAATAGCACCCGAGATATCACCAGATATATATTGGATTTTGCCCTGACCCTGAGTGTCCGGCCCCATGAGACTGTGGTTTTCTCGGCCCCTGGTGGTCCGAGGTCGTTCCCGTTGCACAGATTCATGCGCCAGGGCCTCCTGCAGATAATTCACTTTGGTTTATTGCGCTATCTCTAATAGCACCCGAGATATCACCAGATATATATTAGATTTTTCCCTGACCCTGAGTGTCCGGCCCCATGAGACGGTGGTTTTCTCGGCCCCTGGTGGTCCGAGGTCGTTCCCGCTGCACAGATTCATGCGCCAGGGCCTCCTGCAGATAATTCAGTTTCGTTTATTGCGCTATCTCTAATAGCACCCGAGATATCACCAGATATATATTGGATTTTTCCCTTACCCTGAGTGTCCGGCCCCATGAGACGGTGGTTTTCTCGGCCCCTGGTGGTCCTAGGTCGTTCCCGCTGCACAGATTCATGCGCCAGGGCCTCCTACAGACAATGCAGTTTGATTTATTGCGCTATCTGTAATAGCACCCGAGATATCACCAGATATATATTGGATTTTTCCCTTACCCTGAGTGTCCGGCCCCATGAGACGGTGGTTTTCTCGGCCCCTGGCGGTCCGAGGTCGTTCCCGCTGCACAGATGCTTGCGCCAGGGCCTCCTGCAGATAATTCACTTTGGTTTATTGCGCTATCTCTAACAGCACCCAAGATATCACCAGATATATATTGGATTTTTCCCTGACCCTGAGTGTCCGGCCCCATGAGACTGTGGTTTTTTCGGCCCCTGGTGATCCGAGGTCGTTCCCGTTGCACAGATTCATGCGCCAGGGCCTCCTGCAGATAATTCACTTTGATTTATTGCGCTATCTGTAATAGCACCCGAGATATCACCAGATATATATTGGATATTTCACTGACCCTAAGTGTCCGGCCCCTGGGGACGGTGGTTTTCTCGGCCCCTGGTGGTCCGAGGTCGTTCCCGCTGCACAGATTCATGCGCCAGGGCCTCCTACAGACAATGCAGTTTGATTTATTGCGCTATCTGTAATAGCACCCGAGATATCACCAGATATATATTGGATTTTCCCCTGACCCTGAGTGTTCGGCCCCATGAGACTGTGGTTTTCTCGGCCCCTGGTGGTCCGAGGTCGTTCCCGCTGCACAGATTCATGCGCCAGGGCCTCCTACAGACAATGCGATTTATTTATTGCGCTATCTGTAATAGCACCCGAGATATCACCAGATATATATTGGATTTTCCCCTGACCCTGAGTGTCCGGCCCCATGAGACTGTGGTTTTCTCGGCCCCTGGTGGTCCGAGGTCGTTCCCGCTGCACAGATTCATGCGTCAGGGCCTCCTGCAGATAATTCACTTTGGTTTATTGCGCTATCACTAATAGCACCCGAGATATCACCAGATATATATTGGATTTTCCCCTGACCCTGAGTGTCCGGCCCCATGAGATGGTGGTTTTCTCGGCCCCTGGTGATCCGAGGTCGTTCCCGCTGCACAGATTCATGCACCAGGGCCTCCTACAGACAATGCACTTTGATTTATTGCGCTATCTCTAACAGCACCCAAGATATCACCAGATATATATTGGATTTTTCCCTGACCCTGAGTGTCCGGCCCCATGAGACTGTGGTTTTTTCGGCCCCTGGTGGTCCGAGGTCGTTCCCGTTGCACAGATTCATGCACCAGGGCCTCCTGCAGATAATTCACTTTGATTTATTGCGCTATCTGTAATAGCACCCGAGATATCACCAGATATATATTGAATTTTTCACTGACCCTAAGTGTCCGGCCCCCCGGGACGCTGGTTTTCTCGGCGCCTGGTGGTCCGAGGTCGTTCCCGCTGCACAGATTCATGCGCCAGGGCCTCCTACAGATAACTCACTTTGATTTATTGCGCTATCTATAATAGCACCCGAGATATCACCAGATATGTATTGGATTTTTCCCTGACCCTGAGTGTCCGGCCCCATGAGATGGTGGTTTTCTCGGCCCCTGGTGATCCGAGGTCGTTCCCGCTGCACAGATTCATGCACCAGGGCCTCCTACAGACAATGCACTTTGATTTATTGCGCTATCTCTAACAGCACCCAAGATATCACCAGATATATATTGGATTTTTCCCTGACCCTGAGTGTCCGGCCCCATGAGACTGTGGTTTTTTCGGCCCCTGGTGGTCCGAGGTCGTTCCCGTTGCACAGATTCATGCGCCAGGGCCTCCTGCAGATAATTCACTTTGATTTATTGCGCTATCTGTAATAGCACCCGAGATATCACCAGATATATATTGGATTTTTCACTGACCCTAAGTGTCCGGGCCCCCGGGACGCTGGTTTTCTCGGCGCCTGGTGGTCCGAGGTCGTTCCCGCTGCACAGATTCATGCGCCAGGGCCTCCTACAGATAACTCACTTTGATTTATTGCGCTATCTATAATAGCACCCGAGATATCACCAGATATGTATTGGATTTTTCCCTGACCCTGAGTGTCCGGCCCCATGAGACTGCGGTTTTCTCGGCCCCTGGTGGTCCGAGGTCGTTCCCGCTGCACACATTCATGCGCCAGGGCCTCCTGCAGATAATTCACTTTGGTTTATTGCGCTATCTGTAATAGCACCCGAGATATCACCTGATATATATTGTATTTTTCCCTGACCCTGACAGTCCGGCCGCATGAGACGGAGATTTTCTCGGCCCATGCTGGTCCGAGGTCGATCCCGCTGCACAGATTCATGCGCCAGGGCCTCCAAAAGACAATGCACTTTGATTCATTGCGCTATCTCTAATAGCACCCGAGATATCACCAGATAAATATTGGATTTTTCCTTGACCCTGACAGTCCGGCCCCATGTGTCGATGTTTTCCTCGGTCCCTCGTGGTCCGAGGTCGATCCCGCTGCACAGATTTATGCGCCAGGGCATCCTATATATAATGCACTTTGATTTATTGCGCTATCTCTAATAGCACCCGAGATATCACCAGATGTATATTGCATTTTTGCCTGACCCTGACAGTCCGGCCTCATGGGAAAGTGATTTTCTCGGCCCCTGGTGGTCCGAATTCGATCCCGCTGCACAGATTCATGCGCCAGGGCCTCCTACAGACGATGCACTTTGATTTATTGCGCTGTCTGTAATAGGACCCGAGATATCACCATATACATATTGGATTTTCCCCTGACCCTGTGTGTCCGGCCCCATGAGACGGTGGTTTTCTCGGCCCCTGGTGGTCCGAGGTCGTTCCAGCTCCACAGAGTCATGCGCTAGGGCCTCCTACAGACAATGCACTATGATTTATTGCGCTATCTTTAATAGCACCCGAGATATCACCAGATATATATTGGATTTTCCCCTGACCCTGAGTGTCCGGCCCCATGAGACGGTGGTTTTCTCGGCCCCTGGTGCTCCGAGGTCGTTCCCGCTGCACATATTCATGCGCCAGGGCCCCCTGCAGATAATTCACTTTGGTTTAGTGCGCTATCTGAAAGAGCACCCGAGATATCACCAGATATATATTGGATATTTCCCTCACCCTGAGTGTCCAGCCCCATGAGACGGTGGTTTTCTCGGCCCCTGGTGGACCGAGGTCGTTCCCGCTGCACTGATTCATGCGCCAGGGCCTCCTGCAGATAATTCACTTTGATTTATTTCCCTATCTGTAAAAGGACCCGAGATATCACCAGATATATATTGGATTTTCCCCAGACCCTGAGTGTCCGGCCGCATGAGACTGTAGTTTTCTCGGCCCCTGGTGGTCCGAGGTCGTTCCCGCTGCACAGATTCATGCGCCAGGGCCTCCTGCAGACAATGCACTTTGATTTATTGCGCTATCTGTAATAGCACCCGAGATATCACCACATATATATTGGATTTTTCCCTGACCCAGAGTGTCCGGCCCCATGAGACTGTGGTTTTCTCGGCGCCTGGTGGTCCGAGGTCGTTCCCGTTGCACAGATTCATGCGCCAGGGCCTCCTGCAGATAATTCACTTTGGTTTATTGCGCTATCTCTAATAGCACCCGAGATATCACAAGATATATATCGGATTTTTCCCTGACCCTGAGTGTCCGGCCCCATGAGACGGTGGTTTTCTCGGCCCCTGGTGGTCCGAGGTCGTTCCCGCTGCACAGATTCATGCGCCAGGGCCTCCTGCAGATAATTCACTTTCGGTTATTGCGCTATCTCTAATAGCACCCGAGATATCACCGGATATATATTGGATTTTTCTCTTACCCTGAGTGTCCGGCCCCATGAGACGGTGGTTTTCTCGGCCCCTGGTGGACCGAGGTCGTTCCCGCTGCACAGATTCATGCGCCAGGGCCTCCTGCAGATAATTCACTTTGGTTTATTGCGCTATCTCTAATAGCGCCCGAGATATCACCAGATATGTATTGGATTTTTCCCTGACCCTGAGTGCCCGGCCCCATGAGACTGCGGTTTTCTCGGCTCCTGGTGGTCCGAGGTCGTTCCCGCTGCACACATTCATGCGCCAGGGCCTCCTGCAGATAATTCACTTTGGTTTATTGCGCTATCTCTAATAGCACCCGAGATATCACCAGATATATATTGGATTTTGCCCTGACGCTGAGTGTCCGGCCCCATGAGACTGTGGTTTTCTCGGCTCCTGGTGGTCCGAGGTCGTTCCCGTTGCACAGATTCATGCGCCAGGGCCTCCTGCAGATAATTCACTTTGGTTTATTGCGCTATCTCTAATAGCACCCGAGATATCACCAGATATATATTGGATTTTCCCCTCACCCTGAGTGTCCGGCCCCATGGGACTGTGGTTTTCTCGGCCCCTGGTGGTCCGAGGTCGTTCCCGCTGCACAGATTCATGCGCCAGGGCCTCCTGCAGACAATGCACTTTGATTTATTGCGCTATCTCTAACAGCACCCAAGATATCACCAGATATATATTGGATTTTTCCCTGACCCAGAGTGTCCGGCCCCATGAGACTGTGGTTTTCTCGGCCCCTGGTGGTCCGAGGTCGTTCCCGTTGCACAGATTCATGCGCCAGGGCCTCCTGCAGATAATTCACTTTGGTTTATTGCGCTATCTCTAATAGCACCCGAGATATCACAAGATATATATCGGATTTTCCCTGACCCTGAGTATCCGGCCCCATGAGACGGTGGTTTTCTCGGCCCCTGGTGGTCCGAGGTCGTTCCCGCTGCACAGATTCATGCGCCAGGGCCTCCTGCAGATAATTCACTTTCGGTTATTGCGCTATCTCTAATAGCACCCGAGATATCACCGGATATATATTGGATTTTTCCCTTACCCTGAGTGTCCGGCCCCATGAGACGGTGGTTTTCCCGGCCCCTGGTGGTCCTAGGTCGTTCCCGCTGCACAGATGCATGCGCCAGGGCCTCCTGCAGATAATTCCCTTTGGCTTATTGCGCTATCTCTAATAGCACCCGAGATATCACCAGATATATATTGGATTTTCCACTGACCCTGAGTGTCCGGCCCCATGAGACGGTGGTCTTCTCGGCCCCTGGTGGTCCGAGGTCGTTCCCGCTGCCCAGATTCATGCGCCACGGCCTCCTACTGACAATGCACTTTGATTTATTGCGCTATCTGTAATAGCACCCGAGATATCACCAGATATATATTGGATATTTCCCTCACCCTGAGTGTCCAGCCCCATGAGACGGTGGTTTTCTCGGCCCCTGGTGGACCGAGGTCGTTCCCGCTGCACAGATTCATGCGCCAGGGCCTCCTACAGATAATTCACTTTGGTTTATTGCGCTATCACTAATAGCACCCGAGATATCACCAGATATATATTGGATTTTCCCCTGACCCTGAGTGTCCGGCCCCATGAGATGGTGGTTTTCTCGGCCCCTGGTGATCCGAGGTCGTTCCCGCTGCACAGATTCATGCACCAGGGCCTCCTACAGACAATGCACTTTGATTTATTGCGCTATCTCTAACAGCACCCAAGATATCACCAGATATATATTGGATTTTTCCCTGACCCTGAGTGTCCGGCCCCATGAGACTGTGGTTTTTTCGGCCCCTGGTGGTCCGAGGTCGTTCCCGCTGCACACATTCATGCGCCAGGGCCTCCTGCAGATAATTCACTTTGGTTTATTGCGCTATCTCTAATAGCGCCCGAGATATCACCAGATATGTATTGGATTTTTCCCTGACCCTGAGTGCCCGGCCCCATGAGACTGCGGTTTTCTCGGCTCCTGGTGGTCCGAGGTCGTTCCCGCTGCACACATTCATGCGCCAGGGCCTCCTGCAGATAATTCACTTTGGTTTATTGCGCTATCTCTAATAGCACCCGAGATATCACCAGATATATATTGGATTTTGCCCTGACGCTGAGTGTCCGGCCCCAAGAGACTGTGGTTTTCTCGGCTCCTGGTGGTCCGAGGTCGTTCCCGTTGCACAGATTCATGCGCCAGGGCCTCCTGCAGATAATTCACTTTGGTTTATTGCGCTATCTCTAATAGCACCCGAGATATCACCAGATATATATTGGATTTTCCCCTCACCCTGAGTGTCCGGCCCCATGGGACTGTGGTTTTCTCGGCCCCTGGTGGTCCGAGGTCGTTCCCGCTGCACAGATTCATGCGCCAGGGCCTCCTGCAGACAATGCACTTTGATTTATTGCGCTATCTCTAACAGCACCCAAGATATCACCAGATATATATTGGATTTTTCCCTGACCCAGAGTGTCCGGCCCAATGAGACTGTGGTTTTCTCGGCCCCTGGTGGTCCGAGGTCGTTCCCGTTGCACAGATTCATGCGCCAGGGCCTCCTGCAGATAATTCACTTTGGTTTATTGCGCTATCTCTAATAGCACCCGAGATATCACAAGATATATATCGGATTTTTCCCTGACCCTGAGTATCCGGCCCCATGAGACGGTGGTTTTCTCGGCCCCTGGTGGTCCGAGGTCGTTCCCGCTGCACAGATTCATGCGCCAGGGCCTCCTGCAGATAATTCACTTTCGGTTATTGCGCTATCTCTAATAGCACCCGAGATATCACCGGATATATATTGGATTTTTCCCTTACCCTGAGTGTCCGGCCCCATGAGACGGTGGTTTTCCCGGCCCCTGGTGGTCCTAGGTCGTTCCCGCTGCACAGATGCATGCGCCAGGGCCTCCTGCAGATAATTCCCTTTGGCTTATTGCGCTATCTCTAATAGCACCCGAGATATCACCAGATATATATTGGATTTTCCACTGACCCTGAGTGTCCGGCCCCATGAGACGGTGGTCTTCTCGGCCCCTGGTGGTCCGAGGTCGTTCCCGCTGCCCAGATTCATGCGCCACGGCCTCCTACTGACAATGCACTTTGATTTATTGCGCTATCTGTAATAGCACCCGAGATATCACCAGATATATATTGGATATTTCCCTCACCCTGAGTGTCCAGCCCCATGAGACGGTGGTTTTCTCGGCCCCTGGTGGACCGAGGTCGTTCCCGCTGCACAGATTCATGCACCAGGGCCTCCTACAGATAATTCACTTTGGTTTATTGCGCTATCACTAATAGCACCCGAGATATCACCAGATATATATTGGATTTTCCCCTGACCCTGAGTGTCCGGCCCCATGAGATGGTGGTTTTCTCGGCCCCTGGTGATCCGAGGTCGTTCCCGCTGCACAGATTCATGCACCAGGGCCTCCTACAGACAATGCACTATGATTTATTGCGCTATCTCTAACAGCACCCAAGATATCACCAGATATATATTGGATTTTCCCCAGACCCTGAGTGTCCGGCCGCATGAGACTGTAGTTTTCTCGGCCCCTGGTGGTCCGAGGTCGTTCCCGCTGCACAGATTCATGCGCCAGGGCCTCCTGCAGACAATGCACTTTGATTTATTGCGCTATCTGTAATAGCACCCGAGATATCACCACATATATATTGGATTTTTCCCTGACCCAGAGTGTCCGGCCCCATGAGACTGTGGTTTTCTCGGCGCCTGGTGGTCCGAGGTCGTTCCCGTTGCACAGATTCATGCGCCATTGCCTCCTACAGATAATTCACTTTGGTTTATTGCGCTATCTCTAATAGCACCCGAGATATCACAAGATATATATCGGATTTTTCCCTGACCCTGAGTGTCCGGCCCCATGAGACGGTGGTTTTCTCGGCCCCTGGTGGTCCGAGGTCGTTCCCGCTGCACAGATTCATGCGCCAGGGCCTCCTGCAGATAATTCACTTTCGGTTATTGCGCTATCTCTAATAGCACCCGAGATATCACCGGATATATATTGGATTTTTCTCTTACCCTGAGTGTCCGGCCCCATGAGACGGTGGTTTTCTCGGCCCCTGGTGGACCGAGGTCGTTCCCGCTGCACAGATTCATGCGCCAGGGCCTCCTGCAGATAATTCACTTTCGGTTATTGCGCTATCTCTAATAGCACCCGAGATATCACCGGATATATATTGGATTTTTCCCTTACCCTGAGTGTCCGGCCCCATGAGACGGTGGTTTTCCCGGCCCCTGGTGGTCCTAGGTCGTTCCCGCTGCACAGATGCATGCGCCAGGGCCTCCTGCAGATAATTCCCTTTGGCTTATTGCGCTATCTCTAATAGCACCCGAGATATCACCAGATATATATTGGATTTTCCACTGACCCTGAGTGTCCGGCCCCATGAGACGGTGGTCTTCTCGGCCCCTGGTGGTCCGAGGTCGTTCCCGCTGCCCAGATTCATGCGCCACGGCCTCCTACTGACAATGCACTTTGATTTATTGCGCTATCTGTAATAGCACCCGAGATATCACCAGATATATATTGGATATTTCCCTCACCCTGAGTGTCCAGCCCCATGAGACGGTGGTTTTCTCGGCCCCTGGTGGACCGAGGTCGTTCCCGCTGCACAGATTCATGCGCCAGGGCCTCCTACAGATAATTCACTTTGGTTTATTGCGCTATCACTAATAGCACCCGAGATATCACCAGATATATATTGGATTTTCCCCTGACCCTGAGTGTCCGGCCCCATGAGATGGTGGTTTTCTCGGCCCCTGGTGATCCGAGGTCGTTCCCGCTGCACAGATTCATGCACCAGGGCCTCCTACAGACAATGCACTATGATTTATTGCGCTATCTCTAACAGCACCCAAGATATCACCAGATATATATTGGATTTTTCCCTGACCCTGAGTGTCCGGCCCCATGAGACTGTGGTTTTTTCGGCCCCTGGTGGTCCGAGGTCGTTCCCGTTGCACAGATTCATGCGCCAGGGCCTCCTGCAGATAATTCACTTTGATTTATTGCGCTATCTGTAATAGCACCCGAGATATCACCAGATATATATTGGATTTTTCACTGACCCTAAGTGTCCGGCCCCCCGGGACGCTGGTTTTCTCGGCGCCTGGTGGTCCGAGGTCGTTCCCGCTGCACAGATTCATGCGCCAGGGCCTCCTACAGATAACTCACTTTGATTTATTGCGCTATCTATAATAGCACCCGAGATATCACCAGATATGTATTGGATTTTTCCCTGACCCTGAGTGTCCGGCCCCATGAGACTGCGGTTTTCTCGGCCCCTGGTGGTCCGAGGTCGTTCCCGCTGCACACATTCATGCGCCAGGGCCTCCTGCAGATAATTCACTTTGGTTTATAGCGCTATCTGTAATAGCACCCGAGATATCACCTGATATATATTGTATTTTTCCCTGACCCTGACAGTCCGGCCGCATGAGACGGAGATTTTCTCGGCCCATGCTGGTCCGAGGTCGATCCCGCTGCACAGATTCATGCGCCAGGGCCTCCAAAAGACAATGCACTTTGATTCATTGCGCTATCTCTAATAGCACCCGAGATATCACCAGATAAATATTGGATTTTTCCTTGACCCTGACAGTCCGGCCCCATGTGTCGATGTTTTCCTCGGTCCCTCGTGGTCCGAGGTCGATCCCGCTGCACAGATTTATGCGCCAGGGCATCCTATATATAATGCACTTTGATTTATTGCGCTATCTCTAATAGCACCCGAGATATCACCAGATGTATATTGCATTTTTGCCTGACCCTGACAGTCCGGCCTCATGAGAAAGTGATTTTCTCGGCTCCTGGTGGTCCGAATTCGATCCCGCTGCACAGATTCATGCGCCAGGGCCTCCTACAGACGATGCACTTTGATTTATTGCGCTCTCTGTAATAGCACCCGAGATATCACCATATACATATTGGATTTTCCCCTGACCCTGTGTGTCCGGCCCCATGAGACGGTGGTTTTCTCGGCCCCTGGTGGTCCGAGGTCGTTCCAGCTCCACAGAGTCATGCGCTAGGGCCTCCTACAGACAATGCACTATGATTTATTGCGCTATCTTTAATAGCACCCGAGATATCACCAGATATATATTGGATTTTTCCCTGACCCAGAGTGTCCGGCCCCATGAGACTGTGGTTTTCTCGGCCCCTGGTGGTCCGAGGTCGTTCCCGTTGCACAGATTCATGCGCCAGGGCCTCCTGCAGATAATTCACTTTGGTTTATTGCGCTATCTCTAATAGCACCCGAGATATCACAAGATATATATCGGATTTTTCCCTGACCCTGAGTATCCGGCCCCATGAGACTGCGGTTTTCTCGGCCCCTGGTGGTCCGAGGTCGTTCCCGCTGCACACATTCATGCGCCAGGGCCTCCTGCAGATAATTCACTTTGGTTTATTGCGCTATCTGTAATAGCACCCGAGATATCACCTGATATATATTGTATTTTTCCCTGACCCTGACAGTCCGGCCGCATGAGACGGAGATTTTCTCGGCCCATGCTGGTCCGAGGTCGATCCCGCTGCACAGATTCATGCGCCAGGGCCTCCAAAAGACAATGCACTTTGATTCATTGCGCTATCTCTAATAGCACCCGAGATATCACCAGATAAATATTGGATTTTTCCTTGACCCTGACAGTCCGGCCCCATGTGTCGATGTTTTCCTCGGTCCCTCGTGGTCCGAGGTCGATCCCGCTGCACAGATTTATGCGCCAGGGCATCCTATATATAATGCACTTTGATTTATTGCGCTATCTCTAATAGCACCCGAGATATCACCAGATGTATATTGCATTTTTGCCTGACCCTGACAGTCCGGCCTCATGAGAAAGTGATTTTCTCGGCCCCTGGTGGTCCGAATTCAATCCCGCTGCACAGATTCATGCGCCAGGGCCTCCTACAGACGATGCACTTTGATTTATTGCGCTCTCTGTAATAGCACCCGAGATATCACCATATACATATTGGATTTTCCCCTGACCCTGTGTGTCCGGCCCCATGAGACGGTGGTTTTCTCGGCCCCTGGTGGTCCGAGGTCGTTCCAGCTCCACAGAGTCATGCGCTAGGGCCTCCTACAGACAATGCACTATGATTTATTGCGCTATCTTTAATAGCACCCGAGATATCACCAGATATATATTGGATTTTCCCCTGACCCTGAGTGTCCGGCCCCATGAGACGGTGGTTTTCTCGGCCCCTGGTGCTCCGAGGTCGTTCCCGCTGCACATATTCATGCGCCAGGGCCCCCTGCAGATAATTCACTTTGGTTTAGTGCGCTATCTGAAAGAGCACCCGAGATATCACCAGATATATATTGGATATTTCCCTCACCCTGAGTGTCCAGCCCCATGAGACGGTGGTTTTCTCGGCCCCTGGTGGACCGAGGTCGTTCCCGCTGCACTGATTCATGCGCCAGGGCCTCCTGCAGATAATTCACTTTGATTTATTTCCCTATCTGTAAAAGGACCCGAGATATCACCAGATATATATAGGATTTTTCTCTTACCCTGAGTGTCCGGCCCCATGAGACGGTGGTTTTCTCGGCCCCTGGTGGACCGAGGTCGTTCCCGCTGCACAGATTCATGCGCCAGGGCCTCCTGCAGATAATTCACTTTGGTCAATTGCGCTATCTCTAATAGCGCCCGAGATATCACCAGATATGTATTGGATTTTTCCCTGACCCTGAGTGCCCGGCCCCATGAGACTGCGGTTTTCTCGGCTCCTGGTGGTCCGAGGTCGTTCCCGCTGCACACATTCATGCGCCAGGGCCTCCTGCAGATAATTCACTTTGGTTTATTGCGCTATCTCTAATAGCACCCGAGATATCACCAGATATATATTGGATTTTGCCCTGACGCTGAGTGTCCGGCCCCATGAGACTGTGGTTTTCTCGGCTCCTGGTGGTCCGAGGTCGTTCCCGTTGCACAGATTCATGCGCCAGGGCCTCCTGCAGATAATTCACTTTGGTTTATTGCGCTATCTCTAATAGCACCCGAGATATCACCAGATATATATTGGATTTTCCCCTCACCCTGAGTGTCCGGCCCCATGGGACTGTGGTTTTCTCGGCCCCTGGTGGTCCGAGGTCGTTCCCGCTGCACAGATTCATGCGCCAGGGCCTCCTGCAGACAATGCACTCTGATTTATTGCGCTATCTCTAACAGCACCCAAGATATCACCAGATATATATTGGATTTTTCCCTGACCCAGAGTGTCCGGCCCCATGAGACTGTGGTTTTCTCGGCCCCTGGTGGTCCGAGGTCGTTCCCGTTGCACAGATTCATGCGCCAGGGCCTCCTGCAGATAATTCACTTTGGTTTATTGCGCTATCTCTAATAGCACCCGAGATATCACAAGATATATATCGGATTTTTCCCTGACCCTGAGTATCCGGCCCCATGAGACGGTGGTTTTCTCGGCCCCTGGTGGTCCGAGGTCGTTCCCGCTGCACAGATTCATGCGCCAGGGCCTCCTGCAGATAATTCACTTTCGGTTATTGCGCTATCTCTAATAGCACCCGAGATATCACCGGATATATATTGGATTTTTCCCTTACCCTGAGTGTCCGGCCCCATGAGACGGTGGTTTTCCCGGCCCCTGGTGGTCCTAGGTCGTTCCCGCTGCACAGATGCATGCGCCAGGGCCTCCTGCAGATAATTCCCTTTGGCTTATTGCGCTATCTCTAATAGCACCCGAGATATCACCAGATATATATTGGATTTTCCACTGACCCTGAGTGTCCGGCCCCATGAGACGGTGGTCTTCTCGGCCCCTGGTGGTCCGAGGTCGTTCCCGCTGCCCAGATTCATGCGCCACGGCCTCCTACTGACAATGCACTTTGATTTATTGCGCTATCTGTAATAGCACCCGAGATATCACCAGATATATATTGGATATTTCCCTCACCCTGAGTGTCCAGCCCCATGAGACGGTGGTTTTCTCGGCCCCTGGTGGACCGAGGTCGTTCCCGCTGCACAGATTCATGCGCCAGGGCCTCCTACAGATAATTCACTTTGGTTTATTGCGCTATCACTAATAGCACCCGAGATATCACCAGATATATATTGGATTTTCCCCTGACCCTGAGTGTCCGGCCCCATGAGATGGTGGTTTTCTCGGCCCCTGGTGATCCGAGGTCGTTCCCGCTGCACAGATTCATGCACCAGGGCCTCCTACAGACAATGCACTTTGATTTATTGCGCTATCTGTAATAGCAGCCGAGAGATCAGCAGATATATATTGGATTTTTCACTGACCCTGAGTGTCCTGCCCCATGAGACGGTGGTTTTCTCGGCCCCTGGTGTTCCGAGGTCGTTCCCGCTGCACTGATTCATGCGCCAGGGCCTCCTACAGACAATGCACTTTGATTTATTGCGCTATCTCTAATAGCACCCGAGATATCACCAGATATATATTGGATTTTCCCCTGACCCTGAGTGTCCGGCCCCATGAGACCGTGGTTTTCTCGGCCCCTGGTGGTCCGAGGTCGTTCCCGTTGCACAGATTCATGCGCCAGGGCCTCCTACAGACAATGCACTTTGATTTATTGCGCTATCTGTAATAGCACCCGAGATATCACCAGATCTATTTTGGATTTTCCCCTGACCCTGAGTGTCCGGCCCCATGAGACTGTGGTTTTCTCGGCCCCTGGTGGTCCGAGGTCGTTCCCGCTGCACAGGTTCATGCGCTTGGGTCTCCTACAGACAATGCACTTTGATTTATTGCGCTATCTGTAATAGCACCCGAGATATCACCACATATATATTGGATTTTTCACTGACCCTGAGTGTCCGGCCCCATGAGACTGTGGTTTTCTCGGCCCCTGGTGGTCCGAGGTCGTTGCCGCTGCACAGGTTCATGCGCCAGGGTCTCCTACAGACAATGCACTTTGATTTATTGCGCTTTCTGTAATAGCACCCGAGATATCACCAGATATATATTGGATTTTTCACTGATCCTGAGTGTCCTGCCCCATGAGACGGTGGTTTTCTCGGCCCCTGGTGTTCCGAGGTCGTTCCCGCTGCACTGATTCATGCGCCAGGGCCTCCTACAGACAATGCACTTTGATTTATTGCGCTATCTCTAATAGCACCCGAGATATCACCAGATATATATTGGATTTTCCCCTGACCCTGAGTGTCCGGCCCCATGAGACCGTGGTTTTCTCGGCCCCTGGTGGTCCCAGGTCGTTCCCGTTGCACAGATTCATGCGCCAGGGCCTCCTACAGACAATGCACTTTGATTTATTGCGCTATCTGTAATAGCACCCGAGATATCACCAGATCTATTTTGGATTTTCCCCTGACCCTGAGTGTCCGGCCCCATGAGACTGTAGTTTTCTCGGCCCCTGGTGGTCCGAGGTCGTTCCCGTTGCACAGATTCATGCGCCAGGGCCTCCTGCAGTTAATTCACTTTGGTTTATTGCGCTATCTCTAAGAGCACCCGAGATATCACCAGATATATATTGGATTTTACACCGACCGTGAAAGTCCGGCCCCATGAGACGGTCGTTTTCTCGGCCCCTGGTGGTCCGAGGTCGTTCCCGCTGCACAGGTTCATATGCCAGGGTCTCCTACAGACAATGCACTTTAATTTATTGCGCTATCTGTAATAGCACCCGAGATATCACCAGATATATATTGGATTTTCCCCTGACCCTGAGTGACCGGCCCCATGAGACTGTGGTTTTCTCGGCCCCTGGTCGTCCGAGGTCGTTCCCGCTGCACAGATTCATGCGACAGGGCCTCCTACAGACAATGCACTTTGATTTATTGCGCTATCTGTATTAGCACCCGAGATATCACCAGATATATATTGGATTTTACCCTGACCCTGAGTGTCCGGCCCCATGAGACGGTCGTTGTCTCGGCCCCTGGAGGTCCGAGGACGTTTCCGCTGCAGAGATTCATGCGCCAGGGCCTCCTACAGGTAATGCACTATGATTTATTGCGCTATCTGTAATAGCACCCGAGATATCACCAGATATATATTGGATTTTACCCTGACCCTGAGTGTCCGGCCCCATGAGACTGCGGTTTTTTCGGCCCCTGGTGGTCCGAGGTCGTTCCCCCTGCACAGATTCATGCGCGAGGTCCTCCTACAGTCAATGCACTTTGGTTTATTGCGCTATCTCTAATAGCACCCGAGATATCGCCAGATATATATTGGATTTTACCCTGACCCTGTGTGTCCGGCCCCATGAGACTGTGGTTTTCTCGGCCCCTGGTGGTCCGAGGTCGTTCCCGTTGCACAGATTCATGCGCCAGGGCCTCCAGCAGATAATTCACTTTGGTTTATTGCGCTATCTCTAATAGCACCCGAGATATCACCAGATATATATTGGATTTTCCCCTGACCCTGAGTGTCCGGCCCCATGAAACTGTGGTTTTCTCGGCCCCTGGTCGTCCGAGGTCGTTCCCGCTGACAGATTCATGCGCCAGGGCCACCTACAGGCAATGCACTTTGATTTATTGCGCTATCTGTAATAGCACCCGAGATATCACCAGATATATATTGGATTTTACCCTGACCCTGAGTGTCCGGCCCCATGAGACGGTCGTTGTCTCGGCCCCTGGAGGTCCGAGGACGTTCCCGCTGCACAGATTCATGCGCCAGGGCCTCCTACAGGTAATGCACTTTGATTTATTGCGCTATCTGTAATAGCACCCGAGATATCACCAGATATATATTGGATTTTTCCCTGACCCTGAGTGTCCGGCCCCATGAGAAGGTGGTTGTCTCGCCCCTGGTGGTCCGAGGTCGTTCCCGCTGCACAGATTCATGCGCCAGGGCCTCCTAAAGACAATGCACTTTGATTTATTGCGCTATCTGTAATAGCAGACGAGATATCACCAGATATATATTGGATTTTTCACTGACCCTGAGTGTCCGGCCCCATGAGGCGGTAGTTTTCTCGGCCCCTGGTGGTCCGAGGTCGTTCCCGCTGCACAGATTCATACGCCAGGGCCTCCTACAGACAATGCACTTTGATTTATTGCGCTATCTGTAATAGCACCCGAGATATCACCAGATATATATTGGATTTTACCCTGACCCTGGGTGTCCGGCCCCATGAGACTGTGGTTTTTTCGGCCCCTGATGGTCCGAGGTCGTTCCCGCTGCACAGATTCATGCGCCAGGGCCTCCTACAGACAATGCACTTTGATTTATTGCGCTATCTGTAATAGCACCCGAGATATCAGCAGATATATATTGGATTTTTCACTGACCCTGAGTGTCCTGCCCCATGAGACGGTCGCTTTCTCGGCCCCTGGTGGTCCGAGGTCGTTCCCGCTGCACAGATTCATGCGCCAGGGCCTCCTGCAAATAATTCACTTTGGTTTATTGCGCTATCTCTAATAGCACCCGAGATATCACCAGATATATATTGGATTTTCCCCTGACCCTGAGTGTCCGGCCCCATGAGACTGTGGTTTTTTCGGCCCCTGGTGGTCCGAGGTCGTTCCCGCTGCACAGATTCATACGCCAGGGCCTCCTACAGACAATGCACTTTGATTTATTGCGCTATCTGTAATAGCACCCGAGATATCACCAGATATATATTGGATTTTACCCTGACCCTGGGTGTCCGGCCCCATGAGACTGTGGTTTTTTCGGCCCCTGATGGTCCGAGGTCGTTCCCGCTGCACAGATTCATGCGCCAGGGCCTCCTACAGACAATGCACTTTGATTTATTGCGCTATCTGTAATAGCACCCGAGATATCAGCAGATATATATTGGATTTTCCCCTGACCCTGAGTGTCCGGCCCCATGAGACTGTGGTTTTCTCGGCCCCTGGTGGTCCGAGGTCGTTCCCGCTGCACAGATTCATGCGACAGGGCCTCCTACAGACAATGCACTTTGATTTATTGCGCTATCTGTAATAGCACCCGAGATATCACCAGATATATATTGGATTTTACCCTGACCCTGAGTGTCCGGCCCCATGAGACGGTCGTTGTCTCGGCCCCTGGAGGTCCGAGGACGTCCCCGCTGCACAGATTCATGCGCCAGGGCCTCCTACAGGTAATGCACTTTGATTTATTGCGCTATCTGTAATAGCACCCGAGATATCACCAGATATATATTGGATTTTTCCCTGACCCTGAGTGTCCGGCCCCATGAGAAGGTGGTTGTCTCGCCCCTGGTGGTCCGAGGTCGTTCCCGCTGCACAGATTCATGCGCCAGGGCCACCTGCTGATAATTCACTTTGGTTTATTGCGCTATCTCTAATAGCACCCGAGATATCACCAGATATATATTGGATTTTTCACTGAACCTGAGTGTCCGGCCCCATGAGACGGTGGTTTTCTCGGTCCCTGGTGTTCCGAGGTCGTTCCCGCTGCACAGATTCATGCGCCAGGGCCTCCTACAGACAATGCACTTTGATTTATTGCGCTACCTGTAATAGCACCCGAGATATCGCCAGATATATATTGGATTTTACCCTGACCCTGAGTGTCCGGCCCCATGAGACAGTGGTTTTTTCGGCCCCTGGTGGTCCGAAGTCGTTCCCGCTGCACAGATTCATGCGCCAGGGCCTCCTGCAGATAATTCACTTTGGTTTATTGCGCTATCTCTGATAGCACCCGAGATATCACCAGATATATATTGGATTTTCCCCTGACCATGAGTGTCCGGCCCCATGAGACGGTGGTTTTCTCGGCCCCTGGAGGTCCGAGGTCGTTCCCGCTGCACAGATTCATGAGCCAAGGCCTCCTACAGACAATGCACTTTGATTTATTGCGCTATCTGTAATAGCACCCGAGATATCAGCAGATATATATTGGATTTTTCACTGACCCTGAGTGTCCGGCCCCATGAGACGGTCGTTTTCTCGGCCCCTGGTGATCCGAGGTCGTTCCCGCTGCACAGATTCATGCGCCAGGGCCTCCTGCAAATAATTCACTTTGGTTTATTGCGCTATCTCTAATAGCACCCGAGATATCACCAGATATATATTGGATTTTCCCCTGACCCTGAGTGTCCGGCCCCATGAGACTGTGGTTTTCTCGGCCCCTGGTGGTCCGAGGTCGTTCCCGCTGCACAGATTCATGCGCCAGGGCCTCCTACAGACAATGCACTTTGATTTATTGCGCTATCTGTAATAGCACCCGAGATATCACCAGATATATATTGCATTTTACCCTGACCCTGAGTGTCCGGCCCCATGAGACTGTGGTTTTCTCGGCCCCTGGTCGTCCGAGGTCGTTCCCGCTGCACAGATTCATGCGACAGGGCCTCCTACAGACAATGCACTTTGATTTATTGCGCTATCTGTAATAGCACCCGAGATATCACCAGATATATATTGGATTTTACCCTGACCCTGAGTGTCCGGCCCCATGAGACGGTAGTTGTCTCGGCCCCTGGAGGTCCGAGGACGTTTCCGCTGCAGAGATTCATGCGCCAGGGCCTCCTACAGGTAATGCACTTTGATTTGTTGCGCTATCTGTAATAGCACCCGAGATATCACCAGATATATATTGGATTTTTCCCTGACCCTGAGTGTCCGGCCCCATGAGAAGGTGGTTGTCTCGCCCCTGGTGGTCCGAGGTCGTTCCCGCTGCACAGATTCATGCGCCAGGGCCTCCTACAGACAATGCACTTTGATTTATTGCGCTATCTGTAATAGCACCCGAGATATCACCAGATATATATTGGATTTTCCCCTGACCCTGAGTATCCGGCCCCATGAGACGGTGGTTTTCTCGGTCCCTGGCGTTCCGAGGTCGTTCCCGCTGCACAGATTCATGCGGCAGGGCCTCCTACAGACAATGCACTTTCGTTTATTGCGCTATCTCTAACAGCACCCGAGATATCACCAGATATATATTGGATTTTCCCCTGACCCTGAGTGTCCGGCCCCATGAGACTGTGGTTTTCTCGGCCCCTGGTGGTCCGAGGTCGTTCCCGTTGCACAGATTCATGCGCCAGGGCCTCCTACAGACAATGCACTTTGATTTATTGCGCTATCTGTAATAGCACCCGAGATATCACCAGATATATACTGCATTTTACACTGACCCTGAGTGTCCGGCCCCATGAGACTGTGGTTTTTTCGGCCCCTGGTGGTCCGAGGTCGTTCCCGCTGCACAGATTCATGCGCCAGCGCCTCCTACAGACAATGCACTTTGATTTATTGCGCTATCTGTAATAGCACCCGAGATATCAGCAGATATATATTGGATTTTTCACTGACAATGAGTGTCCGGACCCATGAGACTGTGGTTTTCTCGGCCCCTGGTGGTCCGAGGTCGTTCCCGTTGCACAGATTCATGCGCCAGGGCCTCCTGCAGATAATTCACTTTGGTTTATTGCGCTATCTCTAATAGCACCCGAGATATCACCAGATATATATTGGATTTTCCCCCTGACCCTGAGTGTCCGGCCCCATGAGAAGGTGGTTGTATCGCCCCTGGTGGTCCGAGGTCGCTCCCGCTGCACAGATTCATGCGCCAGAGCCTCCTACAGACAATGCACTTTGATTTATTGCGCTATCTGTAATAGCACCCGAGATATCACCAGATATATATTGGATTTTACCCTGACCCTGAGTGTCCGGCCCCATGAGACTGCGGTTTTTTCGGCCCCTGGTGGTCCGAGGTCGTTCCCCCTGCACAGATTCATGCGCCAGGTCCTCCTACAGACAATGCACTTTGGTTTATTGCGCTATCTCTAATAGCACCCGTGATATCACCAGATATATATTGGATTTTACCCTGACCCTGTGTGTCCGGCCCCATGAGACTGTGGTTTTCTCGGCCCCTGGTGGTCCGAGGTCGTTCCCGTTGCACAGATTCATGCGCCAGGGCCTCCAGCAGATAATTCACTTTGGTTTATTGCGCTATCTCTAATAGCACCCGAGATATCACCAGATATATATTGGATTTTCCCCTGACCCTGAGTGTCCGGCCCCATGAGGCGGTAGTTTTCTCGGCCCCTGGTGGTCCGAGGTCGTTCCCGCTGCACAGATTCATGCGCCAGGGCCTCCTACAGACAATGCACTTTGGTTTATTGCGCTATCTCTAATAGCACCCGAGATATCACCATATACATATTGGATTTTCCCCTGACCCTGAGTGTCCGGCCCCATGAGACGGTGGTTTTCTCGGCCCCTGGTGGTCCGAGGTCGTTCCAGCTCCACAGATTCATGCGCTATGGCCTCCTACAGACAATGCACTATGATTTATTGCGCTATCTTTAATAGCACCCGAGATATCACCAGATATATATTGGATTTTCCCCTGACCCTGAGTGTCCGGCCCCATGAGGCGGTAGTTTTCTCGGCCCCTGGTGGTCCGAGGTCGTTCCCGCTGCACAGATTCATGCGCCAGGGCCTCCTACAGACAATGCACTTTGATTTATTGCGCTATCTGTAATAGCACCCGAGATATCACCAGATATATATTGGATTTTACCCTGACCCTGGGTGTCCGGCCCCATGAGACTGTGGTTTTTTCGGCCCCTGATGGTCCGAGGTCGTTCCCGCTGCACAGATTCATGCGCCAGGGCCTCCTACAGACAATGCACTTTGATTTATTGCGCTATCTGTAATAGCACCCGAGATATCAGCAAATATATATTGGATTTTTCACTGACCCTGATTGTCCGGCCCCATGAGACGGTCGTTTTCTCGGCCCCTGGTGGTCCGAGGTCGTTCCCGCTGCACAGATTCATGCGCCAGGGCCTCCTGCAGATAATTCACTTTGGTTTATTGCGCTATCTCTAATAGCACCCGAGATATCACCAGATATATATTGGATTTTCCCCTGACCCTGAGTGTCCGGCCCCATGAGACGGTGGATTTCTCGGCCCATGGTGGTCCAAGGTCGTTCCCGCTGCACAGATTCATGCGCCAGGGCCTCCTACAGACAATGCACTTTGATTTATTGCGCTATCTGTAATAGCACCCGAGATATCAGCAGATATATATTGGATTTTTCACTGACCCTGAGTGTCCGGCCCCATGAGACGGTCGTTTTCTCGGCCCCTGGTGGTCCGAGGTCGTTCCCGCTGCACAGATTCATGCGCCAGGGCCTCCTGCAGATAATTCACTTTGGTTTATTGCGCTATCTCTAATAGCACCCGAGATATCACCAGATATATATTGGGTTTTCCCCTGACCCTGAGTGTCCGGCCCCATGAGACTGTGTTTTTCTCGGCCCCTGGTGGTCCGAGGTCGTTCCCGCTGCACAGATTCATGCGCCAGGGCCTCCTACAGACAATGCAGTTTGATTTATTGCGCTATCTGTAATAGCACCCGAGATATCACCGGATATAAATTGGATTTTCCCCTGACCCTGAGTGTCCGGCCCCATGAGACGGTGGTTTTCTCGGCCCCTGGTGGTCCGATGTCGTTCTCGCTGCACAGGTTCATGCGCCAGGGTCTCCTACAGACAATGCACTTCGATTTATTGCGCTATCTGTAATAGCACCCGAGATATCACCACATATATATTGGATTTTTCACTGACCCTGAGTGTCCAGCCCCATGAGACGGTGGTTTTCTCGGTCCCTGGTGTTCCGAGGTCGTTCCCGCTGCTCAGATTCATGCGCCAGGGCCTCCTACAGGCAATGCACTTTGATTTATTGCGCTATCTGTAATAGCACCCGAGATATAACCGGATATATATTGGATTTTCCCCTGACCCTGAGTGTCCGGCCCCATGAGACGGTGGTTTTCTCGGCCCCTGGTGGTCTGATGTCGTTCCCGCTGCACAGGTTCATGCGCCAGGGTCTCCTACAGACAATGCACTTTGATTTATTGCGCTATCTGTCATAGCACCCGAGATATCACCACATATATATTGGATTTTTCACTGACCCTGAGTGTCCAGCCCCATGAGACGGTGGTTTTCTCGGTCCCTGGTGTTCCGAGGTCGTTCCCGCTGCACAGATTCATGCGCCAGGGCCTCCTACAGACAATGCACTTTGATTTATTGCGCTATCTCTAATAGCACCCGAAATATCACCAGATATATATTGGATTTTCCCCTGACCCTGAGTGTCCGGCCCCATGAGACTGTGGTTTTCTCGGCCCCTGGTGGTCCGAGGTCGTTCCCGCTGCACAGATTCATGCGCCAGGGCCTCCTACAGACAATGCACTTTGGTTTATTGCGCTATCTCTAATAGCACCCGAGATGTCACCAGATATATATTGGATTTTTCCCTGACCCTGACAATCCGGCCCCATGAGACGGTGATTTTCTCGGCCCCTAGTGGTCCGAGGTCGATCCCGCTGCACAGATTCATGCGCCAGGGCCTCCTGCAGACAATGCACTTTGATTTATTTCGCTATCTCTAATAGCACCCGAGATATCACCTGATATATATTGTATTTTTCCCTGACCCTGACAGTCCGGCCGCATGAGACGGAGATTTTCTCGGCCCATGCTGGTCCGAGGTCGATCCCGCTGCACAGATTCATGCGCGAGGGCCTCCAAAAGACAATGCACTTTGATTCATTGCGCTATCTCTAATAGCACCCTAGATATCACCAGATAAATATTGGATTTTTCCTTGACCCTGACAGTCCGGCCCCATGTGTCGATGTTTTTCTCGGCCCCTGGTGGTCCGAGGTCGTTCCCGCTGCACAGATTCGTGCGCCAGGGCCTCCTACAGACAAGGCACTATGATTTATTGCGCTATCTTTAATAGCAGCCGAGATATCACCAGATATATATTGGATTTTCCCCTGACCCTGAGTGTCCGGCACCATGAGACGGTGGTTTTCTCGGCCCCTGGTGCTCCGAGGTCGTTCCCGCTGCACAGATTCATGCGCCAGGGCCTCCTACAGACAATGCACTTTGATTTATTGCGCTATCTGTAATAGCACCCGAGATATCAGCAGATATATATTGGATTTTTCACTGACCCTGATTGTCCGGCCCCATGAGACGGTCGTTTTCTCGGCCCCTGGTGGTCCGAGGTCGTTCCCGCTGCACAGATTCATGCGCCAGGGCCTCCAGCAGATAATTCACTTTGGTTTATTGAGCTATCTCTAATAGCACCCGAGATATCACCAGATATATATTGGATTTTCCCCTGACCCTGAGTGTCCGGCCCCATGAGACGGTGGTTTTCTCGGCCCATGGTGGTCCAAGGTCGTTCCCGCTGCACAGATTCATGCGCCAGGGCTTCCAACAGACAATGCACTTTGATTTATTGCGCTATCTGTAATAGCACCCGAGATATCAGCAGATATATATTGGATTTTTCACTGACCCTGAGTGTCCGGCCCCATGAGACGGTCGTTTTCTCGGCCCCTGGTGGTCCGAGGTCGTTCCCGCTGCACAGATTCATGCGCCAGGGCCTCCTGCAGATAGTTCACTTTGGTTTATTGCGCTATCTCTAATAGCACCCGAGATATCACCAGATATATATTGGGTTATCCCCTGACCCTGAGTGTCCGGCCCCATGAGACTGTGGTTTTCTCGGCCCCTGGTGGTCCGAGGTCGTTCCCGCTGCACAGATTCATGCGCCAGGGCCTCCTACAGACAATGCACTTTGATTTATTGCGCTATCTCTAATAGCACCCGAGATGTCACCAGATATATATTGGATTTTTCCCTGACCCTGAGTGTCCAGCCCCATGAGACGGTGGTTTTCTCGGTCCCTGGTGTTCCGAGGTCGTTCCCGCTGCTCAGATTCATGCGCCAGGGCCTCCTACAGACAATGCACTTTGATTTATTGCGCTATCTCTAATAGCACCCGAGATGTCACCAGATATATATTGGATTTTTCCCTGACCCTGACAATCCGGCCCCATGAGACGGTGATTTTCTCGGCCCCTAGTGGTCCGAGGTCGATCCCGCTGCACAGATTCATGCGCCAGGGCCTCCTGCAGACAATGCACTTTGATTTATTTCGCTATCTCTAATAGCACCCGAGATATCACCTGATATATATTGTATTTTTCCCTGACCCTGACAGTCCGGCCGCATGAGACGGAGATTTTCTCGGCCCATGCTGGTCCGAGGTCGATCCCGCTGCACAGATTCATGCGCCAGGGCCTCCAAAAGACAATGCACTTTGATTCATTGCGCTATCTCTAATAGCACCCTAGATATCACCAGATAAATATTGGATTTTTCCTTGACCCTGACAGTCCGGCCCCATGTGTCGATGTTTTTCTCGGTCCCTCGTGGTCCGAGGTCGATCCCGCTGCACAGATTTATGCGCCAGGGCATCCTACAGACGATGCACTTTGATTTATTGCGCTCTCTGTAATAGCACCCGAGATATCACCATATACATATTGGATTTTCCCCTGACCCTGAGTGTCCGGCCCCATGAGACGGTGGTTTTCTCGGCCCCTGGTGGTCCGAGGTCGTTCCCGCTGCACAGATTCGTGCGCCAGGGCCTCCTACAGACAAGGCACTATGATTTATTGCGCTATCTTTAATAGCAGCCGAGATATCACCAGATATATATTGGATTTTCCCCTGACCCTGAGTGTCCGGCCCCATGAGACGGTGGTTTTCTCGGCCCCTGGTGGTCCGAGGTGGTTCTCGCGGCACAGATTTATGCGCCAGGGCCTCCTGCAGACAATGCACTTTGATTTATTTCGCTATCTCTAATAGCACACGAGATATCACCAGATATATATTGGATTTTTCCCTGACCCTGACAGTCCGGCCCAATGAGACGGTGATTTTCTCGGCCCCCGGTGGTCCGAGGTCGATCCCGCTGCACAGATTCATGCGCCAGGGCATCCTATAGATAATTCACTTTGGTTTATAGCGCTATCTCTAATAGCACCCGAGATATCACCAGATATATATTGGATTTTTCCCTGACCCTGACAATCCGGCCCCATGAGACGGTGATTTTCTCGGCCCCTGGTGGTCCGAGGCCGATCCCGCTGCAAAGATTAATGCGCCAGGGCCTCCTGCAGACAATGCACTTTGATTTATTTCGCTATCTCTAATAGCACCCGAGATATCACCAGATATATATTGGATTTTTCACTGACCCTGAGTGTCCAGCCCCATGAGACGGTGGTTTTCTCGGTCCCTGGTGTTCCGAGGTCGTTCCCGCTG
Organism: Nomia melanderi; assembly: GCF_051020985.1. Lineage (NCBI taxonomy): Eukaryota > Metazoa > Arthropoda > Insecta > Hymenoptera > Halictidae > Nomia > Nomia melanderi. The sequence goes on from NW_027475130.1 coordinate 9,515,744, forward strand.
CACAGATTCATGCGCCAGGGCCTCCTACAGACAATGCACTTTGATTTATTGCGCTATCTCTAATAGCACCCGAAATATCACCAGATATATATTGGATTTTCCCCTGACCCTGAGTGTCCGGCCCCATGAGACTGTCGTTTTCTCGGCCCCTGGTGGTCCGAGGTCGTTCCCGCTGCACAGATTCATGCGCCAGGGCCTCCTACAGACAATGCACTTTGGTTTATTGCGCTATCTCTAATAGCACCCGAGATATCACCATATACATATTGGATTTTCCCCTGACCCTGAGTGTCCGGCCCCATGAGACGGTGGTTTTCTCGGCCCCTGGTGGTCCGAGGTCGTTCCAGCTCCACAGATTCATGCGCTATGGCCTCCTACAGACAATGCACTATGATTTATTGCGCTATCTTTAATAGCACCCGAGATATCACCAGATATATATTGGATTTTCCCCTGACCCTGAGTGTCCGGCCCCATGAGGCGGTAGTTTTCTCGGCCCCTGGTGGTCCGAGGTCGTTCCCGCTGCACAGATTCATGCGCCAGGGCCTCCTACAGACAATGCACTTTGATTTATTGCGCTATCTGTAATAGCACCCGAGATATCACCAGATATATATTGGATTTTACCCTGACCCTGGGTGTCCGGCCCCATGAGACTGTGGTTTTTTCGGCCCCTGATGGTCCGAGGTCGTTCCCGCTGCACAGATTCATGCGCCAGGGCCTCCTACAGACAATGCACTTTGATTTATTGCGCTATCTGTAATAGCACCCGAGATATCAGCAAATATATATTGGATTTTTCACTGACCCTGATTGTCCGGCCCCATGAGACGGTCGTTTTCTCGGCCCCTGGTGGTCCGAGGTCGTTCCCGCTGCACAGATTCATGCGCCAGGGCCTCCTGCAGATAATTCACTTTGGTTTATTGCGCTATCTCTAATAGCACCCGAGATATCACCAGATATATATTGGATTTTCGCCTGACCCTGAGTGTCCGGCCCCATGAGACGGTGGATTTCTCGGCCCATGGTGGTCCGAGGTCGTTCCCGCTGCACAGATTCATGCGCCAGGGCCTCCTACAGACAATGCACTTTGATTTATTGCGCTATCTGTAATAGCACCCGAGATATCAGCAAATATATATTGGATTTTTCACTGACCCTGATTGTCCGGCCCCATGAGACGGTCGTTTTCTCGGCCCCTGGTGGTCCGAGGTCGTTCCCGCTGCACAGATTCATGCGCCAGGGCCTCCTGCAGATAATTCACTTTGGTTTATTGCGCTATCTCTAATAGCACCCGAGATATCACCAGATATATATTGGATTTTCCCCTGACCCTGAGTGTCCGGCCCCATGAGACGGTGGATTTCTCGGCCCATGGTGGTCCAAGGTCGTTCCCGCTGCACAGATTCATGCGCCAGGGCCTCCTACAGACAATGCACTTTGATTTATTGCGCTATCTGTAATAGCACCCGAGATATCAGCAGATATATATTGGATTTTTCACTGACCCTGAGTGTCCGGCCCCATGAGACGGTCGTTTTCTCGGCCCCTGGTGGTCCGAGGTCGTTCCCGCTGCACAGATTCATGCGCCAGGGCCTCCTGCAGATAATTCACTTTGGTTTATTGCGCTATCTCTAATAGCACCCGAGATATCACCAGATATATATTGGGTTTTCCCCTGACCCTGAGTGTCCGGCCCCATGAGACTGTGTTTTTCTCGGCCCCTGGTGGTCCGAGGTCGTTCCCGCTGCACAGATTCATGCGCCAGGGCCTCCTACAGACAATGCAGTTTGATTTATTGCGCTATCTGTAATAGCACCCGAGATATCACCGGATATAAATTGGATTTTCCCCTGACCCTGAGTGTCCGGCCCCATGAGACGGTGGTTTTCTCGGCCCCTGGTGGTCCGATGTCGTTCTCGCTGCACAGGTTCATGCGCCAGGGTCTCCTACAGACAATGCACTTCGATTTATTGCGCTATCTGTAATAGCACCCGAGATATCACCACATATATATTGGATTTTTCACTGACCCTGAGTGTCCAGCCCCATGAGACGGTGGTTTTCTCGGTCCCTGGTGTTCCGAGGTCGTTCCCGCTGCTCAGATTCATGCGCCAGGGCCTCCTACAGGCAATGCACTTTGATTTATTGCGCTATCTGTAATAGCACCCGAGATATAACCGGATATATATTGGATTTTCCCCTGACCCTGAGTGTCCGGCCCCATGAGACGGTGGTTTTCTCGGCCCCTGGTGGTCTGATGTCGTTCCCGCTGCACAGGTTCATGCGCCAGGGTCTCCTACAGACAATGCACTTTGATTTATTGCGCTATCTGTCATAGCACCCGAGATATCACCACATATATATTGGATTTTTCACTGACCCTGAGTGTCCAGCCCCATGAGACGGTGGTTTTCTCGGTCCCTGGTGTTCCGAGGTCGTTCCCGCTGCACAGATTCATGCGCCAGGGCCTCCTACAGACAATGCACTTTGATTTATTGCGCTATCTCTAATAGCACCCGAAATATCACCAGATATATATTGGATTTTCCCCTGACCCTGAGTGTCCGGCCCCATGAGACTGTGGTTTTCTCGGCCCCTGGTGGTCCGAGGTCGTTCCCGCTGCACAGATTCATGCGCCAGGGCCTCCTACAGACAATGCACTTTGGTTTATTGCGCTATCTCTAATAGCACCCGAGATGTCACCAGATATATATTGGATTTTTCCCTGACCCTGACAATCCGGCCCCATGAGACGGTGATTTTCTCGGCCCCTAGTGGTCCGAGGTCGATCCCGCTGCACAGATTCATGCGCCAGGGCCTCCTGCAGACAATGCACTTTGATTTATTTCGCTATCTCTAATAGCACCCGAGATATCACCTGATATATATTGTATTTTTCCCTGACCCTGACAGTCCGGCCGCATGAGACGGAGATTTTCTCGGCCCATGCTGGTCCGAGGTCGATCCCGCTGCACAGATTCATGCGCGAGGGCCTCCAAAAGACAATGCACTTTGATTCATTGCGCTATCTCTAATAGCACCCTAGATATCACCAGATAAATATTGGATTTTTCCTTGACCCTGACAGTCCGGCCCCATGTGTCGATGTTTTTCTCGGCCCCTGGTGGTCCGAGGTCGTTCCCGCTGCACAGATTCGTGCGCCAGGGCCTCCTACAGACAAGGCACTATGATTTATTGCGCTATCTTTAATAGCAGCCGAGATATCACCAGATATATATTGGATTTTCCCCTGACCCTGAGTGTCCGGCACCATGAGACGGTGGTTTTCTCGGCCCCTGGTGCTCCGAGGTCGTTCCCGCTGCACAGATTCATGCGCCAGGGCCTCCTACAGACAATGCACTTTGATTTATTGCGCTATCTGTAATAGCACCCGAGATATCAGCAGATATATATTGGATTTTTCACTGACCCTGATTGTCCGGCCCCATGAGACGGTCGTTTTCTCGGCCCCTGGTGGTCCGAGGTCGTTCCCGCTGCACAGATTCATGCGCCAGGGCCTCCAGCAGATAATTCACTTTGGTTTATTGAGCTATCTCTAATAGCACCCGAGATATCACCAGATATATATTGGATTTTCCCCTGACCCTGAGTGTCCGGCCCCATGAGACGGTGGTTTTCTCGGCCCATGGTGGTCCAAGGTCGTTCCCGCTGCACAGATTCATGCGCCAGGGCTTCCAACAGACAATGCACTTTGATTTATTGCGCTATCTGTAATAGCACCCGAGATATCAGCAGATATATATTGGATTTTTCACTGACCCTGAGTGTCCGGCCCCATGAGACGGTCGTTTTCTCGGCCCCTGGTGGTCCGAGGTCGTTCCCGCTGCACAGATTCATGCGCCAGGGCCTCCTGCAGATAGTTCACTTTGGTTTATTGCGCTATCTCTAATAGCACCCGAGATATCACCAGATATATATTGGGTTATCCCCTGACCCTGAGTGTCCGGCCCCATGAGACTGTGGTTTTCTCGGCCCCTGGTGGTCCGAGGTCGTTCCCGCTGCACAGATTCATGCGCCAGGGCCTCCTACAGACAATGCACTTTGATTTATTGCGCTATCTGTAATAGCACCCGAGATATCACCGGATATAAATTGGATTTTCCCCTGACCCTGAGTGTCCGGCCCCATGAGACGGTGGTTTTCTCGGCCCCTGGTGGTCCGATGTCGTTCTCGCTGCACAGGCTCATGCGCCAGGGTCTCCTACAGACAATGCACTTTGGTTTATTGCGCTATCTCTAATAGCACCCGAGATGTCACCAGATATATATTGGATTTTTCCCTGACCCTGAGTGTCCAGCCCCATGAGACGGTGGTTTTCTCGGTCCCTGGTGTTCCGAGGTCGTTCCCGCTGCTCAGATTCATGCGCCAGGGCCTCCTACAGACAATGCACTTTGATTTATTGCGCTATCTCTAATAGCACCCGAGATGTCACCAGATATATATTGGATTTTTCCCTGACCCTGACAATCCGGCCCCATGAGACGGTGATTTTCTCGGCCCCTAGTGGTCCGAGGTCGATCCCGCTGCACAGATTCATGCGCCAGGGCCTCCTGCAGACAATGCACTTTGATTTATTTCGCTATCTCTAATAGCACCCGAGATATCACCTGATATATATTGTATTTTTCCCTGACCCTGACAGTCCGGCCGCATGAGACGGAGATTTTCTCGGCCCATGCTGGTCCGAGGTCGATCCCGCTGCACAGATTCATGCGCCAGGGCCTCCAAAAGACAATGCACTTTGATTCATTGCGCTATCTCTAATAGCACCCTAGATATCACCAGATAAATATTGGATTTTTCCTTGACCCTGACAGTCCGGCCCCATGTGTCGATGTTTTTCTCGGTCCCTCGTGGTCCGAGGTCGATCCCGCTGCACAGATTTATGCGCCAGGGCATCCTACAGACGATGCACTTTGATTTATTGCGCTCTCTGTAATAGCACCCGAGATATCACCATATACATATTGGATTTTCCCCTGACCCTGAGTGTCCGGCCCCATGAGACGGTGGTTTTCTCGGCCCCTGGTGGTCCGAGGTCGTTCCCGCTGCACAGATTCGTGCGCCAGGGCCTCCTACAGACAAGGCACTATGATTTATTGCGCTATCTTTAATAGCAGCCGAGATATCACCAGATATATATTGGATTTTCCCCTGACCCTGAGTGTCCGGCCCCATGAGACGGTGGTTTTCTCGGCCCCTGGTGGTCCGAGGTGGTTCTCGCGGCACAGATTTATGCGCCAGGGCCTCCTGCAGACAATGCACTTTGATTTATTTCGCTATCTCTAATAGCACACGAGATATCACCAGATATATATTGGATTTTTCCCTGACCCTGACAGTCCGGCCCAATGAGACGGTGATTTTCTCGGCCCCCGGTGGTCCGAGGTCGATCCCGCTGCACAGATTCATGCGCCAGGGCATCCTATAGATAATTCACTTTGGTTTATAGCGCTATCTCTAATAGCACCCGAGATATCACCAGATATATATTGGATTTTTCCCTGACCCTGACAATCCGGCCCCATGAGACGGTGATTTTCTCGGCCCCTGGTGGTCCGAGGCCGATCCCGCTGCAAAGATTAATGCGCCAGGGCCTCCTGCAGACAATGCACTTTGATTTATTTCGCTATCTCTAATAGCACCCGAGATATCACCAGATATATATTGGATTTTTCACTGACCCTGAGTGTCCAGCCCCATGAGACGGTGGTTTTCTCGGTCCCTGGTGTTCCGAGGTCGTTCCCGCTGCACAGATTCATGCGCCAGGGCCTCCTACAGACAATGCACTTTGATTTATTGCGCTATCTCTAATAGCACCCGAAATATCACCAGATATATATTGGATTTTCCCCTGACCCTGAGTGTCCGGCCCCATGAGACTGTCGTTTTCTCGGCCCCTGGTGGTCCGAGGTCGTTCCCGCTGCACAGATTCATGCGCCAGGGCCTCCTACAGACAATGCACTTTGGTTTATTGCGCTATCTCTAATAGCACCCGAGATATCACCATATACATATTGGATTTTCCCCTGACCCTGAGTGTCCGGCCCCATGAGACGGTGGTTTTCTCGGCCCCTGGTGGTCCGAGGTCGTTCCAGCTCCACAGATTCATGCGCTATGGCCTCCTACAGACAATGCACTATGATTTATTGCGCTATCTTTAATAGCACCCGAGATATCACCAGATATATATTGGATTTTCCCCTGACCCTGAGTGTCCGGCCCCATGAGGCGGTAGTTTTCTCGGCCCCTGGTGGTCCGAGGTCGTTCCCGCTGCACAGATTCATGCGCCAGGGCCTCCTACAGACAATGCACTTTGATTTATTGCGCTATCTGTAATAGCACCCGAGATATCACCAGATATATATTGGATTTTACCCTGACCCTGGGTGTCCGGCCCCATGAGACTGTGGTTTTTTCGGCCCCTGATGGTCCGAGGTCGTTCCCGCTGCACAGATTCATGCGCCAGGGCCTCCTACAGACAATGCACTTTGATTTATTGCGCTATCTGTAATAGCACCCGAGATATCAGCAAATATATATTGGATTTTTCACTGACCCTGATTGTCCGGCCCCATGAGACGGTCGTTTTCTCGGCCCCTGGTGGTCCGAGGTCGTTCCCGCTGCACAGATTCATGCGCCAGGGCCTCCTGCAGATAATTCACTTTGGTTTATTGCGCTATCTCTAATAGCACCCGAGATATCACCAGATATATATTGGATTTTCCCCTGACCCTGAGTGTCCGGCCCCATGAGACGGTGGATTTCTCGGCCCATGGTGGTCCAAGGTCGTTCCCGCTGCACAGATTCATGCGCCAGGGCCTCCTACAGACAATGCACTTTGATTTATTGCGCTATCTGTAATAGCACCCGAGATATCAGCAGATATATATTGGATTTTTCACTGACCCTGAGTGTCCGGCCCCATGAGACGGTCGTTTTCTCGGCCCCTGGTGGTCCGAGGTCGTTCCCGCTGCACAGATTCATGCGCCAGGGCCTCCTGCAGATAATTCACTTTGGTTTATTGCGCTATCTCTAATAGCACCCGAGATATCACCAGATATATATTGGGTTTTCCCCTGACCCTGAGTGTCCGGCCCCATGAGACTGTGTTTTTCTCGGCCCCTGGTGGTCCGAGGTCGTTCCCGCTGCACAGATTCATGCGCCAGGGCCTCCTACAGACAATGCAGTTTGATTTATTGCGCTATCTGTAATAGCACCCGAGATATCACCGGATATAAATTGGATTTTCCCCTGACCCTGAGTGTCCGGCCCCATGAGACGGTGGTTTTCTCGGCCCCTGGTGGTCCGATGTCGTTCTCGCTGCACAGGTTCATGCGCCAGGGTCTCCTACAGACAATGCACTTCGATTTATTGCGCTATCTGTAATAGCACCCGAGATATCACCACATATATATTGGATTTTTCACTGACCCTGAGTGTCCAGCCCCATGAGACGGTGGTTTTCTCGGTCCCTGGTGTTCCGAGGTCGTTCCCGCTGCTCAGATTCATGCGCCAGGGCCTCCTACAGGCAATGCACTTTGATTTATTGCGCTATCTGTAATAGCACCCGAGATATAACCGGATATATATTGGATTTTCCCCTGACCCTGAGTGTCCGGCCCCATGAGACGGTGGTTTTCTCGGCCCCTGGTGGTCTGATGTCGTTCCCGCTGCACAGGTTCATGCGCCAGGGTCTCCTACAGACAATGCACTTTGATTTATTGCGCTATCTGTCATAGCACCCGAGATATCACCACATATATATTGGATTTTTCACTGACCCTGAGTGTCCAGCCCCATGAGACGGTGGTTTTCTCGGTCCCTGGTGTTCCGAGGTCGTTCCCGCTGCACAGATTCATGCGCCAGGGCCTCCTACAGACAATGCACTTTGATTTATTGCGCTATCTCTAATAGCACCCGAAATATCACCAGATATATATTGGATTTTCCCCTGACCCTGAGTGTCCGGCCCCATGAGACTGTGGTTTTCTCGGCCCCTGGTGGTCCGAGGTCGTTCCCGCTGCACAGATTCATGCGCCAGGGCCTCCTACAGACAATGCACTTTGGTTTATTGCGCTATCTCTAATAGCACCCGAGATGTCACCAGATATATATTGGATTTTTCCCTGACCCTGACAATCCGGCCCCATGAGACGGTGATTTTCTCGGCCCCTAGTGGTCCGAGGTCGATCCCGCTGCACAGATTCATGCGCCAGGGCCTCCTGCAGACAATGCACTTTGATTTATTTCGCTATCTCTAATAGCACCCGAGATATCACCTGATATATATTGTATTTTTCCCTGACCCTGACAGTCCGGCCGCATGAGACGGAGATTTTCTCGGCCCATGCTGGTCCGAGGTCGATCCCGCTGCACAGATTCATGCGCGAGGGCCTCCAAAAGACAATGCACTTTGATTCATTGCGCTATCTCTAATAGCACCCTAGATATCACCAGATAAATATTGGATTTTTCCTTGACCCTGACAGTCCGGCCCCATGTGTCGATGTTTTTCTCGGCCCCTGGTGGTCCGAGGTCGTTCCCGCTGCACAGATTCGTGCGCCAGGGCCTCCTACAGACAAGGCACTATGATTTATTGCGCTATCTTTAATAGCAGCCGAGATATCACCAGATATATATTGGATTTTCCCCTGACCCTGAGTGTCCGGCACCATGAGACGGTGGTTTTCTCGGCCCCTGGTGCTCCGAGGTCGTTCCCGCTGCACATATTCATGCGCCAGGGCCCCCTGCAGATAATTCACTTTGGTTTAGTGCGCTATCTGTAAGAGCACCCGAGATGTCACCAGATATATGCTGGATTTTTACATGACATTAGGTGACGGATTCCGAATATCTGTAATTTTCTCGGCGCCTGGTGGTCCGAGGTCGTTCCTGCTGCACAGATTAATACGCTAGGCCCTCCTGCAGATAATTCACTTTGGTTTATTGCGCTATCTCTAATAGCACTCGAGATATCACCAGATATATATTGGATTTTTCCCAGACCCTGACAGTCCGGCCCCATGTGTCGGTGGTTTTCTCGGCCCCTGGTGGTTCGAGGTCGTTCCCGCTGCTCAGATTAATACGCTAGGCCCTCCTGCAGATAATTCACTTTGGTATATTGCGCTATCTCTAATAGCACCCGTGATATCAAAAGATATATATTGGATAATTCCTTGACCCTGACAGTCCGGCCCCATGTGTCGATGTTTTTCTCGGTCCCTGGTGGTCCGAGGTCGATCCCGCTGCACAGATCCATGCGCCAGGGCATCCTATAGATAATTCACTTTGGTTTACTGCGCTATCTCTAATAGCACTCGAGATATCACCAGATATATATTGGATTTTCCCCTGACCCTGAGTGTCCGGCCCCATGAGGCGGTAGTTTTCTCGGCCCCTGGTGGTCCGAGGTCGTTCCCGCTGCACAGATTCATGCGCCAGGGCCTCCTACAGACAATGCACTTTGATTTATTGCGCTATCTGTAATAGCACCCGAGATATCAGCAAATATATATTGGATTTTTCACTGACCCTGATTGTCCGGCCCCATGAGACGGTCGTTTTCTCGGCCCCTGGTGGTCCGAGGTCGTTCCCGCTGCACAGATTCATGCGCCAGGGCCTCCTGCAGATAATTCACTTTGGTTTATTGCGCTATCTCTAATAGCACCCGAGATATCACCAGATATATATTGGATTTTCCCCTGACCCTGAGTGTCCGGCCCCATGAGACGGTGGATTTCTCGGCCCATGGTGGTCCAAGGTCGTTCCCGCTGCACAGATTCATGCGCCAGGGCCTCCTACAGACAATGCACTTTGATTTATTGCGCTATCTGTAATAGCACCCGAGATATCAGCAGATATATATTGGATTTTTCACTGACCCTGAGTGTCCGGCCCCATGAGACGGTCGTTTTCTCGGCCCCTGGTGGTCCGAGGTCGTTCCCGCTGCACAGATTCATGCGCCAGGGCCTCCTGCAGATAATTCACTTTGGTTTATTGCGCTATCTCTAATAGCACCCGAGATATCACCAGATATATATTGGGTTTTCCCCTGACCCTGAGTGTCCGGCCCCATGAGACTGTGTTTTTCTCGGCCCCTGGTGGTCCGAGGTCGTTCCCGCTGCACAGATTCATGCGCCAGGGCCTCCTACAGACAATGCAGTTTGATTTATTGCGCTATCTGTAATAGCACCCGAGATATCACCGGATATAAATTGGATTTTCCCCTGACCCTGAGTGTCCGGCCCCATGAGACGGTGGTTTTCTCGGCCCCTGGTGGTCCGATGTCGTTCTCGCTGCACAGGTTCATGCGCCAGGGTCTCCTACAGACAATGCACTTCGATTTATTGCGCTATCTGTAATAGCACCCGAGATATCACCACATATATATTGGATTTTTCACTGACCCTGAGTGTCCAGCCCCATGAGACGGTGGTTTTCTCGGTCCCTGGTGTTCCGAGGTCGTTCCCGCTGCTCAGATTCATGCGCCAGGGCCTCCTACAGGCAATGCACTTTGATTTATTGCGCTATCTGTAATAGCACCCGAGATATAACCGGATATATATTGGATTTTCCCCTGACCCTGAGTGTCCGGCCCCATGAGACGGTGGTTTTCTCGGCCCCTGGTGGTCTGATGTCGTTCCCGCTGCACAGGTTCATGCGCCAGGGTCTCCTACAGACAATGCACTTTGATTTATTGCGCTATCTGTCATAGCACCCGAGATATCACCACATATATATTGGATTTTTCACTGACCCTGAGTGTCCAGCCCCATGAGACGGTGGTTTTCTCGGTCCCTGGTGTTCCGAGGTCGTTCCCGCTGCACAGATTCATGCGCCAGGGCCTCCTACAGACAATGCACTTTGATTTATTGCGCTATCTCTAATAGCACCCGAAATATCACCAGATATATATTGGATTTTCCCCTGACCCTGAGTGTCCGGCCCCATGAGACTGTGGTTTTCTCGGCCCCTGGTGGTCCGAGGTCGTTCCTGCTGCACAGATTCATGCGCCAGGGCCTCCTACAGACAATGCACTTTGGTTTATTGCGCTATCTCTAATAGCACCCGAGATGTCACCAGATATATATTGGATTTTTCCCTGACCCTGACAATCCGGCCCCATGAGACGGTGATTTTCTCGGCCCCTAGTGGTCCGAGGTCGATCCCGCTGCACAGATTCATGCGCCAGGGCCTTCTGCAGACAATGCACTTTGATTTATTTCGCTATCTCTAATAGCACCCGAGATATCACCTGATATATATTGTATTTTTCCCTGACCCTGACAGTCCGGCCGCATGAGACGGAGATTTTCTCGGCCCATGCTGGTCCGAGGTCGATCCCGCTGCACAGATTCATGCGCGAGGGCCTCCAAAAGACAATAAACTTTGATTCATTGCGCTATCTCTAATAGCACCCTAGATATCACCAGATAAATATTGGATTTTTCCTTGACCCTGACAGTCCGGCCCCATGTGTCGATGTTTTTCTCGGCCCCTGGTGGTCCGAGGTCGTTCCCGCTGCACAGATTCGTGCGCCAGGGCCTCCTACAGACAAGGCACTATGATTTATTGCGCTATCTTTAATAGCAGCCGAGATATCACCAGATATATATTGGATTTTCCCCTGACCCTGAGTGTCCGGCCCCATGAGACGGTGGTTTTCTCGGCCCCTGGTGGTCCGAGGTGGTTCTCGCGCCACAGATTTATGCGCCAGGGCCTCCTGCAGACAATGCACTTTGATTTATTTCGCTATCTCTAATAGCACACGAGATATCACCAGATATATATTGGATTTTTCCCTGACCCTGACAGTCCGGCCCAATGAGACGGTGATTTTCTCGGCCCCCGGTGGTCCGAGGTCGATCCCGCTGCACAGATTCATGCGCCAGGGCATCCTATAGATAATTCACTTTGGTTTATAGCGCTATCTCTAATAGCACCAGAGATATCACCAGATATATATTGGATTTTTCCCTGACCCTGACAATCCGGCCCCATGAGACGGTGATTTTCTCGGCCCCTGGTGGTCCGAGGCCGATCCCGCTGCAAAGATTAATGCGCCAGGGCCTCCTGCAGACAATGCACTTTGATTTATTTCGCTATCTCTAATAGCACCCGAGATATCACCAGATATATATTGGATTTTTCACTGACCCTGAGTGTCCAGCCCCATGAGACGGTGGTTTTCTCGGTCCCTGGTGTTCCGAGGTCGTTCCCGCTGCACAGATTCATGCGCCAGGGCCTCCTACAGACAATGCACTTTGATTTATTGCGCTATCTCTAATAGCACCCGAGATATCACCATATACATATTGGATTTTCCCCTGACCCTGAGTGTCCGGCCCCATGAGACGGTGGTTTTCTCGGCCCCTGGTGGTCCGAGGTCGTTCCCGCTGCACATATTCATGCGCCAGGGCCTCCTACAGACAATGCACTTTGGTTTATTGCGCCATCTCTAATAGCACCCGTGATATCAAAAGATATATATTGGATAATTCCTTGACCCTGACAGTCCGGCCCCATGTGTCGATGTTTTTCTCGGTCCCTGGTGGTCCGAGGTCGATCCCGCTGCACAGATCCATGCGCCAGGGCATCCTATAGATAATTCACTTTGGTTTATTGCGCTATCTCTAATAGCACTCGAGATATCACCAGATATATATTGGATTTTCTCCAGACCCTGAGTGTCCGGCCCCATGTGTCGGTGGTTTTCTCGGCCCCTGGTGGTCCGTGGTCGATCCCGCGGCACAGATTTATGCGCCAGGGCCTCCTGCAGACAATGCACTTTGATTTATTTCGCTATCTCTAATAGCACCCGAGATATCACCAGATATATATTGGATTTTTCCCTGACCCTGACAGTCCGGCCGCATGAGACGGAGATTTTCTCGGCCCATGCTGGTCCGAGGTCGATCCCGCTGCACAGATTCATGCGCCAGGGCCTCCAAAAGACAATGCACTTTGATTCATTGCGCTATCTCTAATAGCACCCGAGATATCACCAGATAAATATTGGATTTTTCCTTGACCCTGACAGTCCGGCCCCATGTGTCGATGTTTTTCTCTGTCCCTCGTGGTCCGAGGTCGATCCCGCTGCACAGATTTATGCGCCAGGGCATCCTATAGATAATGCACTTTGATTTATTGCGCTATCTCTAATAGCACCCGAGATATCACCAGATGTATATTGCATTTTTGCCTGACCCTGACAGTCCGGCCTCATGAGAAAGTGATTTTCTCGGCCCCTGGTGGTCCGAATTCGATCCCGCTGCACAGATTCATGCGCCAGGGCCTCCTACAGACGATGCACTTTGATTTATTGCGCTCTCTGTAATAGCACCCGAGATATCACCATATACATATTGGACTTTCCCCTGACCCTGAGTGTCCGGCCCCATGAGACGGTGGTTCTCTCGGCCCCTGGTGGTCCGAGGTCGTTCCCGCTGCACAGATTCGTGCGCTAGGGCCTCCTACAGACAATGCACTATGATTTATTGCGCTATCTTTAATAGCACCCGAGATATCACCAGATATATATTGTATTTTCCCCTGACCCTGAGTGTCCGGCCCCATGAGAAGGTGGTTGTATCGCCCCTGGTGGTCCGAGGTCGTTCCCGCTGCACAGATTCATGCGCCAGGGCCTCCTACAGACAATGCACTTTGATTTATTGCGCTATCTCTAATAGCACCCGAGATATCACCAGATATATATTGGATTTTCCCCTGACCCTGAGTGTCCGGCCCCATGAGACGGTGGTTTTCTCGGCCCATGGTGGTCCAAGGTCGTTCCCGCTGCACAGATTCATGCGCCAGGGCCTCCTGCAGACAATGCACTTTGATTTATTGCGCTATCTGTGATAGCACCCGAGATATCAGCAGATATATATTGGATTTTTCACTGACCCTGAGTGTCCGGCCCCATGAGACGGTCGTTTTCTCGGCCCCTGGTGGTCCGAGGTCGTTCCCGCTGCACAGATTCATGCGCCAGGGCCTCCTGCAGATAATTCACTTTGGTTTATTGCGCTATCTCTAATAGCACCCGAGATATCACCAGATATATATTGGGTTTTCCCCTGACCCTGAGTGTCCGGCCCCATGAGACGGTGGTTTTCTCGGCCCCTGGTGGTCCGACGTCGTTCCCGCTGCACAGATTCGTGCGCCAGGGCCTCCTACAGACAATGCACTATGATTTATTGCGCTATCTTTAATAGCACCAGAGATATCACCAGATATATATTGGATTTTCCCCTGACCCTGAGTGTCCGGCCCCATGAGACGGTGGTTTTCTCGGCCCCTGGTGGTCCGAGGTGGTTCTCGCGGCACAGATTTATGCGCCAGGGCCTCCTGCAGACAATGCACTTTGATTTATTTCGCTATCTCTAATAGCACACGAGATATCACCAGATATATATTGGATTTTTCCCTGACCCTGACAGTCCGGCCCAATGAGACGGTGATTTTCTCGGCCCCCGGTGGTCCGAGGTCGATCGCGCTGCACAGATTCATGCGCCAGGGCATCCTATAGATAATTCACTTTGGTTTATAGCGCTATCTCTAATAGCACCCGAGATATCACCAGATATATATTGGATTTTTCCCTGACCCTGACAATCCGGCCCCATGAGACGGTTATTTTCTCGGCCCCTGGTGGTCCGAGGCCGATCCCGCTGCAAAGATTCATGCGCCAGGGCCTCCTGCAGACAATGCACTTTGATTTATTTCGCTATCTCTAATAGCACCCGAGATATCACCAGATATATATTGGATTTTTCACTGACCCTGAGTGTCCAGCCCCATGAGACGGTGGTTTTCTCGGTCCCTGGTGTTCCGAGGTCGTTCCCGCTGCACAGATTCATGCGCCAGGGCCTCCTACAGACAATGCACTTTGATTTATTGCGCTATCTCTAATAGCACCCGAAATATCACCAGATATATATTGGATTTTCCCCTGACCCTGAGTGTCCGGCCCCATGAGACGGTGGTTTTCTCGGCCCCTGGTGCTCCGAGGTCGTTCCCGCTGCACATATTCATGCGCCAGGGCCCCCTGCAGATAATTCACTTTGGTTTAGTGCGCTATCTGTAAGAGCACCCGAGATGTCACCAGATATATGCTGGATTTTTACATGACATTAGGTGACGGATTCCGAATATCTGTAATTTTCTCGGCGCCTGGTGGTCCGAGGTCGTTCCTGCTGCACAGATTAATAAGCTAGGCCCTCCTGCAGATAATTCACTTTGGTTTATTGCGCTATCTCTAATAGCACTCGAGATATCACCAGATATATATTGGATTTTTCCCAGACCCTGACAGTCCGGCCCCATGTGTCGGTGGTTTTCTCGGCCCCTGGTGGTCCGAGGTCGTTCCCGCTGCACAGATTCATGCGCCAGGGCCTCCTACAGACAATGCACTTTGATTTATTGCGCTATCTGTAATAGCACCCGAGATATCACCAGATATATATTGGATTTTCCCCTGACCCTGAGTGTCCGGCCCCATGAGACGGTGGTTTTCTCGGCCCCTGGTGGTCCGAGGTCGTTCCCGTTGCACAGATTCATGCGCCAGGGCCTCCTACAGACAATGCACTTTGATTTATTGCGCTATCTGTAATAGCACCAGAGATATCAGCAGATATATATTGAATTATTAACTGACCCTGAGTGTCCAGCCCCATGAGACGGTAGTTTTCTCGGCCCCTGGTGGTCCGAGGTCGTTCCCGCTGCACAGATTCATACGCCAGGGCCTCCTGCAGATAATTCACTTTGGTTTATTGCGCTATCTCTAATAGCACGCGAGATATCAGCAGATATATATTGGATTTTTCACTGACCCTGAGTGACCGGCCCCATGAGACTGTGGTTTTCTCGGCCCCTGGTGGTCCGAGGTCGTTCCCGCTGCACAGATTCATGCGCCAGGGCCTCCTACAGACAATGCACTTTGATTTATTGCGCTATCTGTAATAGCACCCGAGATATCAGCAGATATATATTGGATTTTTCACTGACCCTGAGTGTCCGGCCCAATGAGGCGGTCGTTTTCTCGGCCCCTGGTGGTCCGAGGTCGTTCCCGCTGCACAGATTCATGCGCCAGGGCCTCCTGCAGATAATTCACTTTGGTTTATTGCGCTATCTCTAATAGCACCCGAGATATCAGCACATATATATTGGATTTTTCACTGACCCTGAGTATCCGGCCCCATGAGACGGTGGTTTTCTCGGCCCCTGGTGGTCCGAGGTCGTTCCAGCTGCACAGATTCATGCGCTAGGGCCTCCTACAGACAATTCACTATGATTTATTGCGCTATCTTTAATAGCACCCGAGATATCACCGTATATATATTGGATTTTCCCCTGACCCTGAGTGTCCGGCCCCATGAGACGGTGGTTTTCTCGGCCCTTGGTGGTCCGAGGTCGTTCCCTCTGCACAGATTCATGCGCCAGGGCCCCCTGCAGATAATTCACTTTGGTTTAGTGCGCTATCTGTAAGAGCACCAGAGATGTCACCAGATATATGCTGGATTTTTACATGACATTAGGTGACGGATTCCGAATATCTGTAATTTTCTCGGCGCCTGGTGGTCCGAGGTCGTTCCTGCTGCTCAGATTAATACGCTAGGCCCTCCTGCAGATAATTCACTTTGGTTTATTGCGCTATCTCTAATAGCACTCGAGATATCACCAGATATATATTGGATTTGTCCCAGACCCTGACAGTCCGGCCCCATTTGTCGGTGGTTTTCTCCGCCCCTGGTGGTCCGAGGTCGTTCCCGCTGCACAGATTCATGCGCCAGGGCCTCCTACAGACAATGCACTTTGATTTATTGCGCTATCTGTAATAGCACCCGAGATATCACCAGATATATATTGGATTTTACCCTGACCCTGAGTGTCCGGCCCCATGTGTCGGTGGTTTTCTCGGCCCCTGGTGGTCCGAGGTCGTTCCCGCTGCACAGATTCATGCGCCAGGGCCTCCTACTGACAATTCACTTTGATTTATTGCGCTATCTGTAATAGCAGCCGAGATATCACCAGATATATATTGGATTTTTCACTGACCCTGAGTGTCCGGCCCCATGAGGCGGTCGTTTCCTCGGCTCCTGGTGGTCCGAGGTCGTTCCCGCTGCACAGATTCATGCGCCAGGGCCTCCTACAGACAATGCACTTTGATTTATTGCGCTATCTGTAATAGCACCCGAGATATCACCAGATATATATTGGATTTTACCCTGACCCTGAGTGTCCGGCCCCATGAGACTGCGGTTTTTGCGGCCCCTGGTGGTCCGAGGTCGTTCCCCCTGCACAGATTCATGCGCCAGGTCCTCCTACAGACAATGCACTTTGATTTATTGCGCTATCTGTAATAGCACCCGAGATATCAGCAGATATATATTGGATTTTTCACTGACCCTGAGTGTCCGGCCCCATGAGACTGTGGTTTTCTCGGCCCCTGGTCGTCCGAGGTCGTTCCCGCTGCACAGATTCATGCGCCAGGGCCTCCTACAGACAATGCACTTTGATTTATTGCGCTATCTGTAATAGCACCCGAGATATCACCAGATATATATTGGATTTTACCCTGGCCCTGAGTGTCCGGCCCCATGAGACGGTCGTTGTCTCGGCCCCTGGAGGTCCGAGGACGTTTCCGCTGCAGAGATTCATGCGCCAGGGCCTCCTACAGGTAATGCACTTTGATTTATTGCGCTATCTGTAATAGCACCCGAGATATCACCAGATATATATTGGATTTTACCTTGACCCTGACAGTCCGGCCCCATGTGTCGATGGTTTTCTCGGTCCCTCGTGGTCCGAGGTCGATCCTGCTGCACAGATTCTTTCGCCAGTGCCTCCTACAGGCAATGCACTTTGATTTATTGCGCTATCTCTAATAGCACCCGAGATATCACCAGATATATATTGGATTTTTCCCTGCCCCTTAGTATCCGGCCCCATGAGTCGGTGGTTTTCTCGGCCCCTGGTGGTCCCAGGTCGTTTCCGCTGCACAGATTCATGCGCCAGGGCCTCCTGCAGATAATTCACTTTGGTTTATTGCGCTATCTCTAATAGCACCCGAGATATTACCAGATATATATTGGATTTTCCCCTGACCAAGAGTGTCCGGCCCCATGAGACTGTGGTTTTCTCGGCCCCCGGTGGTCCGAGGTCGTTCCCGCTGCACAGATTCATGCGCCAGGGACTCCTACAGACAATGCACTTTGGTTTATTGCGCTATCTGTAATAGCACACGAGATATCACCAGATATATGCTGGATTATCACATGACCTTGGGTGACGGATTCCGAATATCTGTAATTTTCTCGGCCCCTGGTGGTCCGAGGTCGTTCCTGCTGCACAGATTCATTCGCCAGTGCCTCCTACAGGCAATGCACTTTGATTTATTGCGCTATCTCTAATAGCACCCGAGATATCACCAGATATATATTGGATTTTACCCTGACCTTGACTGTCCGGCCCCATGTGTCGGTGATTTTCTGGGTCCCTGGTGGTCCGAGGTAGATCCCGCTGCACAGATTCATGCGACAGGGCCTCCTGCAGACAATGCACTTTGATTTATTGCGCTATCTATAATAGCACCCGAGATATCACCAGATATATTCTGGATTTTTACATGACCTTGGGTGTCCGGCCTCATGTGTCGGTGGTTTTCTCGGCCCCTGGTGGTCCGACGTCGTTCCCGCTGCACAGATTCATGCGCCAGGGCCTCCTACAGATAATTCACTTTGGTTTATTGCGCTATCTCTAATAGCAACCGAGATATCACCAGATATATAATGGATTTTTCCCTGACCCTGACAGTCCGGCCCCATGAAACGGTGGTTTTCTCGGCTCCTGGTGGACCGAGGTGGTTCCTGCTGCACAGATTCATGCGCCAGGGCCTCCTACAGATAATTCACTTTGGTTTATTGCGCTATCTCTAATAGCAACCGAGATATCACCAGATATATATTGGATTTTTCCCCGACCCTGAGCGTCCGGCCCCATGTGACGGTGGTTTTCTCTGCCCCTCGTGGTCCGAGGTCGTTCCCGCTGCACAGATGCATGCGCCAGGGCATCTTGCAGACAATTCACTTTGGTTTATTGCGCTATCTCTAATAGCACCCGAGATATCATCAGATATATACTGGATTTTTCCCCGACCCTGAGTGTCCGGCCCCATGGGACGTTGGTTTTCTCGGCCCCTGGTGGTCCGAGGTCGTTCCCGCTGCACAGATGCATGCGCCAGGGCCTCTTGCAGACAATTCACTTTGGTTTATTGCGCTATCTCTAATAGCTCCCGAGATATCACCAGATATATATTGGATTTTTCCCCGACCCTGAGTGTCCGGCCCCATGAGACGGTGGTTTTCTCGGCCCCTGGTGGTCCGAGGTCGTTGCCGCAGCACAGATTCATGCGCCAGGGCCTCCTGCAGATAACTCGCTTTGGTTTATTGCGCTATCTCTAATGGCACCCGAGATATCACCTGATATATATTGGATTTTTCCCCGACCCTGAGCGTCCGGCCCCATGAGACGGTGGTTTTCTGTGCCCCTCGTGGTCCGAGGTCGATCCTGCTGCACAGATTCATGCGCCAGGGACTCCTACAGATAATGCACTTTGATTTATTGCGCTATCTCTAATAGCAGCCGAGATATCACCAGATATATATTGGATTTTACACTGACCCTTAGTATCCGGCCCCATGAGTCGGTGGTTTTCTCGGTCCCTGGTGGACCGAGGTCGTTCCCGCTGCACAGATTCATGCGCAAGGGTCTCATACGGACAATGCACTTTGATTTATTGCGCTATCTCTAATAGCACCCGAGATATCACCAGATATATATTGGATTTTACCCTGACCGTGACAGTCCGGCCCCATGTGTCGGTGAATTTCGGGGTCCCTGGTGGTCCGAGGTAGATCCCGCTGCACAGATTCATGCGACAGGGCCTCCTGCAGACAATGCACTTTGATTTATTGTGCTATCTATAATAGCACCCGAGATATAACCAGATATATTCTGGATTTTTACATGACCTTGGGTGTCCGGCCTCATGTGTCGGTGGTTTTCTCGGCCCCTGGTGGTCCCACGTCGTTTCCGCGGCACAGATTCATGCGCAAGGGCCTCCTGCAGATAATTTACTTTGATTTATCGCGTTATCTCTAATAGCACCCGAGATATCACCAGATATATACTGGATTTTTGCATGACCTTGGGTGTCCGGCCTCATGTGTCGGTGGTTTTCTCGGCCCCTGGTTGTCCGAGGTCGTTCCTGCTGCCCAGATTCATGCGCCAGGGCCTCCTACAGACAATGCACTTTGGTTTATTGCGCTATCTGTAATAGCACCCGAGATATCACCAGATATATGCTGGATTTTTCCCTAACCCTGAGTGTCCGGCCCAATGAGACGGTGGGTTTCTCGGCCCCTGGTGGTCCGAGGTTGTTCCCGCAGCACAGATTCATGCGCCAGGGCCTCCTGCAGATAATTCACTTTGGTTTATTGCGCTATCTCTAATAGCACCCGAGATATCACCAGATATATATTGGCTTTTCCCCTGACGCTGAGTGTCCGGCCCCGTGAGACTGCGGTTTTCTCGGCCCCTGGTGGACCGAGGTCGTTCCCGCTGCACAGATTCATGCGCCAGGGCCTCCTACAGACAATGGACTTTGATCTATTGCGCTATCTGTAATAGCACCTGAGATATCACCAGATATATATTGAATTTTCCCCTGACCCTGAGTGTCCGGCCCCATGAGACTGTGGTTTTCTCGGCCCCTGGTGGTCCGAGGTCGTTCCCGCTGCACAGATTCATGCGCCAGGGCCTTCTACAGACAGTGCACTTTGATTTATTGGGCTATCTGTAATAGCACCCGAGATATCACCTGATATATATTGGATTTTTCCCTGACCCTGAGTGTCCGGCCCAATGAGACGGTGGGTTTCTCGGCCCCTGGTGGTCCGAGGTTGTTCCCGCAGCACAGATGCATGCGCCTGGGCCTCCTGCAGATAACTCGCTTTGGTTTATTGCGCTATCTCTAATGGCACCCGAGATATCACCTGATATATATTGGATTTTCCCCTGACCCTGAGTGTCCGGCACCATGAGACGGTGGTTTTCTCGGCCCCTGGTGATCCGAGGTCCTTCCCGCTGCACAGATTCATGCGCCAGGGCCTCCTGCAGATAATTCACTTTGGTTTATTGCGCTATCTCTAATAGCACCCGAGATATCACCAGATATATATTGGCTTTTCCCCTGACCCTGAGTGTCCGGCCCCCTGAGACGGTGGTTTTCTCGGCCCCTGGTGGTGCGAGGTCGTTCCCGCTGCACAGATTCATGCGCCAGGGCCTCCTACAGACAATGCACTTTGATTTATTGCGCTATCTGTAATAGCACCCGAGATATCACCAGATATATATTGGATTTTTCCATGACCCTGAGTGTCCGGCCCCATGAGACTGCGGTTTTCTCGGCCCATGGTGGTCCGAGGTCGTTGCCGCTGCACAGATTCATTCGCCAGTGCCTCCTACAGACAATGCACTTTGAGTTATTGCGCTATCTCTAATAGCACCCGAGATATCATCAGATATATATTGGATTTTTCCCCGACCCTGAGTGTCCGGCCCCATGAGACGGTGGTTTTCTCGGACCCTAGTGGTCCGAGGTCGTTGCCGCTGCACAGATTCATACGCCAGGGCCCACTGCAGATAATTCAGTTTGGTTTAGTGCGGTATCTGTAAGAGCACCCGAGACATCACCAGATATATATTGGATTTTTCCCTCACCCTGAGTGTCCGGCCCCATGTGTCGGTGGTTTTCTCGGCCCCTGGTGGTCCGAGGTCGATCGTGCTACACAGATTCATGCGCCAGGGCCTCCTACAGATAATGCACTTTGATTTATTGCGCTATCTCTAATAGCAGCCGAGATATCACCAGATATATATTGGATTTTACACTGACCCTTAGTATCCGGCCCCATGTGTCGGTGGTTTTCTCGGCCCCTGGTAGACCGAGGTCGTTCCCGCTGCACAGATTCATGCGCAAGGGTCTCATACGGACAATGCACTTTGATTTATTGCGCTATCTCTAATAGCACCCGAGATATCACCAGATATATATTGGATTTTACCCTGACCTTGACAGTCCGGCCCCATGTGTCGGTGATTTTCGGGGTCCCTGGTGGTCCGAGGTAGATCCCGCTGCACAGATGCATTCGCCAGGGCGTCCTGCAGATAATTCCCTTTGGCTTATTGCGCTATCTCTAATAGCACCCGAGATATCACCAGATATATATTGGATTTTCCCCTGACCCTGAGTGGCCGGCCCCATGAGACGGTGGTCTTCTCGGCCCCTGGTGGTCCGAGTTCGTTCCGGCTGCACAGATTCATGCGCCAGGGCCTCCTACAAGTAATGCACTTTGATTTATTGCGCTATCTGTAATAGCACCCGAGATATCACCAGATATATATTGGATTTTTCCCTGACCCTGAGTGTCCGGCCCCATGAGACGGTGGTTGTCTCGCCCCTGGTGGTCCGAGGTCGTTCCCGCTGCACAGATTCATGCGCCAGGGCCTCCTACAGACAATGCACTTTGATTTATTGCGCTATCTCTAATAGCACCCAAGATATCACCAGATATATATAGGATTTTTCCCTGACCCTGACTGTCCGGCCCCATGAGACGGTGGTTTTCTCGGCCCCTGGTGGTCCGAGGTCGTTGCCGCTGCACAGATTCATTCGCCAGTGCCTCCTACAGACAATGCACTTTGAGTTATTGCGCTATCTCTAATAGCACCCGAGATATCATCAGATATATATTGGATTTTTCCCCGACCCTGAGTGTCCGGCCCCATGAGACGGTGGTTTTCTCGGACCCTAGTGGTCCGAGGTCGTTGCCGCTGCACAGATTCATACGCCAGGGCCCACTGCAGATAATTCAGTTTGGTTTAGTGCGGTATCTGTAAGAGCACCCGAGACATCACCAGATATATATTGGATTTTTCCCTCACCCTGAGTGTCCGGCCCCATGTGTCGGTGGTTTTCTCGGCCCCTGGTGGTCCGAGGTCGATCGTGCTACACAGATTCATGCGCCAGGGCCTCCTACAGATAATGCACTTTGATTTATTGCGCTATCTCTAATAGCAGCCGAGATATCACCAGATATATATTGGATTTTACACTGACCCTTAGTATCCGGCCCCATGTGTCGGTGGTTTTCTCGGCCCCTGGTAGACCGAGGTCGTTCCCGCTGCACAGATTCATGCGCAAGGGTCTCATACGGACAATGCACTTTGATTTATTGCGCTATCTCTAATAGCACCCGAGATATCACCAGATATATATTGGATTTTACCCTGACCTTGACAGTCCGGCCCCATGTGTCGGTGATTTTCGGGGTCCCTGGTGGTCCGAGGTAGATCCCGCTGCACAGATTCATGCAACAGGGCCTCCTGCAGACAATGCACTTTGATTTATTGCGCTATCTATAATAGCACCCGAGATATAACCAGATATATTCTGGATTTTTACATGACCTTGGGTGTCCGGCCTCATGTGTCGGTGGTTTTCTCGGCCCCTGGTGGTCCGACGTCGTTTCCGCGGCACAGATTCATGCGCAAGGGCCTCCTGCAGATAATTCTCTTTGATTTATCGCGTTATCTCTAATAGCACCCGAGATATCACCAGATATATACTGGATTTTTGCATGACCTTGGGTGTCCGGCCTCATGTGTCGGTGGTTTTCTCGGCCCCTGGTTGTCCGAGGTCGTTCCTGCTGCCCAGATTCATGCGCCAGGGCCTCCTACAGGCAATGCACTTTGGTTTATTGCGCTATCTGTCATAGCACCCGAGATATCACCAGATATATGCTGGATTATCACATGACCTTGGGTGACGGATTCCGAATATCTGTAATTTTCTCGGCCCCTGGTGGTCCGAGGTCGTTCCTGCTGCACAGATTCTTTCGCCAGTGCCTCATGCAGACAATGCACTTTGATTTATTGCGCTATCTATAATAGCACCCGGGATATAACCAGATATATTCTGGATTTTTACATGACCTTGGGTGTCCGGCCTCATGTGTCGGTGGTTTTCTCGGCCCCTGGTGGTCCCACGTCGTTCCCGCGGCACAGATTCATGCGCAAGGGCCTCCTGCAGATAATTCACTTTGATTTATCGAGCTATCTCTAATAGCACCCGAGATATCACCAGATATATATTGGATTTTCCCCTGACCCTGAGTGTCCGGAGCCGTGAGACTGCGGTTTTCTCGGCCCCTGGTGGTCCGAGGTCGTTCCCGCTGCACAGATTCATGCGCCAGGGCCTCCCACACACAATGGACTTTGATTTATTGCGCTATCTCTAATAGCACCCGAGATATCATCAGATATATACTGGATTTTTCCCCGACCCTGAGTGTCCGGCCCCATGGGACGGTGGTTTTCTCGGCACCTGGTGGTCCGAGGTCGTTCCCGCTGCACAGATTCATTTGCCAGTGCCTCCTACAGACAATGCACTTTGAGTAATTGCGCCATCTCTAATAGCACCCGAGATATCACCAGATATATGCTGGATTATCACATGACCTTGGGTGACGGATTCCGAATATCTGTAATTTTCTCGGCCCCTGGTGGTCCGAGGTCGTTCCTGCTGCACAGATTCATTCGCCAGTGCCTCCTACAGGCAATGCACTTTGATTTATTGCGCTATCTCTAATAGCACCCGAGATATCACCAGATATATATTGGATTTTTCCCTGCCCCTTAGTATCCGGCCCCATGAGTCGGTGGTTTTCTCGGTCCCTGGTGGTCCGAGGTCGTACCCGCTGCACAGATTCATGCGCAAGGGTCTCATACGGACAATGCACTTTGATTTATTGCGCTATCTCTAATAGCACCCGAGATATCACCAGATATATATTGGATTTTCCCCTGACCCTGAGTGTCCGGCCCCGTGAGACTGCGGTTTTCTCGGCCCCTGGTGGTCCGTGGTCGTTCCCGCTGCACAGATTCATGCGCCAGGGCCTCCCACAGACAATGGACTTTGATATATTGCGCTATCTGTAATAGCACCCGAGATATCAACAGATATATATTGGATTTTTCCATGACCCTGAGTGTCCGGCCCCATGAGACGGTGGTTTCCTCGGCCCCTGGTGGTGCGAGGTCGTTCCCGCTGCACAGATTCATGCGCCAGGGCGTGCTACAGATAATGCACTTTGATTTATTGGGCTATCTGTAATAGCACCCGAGATATCACCAGATATATATTGGATTTTTCCCTGACCCTGAGTGTCCGGCCCCATGAGACGGTGGTTTTCTCGGCCCCTGGTGGTCCGAGGTCGTTCCCGCTGCACAGATTCATGCGCCAGAGCCTCCTGCAGATAATGCACTCTGGTTTATTGCGCTATCTCTAATAGCACCCGAGATGTCACCAGATATATATTGAATTTTCCCCAGACCCTGAGTGTCCGGCACCATGAGACTGTGGTTTTCTCGGCCCATGGTGGTCCGAGGTCGTTCCCGCTGCACAAATTCATGCGCCAGGGCCTCCTACAGAAAATGCACATTGATTTATTGGGCTATCTGTAATAGCACCCGAGATATCACCAGATATATATTGAATTTTCCCTGACCCTGAGTGTCCGGCCCCATGAGACGGTGGTTGTCTCGGCCCCTGGTGGTCGGAGGTCGTTCCCGCTGCACAGATGCATGCGCCAGGGCCTCCTGCAGATAATTCACTTTGGTTTATTGCGCTATCTGTAATAGCACCCAAGATATCACCAGATATATATTGGATTTTTCCCTGACCCTGAGTGTCCGGCCCCATGAGACTGTTGTTTTCTCGGCCCCTGGTGGTCCGAGGTCCTTCCCGCTGCACAGATTCATGCGCCAGGGCCTCCTACAGACAATGCACTTTGATTTATTGCGCTATCTCTAATAGCACCCGAGATAGCGCCAGATATATATAGGATTTTCCCCTGACCCTGAGTGTCCGGCCCCATGAGACGGTGGTTTTCTCGGCCCCTGGTGGTACGAGGTCGTTCTCGCAGCACAGATTCATTCGCCAGGTCCTCCTGCAGATAATTCACATTGATTTATTGCGCTATCTGTAATAGCACCCGAGATATCACCACATATATATTGGATTTTTCCCTGACCCTGACTGTCCGGCCCCATGTGACGGTGGTTTTCTCGGCCCCTGGTGGTCCGAGGTCCTTCCCGTTGCACACATTCATGCGCCAGGGCCTCCTACAGACAATGCACTTTGATTTATTGGGCTATCTCTAATAGCACCGGAGATATCATCAGATACATCCTGGGTATTTACATGACCTTGGGTGTCCGGCGCCATGTGTCGGTGGTTTTCTCGGCCCCTGGTGGTCCGAGGACGTTCCCGCTGCCCAGTTTCATGCGCCAGCGCCTCCTACAGACAATGCACTTTGATTTATTGCGCTACCTGTAATAGCACCCAAGATATCACCAGATATATATTGGATTTTTCCCTGTCCCTGAGTGTCCGGCCCCATGAGACGGTGGTTTTCTCGGCCCCTTGTGGTCCGAGGTCCTTCCCGCTGCACAGATGCATGCGCCATGGCCTCCTTCAGATAATTCACTTTGGTTAATTGCGCTATCTCTAATAGCACCCGAGATATCACCAGATATATATTGGATTTTCCCCTGACCCTGAGTGTCCGGCCCCATGAGACGGTGGTTTTCTCGGCCCCTGGTGGTCCGAGGTCGTTCCCGCGGGCCAGATTCATGCGCCAGGGCCTCCTACAGAGAATGCACTTTGATTTATTGCGCTATCTGTAATAGCGCCCGAGATACCACCACATATATATTGGATTTTTCCCTGACCCTGACTGTCCGGCCCCATGGGACGGTGGTTTTCTCGGCCCCTGGTGATCCGAGGTCCTTCCCGCTGCACAGATTCATGCGCCAGGGCCTCCTGCAGATAATTCACTTTGGTTTATTGCGCTATCTCTAATAGCACCCGAGATATCACAAGATATATATTGGATTTTCGCCTGACCCTGAGTGTCCGGCCCCATGTGACTGTGGTTTTCTCGGCCCCTGGTGGTCCGAGGTCGTTCCCGCTGCCCAGATTCATGCGTCAGGGCCTCCTACAGACAATACAATTTGATCTATTGCGCTATCTGTAATAGCACCCGAGATATCACCAGATATATATTGTATTTTTTCCTGACCCTGAGTGTCCGGCTCCATGAGACGGTGATTTTCTCGGCCCCTGGTGGTCCGAGGTCGTTCCCGCTGCCCAGATTCATGCGCTAGGGCCTCCTACAGACAATGCACTTTGGTTTTATGCGCTATCTCTAATAGCACCCAAGATATCACCAGATATTTGCTGGATTTTTACATGACCTTGGGTGACGGATTCCGAATATCTGTAATTTTCTCAGCCACTGGTGGTCCGAGGTCGTTCCTGCGGCACAGATTCATTCGCAAGGGCCTCCTACAGACAATGCACTTTGATTTATTGCGCGATCTGTAATAGCACCCGAGATATCACCAGATATATATTGGGTTTTCCCCTGACCCTGAGTGTCCGGACCCATGAGACGGTGGTTTTCTCGGCCACTGGTGGTCCGAGGTCGTTCCTGCGGCACAGATTCATTCGCAGGGGCCTTCTACAGACAATGCACTTTGGTTTATTGCGCTATCTGTAATAGCACCAGAGATATAACCAGATATATATTGGATTTTCCCCTGACCCTGAGTGTCCGGACCCATGAGACGGTGGTTTTCTCGGCCCCTGGTGGTCCGAGGTCGTTCCCGCTGCACAGATGCATGCACCAGGTCCTCCTGCAGATAATTCACTTTGGTTTATTGCGCTATCTCTAATAGCACCCGAGATATCACCAGATATATATTGGATTTTCCCCTGAACCTGAGTGTCCGGACCCATGAGACGGTGGTTTTCTCGGCCCCTGGTGGTCCGAGGTCGTTCCCGCTGCCCAGATTCATGCGCCAGGGCCTCCTACAGACAGTGCACTTTGGTTTATTGCGCTATCTGTAATAGCACCCGAGATATCACCAGATATATGCTGGATTTTTACATGACCTTGGGTGACGGATTCCGAATATCTGTAATTTTCTCGGCCCCTGGTGGTCCGAGGTCGTTCCCGCTGCACAGATGCATGCACCAGGGCCTCCTGCAGATAATTCACTTTGGTTTATTGCGCTATCTCTAATAGCCCCCGAGCTATCACCAGATATATATTGAATTTTCCCCTGACCGTGAGTGTCCGGCCCCATGAGACTGTGGTTCTCCCGGCCTCTGGTGGTCCGAGGTCGTTCCCGCTGCACAGATTCATGCGGCAGGGCCTCCTACAGACAATGCACTTTGATTTATTGGGCTATCTGTAATAGTACCCGAGATATCACCAGATATATATTGGATTTTCCCCTGACCCTGAGTGTCCGGCCCCATGAGACGGTGGTTTTCTCGGCCCCTGGAGGTCGGAGGTCGTTCCTGCTGGCCAGATTCATTCGCCTGGGCCTGCTACAGACAATGCACTTTGATTTATTGCGCTATCTGTAATAGCACCCGAGATATCACCAGATATATATTGGATTTTCCCCTGACCCTGAGTGTCCGGACCCATGAGACGGTGGTTTTCTCGGCCCCTGGTGGTCCGAGGTCGTTCGCGCTGGCCAGATTCATGCGCCTGGGCCTCCTACAGACAATGCACTTTGGTTTATTGCGCTATCTCTAATAGCACCCGACATATCACCAGATATATATTGGATTTTCCCCTGACCCTGAGTGTCCGGGCCCATGAGACTGTGGTTTTCTCGGCCCCTGGTGGTTCGAGGTCGTTCCCGCTGGCCAGATTCATGCGCCTGGGCCTCCTACAGACAATGCACTTTGATTTATTGCGCTATCTCTAATAGCACCCGAGATATCACCAGATATATATTGGATTTTTCCCTGACCCTGAGTGTCCGGCGTCATGAGACGGTGGTTTTCTCGGCCCCTGGTGGTCCGAGGTCGTTCCCGCTGCACAGATTCATTCGCCTGGGCCTCCTACAGTCAATGCACTTTGATTTATTGCGCTATCTGTAATAGCACCCGAGATATCACCAGATATATATTGGATTTCTCCCTGACCCTGAGTGTCCGGCACCATGAGACGGTGATTTTCTCGGCCCCTGGTGGTCCGAGGTCGTTCCCGCTGCCCAGATTCATGCGCTAGGGCCTCCTACAGACAATGCACTTTGGTTTTTTGCGCTATCTCTAATAGCACCCAAGATATCACCAGATATTTGCTGGATTTTTACATGACCTTGGGTGACGGATTCCGAATATCTGTAATTTTCTCGGCCACTGGTGGTCCGAGGTCGTTCCTGCGGCACAGATTCATTCGCAAGGGCCTCCTACAGACAATGCACTTTGATTTATTGCGCGATCTGTAATAGCACCCGAGATATCACCAGATATATATTGGGTTTTCCCCTGACCCTGAGTGTCCGGACCCATGAGACGGTGGATTTCTCGGCCACTGGTGGTCCGAGGTCGTTCCTGCGGCACAGATTCATTCGCAAGGGCCTTCTACAGACAATGCACTTTGGTTTATTGCGCTATCTGTAATAGCACCAGAGATATAACCAGATATATATTGGATTTCCCCCGGACCCTGAGTGTCCGGACCCATGAGACGGTGGTTTTCTCGGCCCCTGGTGGTCCGAGGTCGTTCCCGCTGCACAGATTCATTCGCCTGGGCCTCCTACAGACAATGCACTTTGATTTATTGCGCTATCTGTAATAGCACCCGAGATATCACCAGATATATATTGGATTTTTCCCTGACCCTGAGTGTCCGGCTCCATGAGACGGTGATTTTCTCGGCCCCTGGTGGTCCGAGGTCCTTCCCGCTGCACAGATTCATTCGCCTGGGCCTCCTACAGACAATGCACTTTGATTTATTGCGCTATCTGTAATAGCACCCGAGATATCACCAGATATATATTGGATTTTCCCCTGACCCTGAGTGTCCGGCCCCGTGAGTCGGTGGTTTTCTCGGCCCCTGGTGGTCCTAGGTCGTTCCCGCTGCCCAGATTCATGCGCCAGGGCCTCCTACAGACAATGCACTTTGGTTTATTGCGCTATCTCTAATAGCACCCGAGATATCACCAGATATTTGCTGTATTTTTACATGACCTTGGGTGACGGATTCCGAATATCTGTAATTTTCTCGGCCACTGGTGGTCCGAGGTCGTTCCTGCGGCACAGATTCATTCGCAAGGGCCTCCTACAGACAATGCACTTTGGTTTATTGCGCTATCTGTAATAGCACCCGAGATATCACCAGATATATATTGGATTTTCCCCTGACCCTGAGTGTCCGGACCCATGAGACGGTGGTTTTCTCGGCCCCTGGTGGTCCGAGGTCGTTCCCGCTGCACAGATTCATTCGCCTGGGCCTCCTACAGACAATGCACTTTGATTTATTGCGCATATCTGTAATAGCACCCGAGATATCACCAGATATATATTGGATTTTTTCCTGACCCTGAGTGTCCGGCTCCATGAGACGGTGATTTTCTCGGTCCCTGGTGGTCCGAGGTCGTTCCCGCTGCCCAGATTCATGCGCCAGGGCCTCCTACATACAATGCACTTTGGGTTATTGCGCTATCTGTAATAGCACCCGAGATATCACCAGATATATGCTGGATTTTTACATGACCTTGGGTGACGGATTCCGAATATCTGTAATTTTCTCGGCCACTGGTGGTCCGAGATCGTTCCTGCGGTACAGATTCATTCGCAAGGGCCTCCTACAGACAATGCACTTTGTTTTATAGCGCTATCTGTAATAGCACCCGAGATATCACCAGATATATATTGGATTTTCCCCTGACCCTGAGTGTCCGGACCCATGAGACGGTGGTTTTCTCGGCCCCTGGTGGTCCGAGGTCGTTCCCGCTGCACAGATTCATTCGCCTGGGCCTCCTACAGACAATGCACTTTGATTTATTGCGCTATCTGTAATAGCACCCGAGATATCACCAGATATATATTGGATTTTTTCCTGACCCTGAGTGTCCGGCTCCATGAGACGGTGATTTTCTCGGTCCCTGGTGGTCCGAGGTCGTTCCCGCTGCCCAGATTCATGCGCCAGGGCCTCCTACAGACAATGCACTTTGGGTTATTGCGCTATCTGTAATAGCACCCGAGATATCACCAGATATATGCTGGATTTTTACATGACCTTGGGTGACGGATTCCGAATATCTGTAATTTTCTCAGCCCCTGGTGGTCCGAGGTCGTTCCCGCTGCACAGATTCATTCGCCTGGGCCTCCTACAGACAATGCACTTTGGTTTATTGCGCTATCTGTAATAGCACCCGAGATATCACCAGATATATATTGGATTTTTCCCTGACCCTGAGTGTCCGGCTCCATGAGACGGTGATTTTCTCGTCCCCTGGTGGTCCGACGTCGTTCCCGCTGCCCAGATTCATGCGCCAGGGCCTCCTACAGACAATGCACTTTGGTTTATTGCGCATATCTGTAATAGCACCCGAGATATCACCAGATATATATTGGATTTTTCCCTGACCCTGAGTGTCCGGCGCCATGAGACGGTGGTTTTCTTGGCCCCTGGTGGTCCGAGGGCGTTCCCGCTGCACAGATGCATGCGCCAGGGCCTCCTGCAGATAATTCACTTTGGTTTATTGCGCATATCTGTAATAGCACCCGAGATATCACCAGATATATATTGGATTTTCCCCTGACCCTGAGTGTCCCGCCCCGTGAGTCGGTGGTTTTCTCGGCCCCTGGTGGTCCGAGGTCGTTCCCGCTGCACAGATTCATGCGCCATGGCCTCCTGCAGATAATTCACTTTGGTTTAATGCGCTATCTGTAATAGCACCAGAGTTATAACCAGATATATATTGGATTTTTCACTGACCCTGAGTGTCCTGCCCCATGTGACGGTGGTTTTCTCGGCCCCTGGTGGTCCTAGGTTGTTCCCGCTGCCCAGATTCATGCGCCAGGGCCTCCTACAGACAATGAACTTTGGTTTATTGCGCTATCTCTAATAGCACCCGAGATATCACCAGATATTTGCTGGATTTTTACATGACCTTTGGTGACGGATTCCGAATATCTGTAATTTTCTCAGCCACTGGTGTTCCGAGGTCGTTCCTGCGGTACAGATTCATTAGCAAGGGCCTCCTACAGACAATGCACTTTGGTTTATTGCGCTATCTGTAATAGCACCCGAGATATCACCAGATATATATTGGATTTCTCCCTTACCCTGAGTGTCCGGCTCCATGAGACGGTGATTTTCTCGGCCCCTGGTGGTCCGAGGTCGTTCCCGCTGCCCAGATTCATGCGCTAGGGCCTCCTACAGACAATGCACTTTGGTTTTTTGCGCTATCTCTAATAGCACCCAAGATATCACCAGATATTTGCTGGATTTTTACATGACCTTGGGTGACGGATTCGGAATATCTGTAATTTTCTCGGCCACTGGTGGTCCGAGGTCGTTCCTGCGGCACAGATTCATTTGCAAGGGCCTCCTACAGACAATGCACTTTGATTTATTGCGCTATCTGTAATAGCACCCGAGATATCACCAGATATATATTGGATTTTCCCCTGACCCTGAGTGTCCGGACCCATGAGACGGTGGTTCTCTCGGCCCCTGGTGGTCCGAGGTCGTTCCCGCTGCACAGATGCATGCACCAGGGCCTCCTGCAGATAATTCACTTTGGTTTATTGCGCTATCTCTAATAGCACCCGAGATATCACCAGATATATATTGGATTTTCCCCTGACCCTGATTGTCCGGACCCATGAGACGGTGGTTTTCTCGGCCTCTGGTGGTCCGAGGTCGTTCCCGCTGCACAGATTCATTCGCCTGGGCCTCCTACAGACAATGCACTTTGATTTATTGCGCTATTTGTAATAGCACCCGAGATATCACCAGATATATATTGGATTTTCCCCTGAACCTGAGTGTCCGGCCCCATGAGACGGTGGTTTTCTCGGCCCCTGGAGGTCGGAGGTCGTTCCTGCTGGCCAGATTCATTCGCCTGGGCCTGCTACAGACAATGCACTTTGATTTATTGCGCTATCTGTAATAGCACCAGAGATATAACCAGATATATATTGGATTTTTCACTGACCCTGAGTGTCCTGCCCCATGTGACGGTGGTTTTCTCGGCCCCTGGTGGTCCTAGGTTGTTCCCACTGCCCAGATTCATGCGCCAGGGCCTCCTACAGACAATGAACTTTGGTTTCTTGCGCTATCTCTAATAGCACCCGAGATATCACCAGATATTTGCTGGATTTTTACATGACCTTTGGTGACGGATTCCGAATATCTGTAATTTTCTCAGCCACTGGTGGTCCGAGGTCGTTCCTGCGGTACAGATTCTTTCGCAAGGGCCTCCTACAGACAATGCACTTTGGTTTATTGCGCTATCTGTAATAGCACCCGAGATATCACCAGATATATATTGGATTTCTCCCTTACCCTGAGTGTCCGGCTCCATGAGACGGTGATTTTCTCGGCCCCTGGTGGTCCGAGGTCGTTCCCGCTGCCGAGATTCATGCGCTAGGGCCTCCTACAGACAATGCACTTTGGTTTTTTGCGCTATCTCTAATAGCACCCAAGATATCACCAGATATTTGCTGGATTTTTACATGACCTTGGGTGACGGATTCCGAATATCTGTAATTTTCTCGGCCACTGGTGGTCCGAGGTCGTTCCTGCGGCACAGATTCATTCGCAAGGGCCTCCTACAGACAATGCACTTTGATTTATTGCGCTATCTGTAATAGCACCCGAGATATCACCAGATATATATTGGATTTTCCCCTGACCCTGAGTGTCCGGACCCATGAGACGGTGGTTTTCTCGGCCCCTGGTGGTCCGAGGTCGTTCCCGCTGCCCAGATTCATGCGCCAGGGTCTCCTACAGACAGTGCACTTTGGTTTATTGCGCTATCTCTAATAGCCCCCGAGCTATCACCAGATATATATTGAATTTTCCCCTGACCCTGAGTGTCCGGCCCCATGAGACTGTGGTTTTCCCGTCCTCTGGTGGTCCGAGGTCGTTCCCGCTGCACAGATTCATGCGGCAGGGCCTCCTACAGACAATGCACTTTGATTTATTGGGCTATCTGTAATAGCACCCGAGATATCACCAGATATATATTGGATTTTTCCCTGACCCTGAGTGTCCGGCGCCATGAGACGGTGGTTTTCTCGGCCCCTGGTGGTCCGAGGTCGTTCCCGCTGCACAGATTCATTCGCCTGGGCCTCCTACAGACAATGCACTTTGATTTATTGCGCTATCTGTAATAGCACCCGAGATATCACCAGATATATATTGGATTTCTCCCTGACCCTGAGTGTCCGGCTCCATGTGACAGTGATTTTCTCGGTCCCTGGTGGTCCGAGGTCGTTCCCGCTGCACAGATTCATGCGCCAGGGCCTCCCACAGACAATGCACTTTGGATTTTTGCGCTATCTCTGATAGCACCCAAGATATCACCAGATATTTGCTGGATTTTTACATGACCTTGGGTGACGGATTCCGAATGTCTGTAATTTTCTCGGCCACTGGTGGTCCGAGGTCGTTCCTGCGGCACAGATTCATTCGCAAGGGCCTCCTACAGACAATGCACTTTGATTTATTGGGCTATCCGTAATAGCACCCGAGATATCAACAGATATATATTGGATTTTCCCCTGACCCAGAGTATCCGGACCCATGAGACGGTGGTTTTCTTGGCCCCTGGTGGTCCGAGGGCGTTCCCGCTGCACAGATGCATGCGCCAGGGCCTCCTGCAGTTAATTCACTTTGGTTTATTGCGCTATCTCTAATAGCACCCGAGATATCACCAGATATATATTGGATTTTCCCCTGACCCTGAGTGTCCGGCCCCGTGAGTCGGTGGTTTTCTCGGCCCCTGGTGGTCCTAGGTTGTTCCCGCTGCCCAGATTCATGCGCCAGGGCCTCCTACAGACAATGCACTTTGGTTTATTGCGCTATCTGTAATAGAACCCGAGATATCGCCAGATATATATTGGGTTTTCCCCTGACCCTGAGTGTCCGGACCCATGAGACGGTGGTTTTCTCGGCCACTGGTGGTCCGAGGTCGTTCCTGCGGCACAGATTCATTCGCAAGGGCCTCCTACAGACAATGCACTTTGGTTCATTGCGCTATCTGCAATAGCACCAGAGATATAACCAGATATATATTGGATTTTCCCCTGACCCTGAGTGTCCGGACCCATGAGACGGTGGTTTTCTCGTCCCCTGGTGGTCCGACGTCGTTCCCGCTGCCCAGATTCATGCGCCAGGGCCTCCTACAGACAGTGCACTTTGGTTTATTGCGCTATCTGTAATAGCACCCGAGATATCACCAGATATATGCTGGATTTTTCCCTGACCCTGAGTGTCCGGCTCCATGAGACGGTGATTTTCTCGTTCCCTGGTGGTCCGACGTCGTTCCCGCTGCCCAGATTCATGCGCCAGGGCCTCCTACAGACAATGCACTTTGGTTTATTGCGCTATCTGTAATAGCACCAGAGATATAACCAGATATATGCTGGATTTTTACATGACCTTGGGTGACGGATTCCGAATATCTGTAATTTTCTCGGCCACTGGTGGTCCGAGGTCGTTCCTGCGGCACAGATTCATTCGAAAGTGCCTCCTACGGACAATGCACTTTGATTTATTGCGCTATCTCTAATAGCACCCGAGATACCACCAGATATATATTGAATTTTCCCCTGACCCTGAGTGTCCGGCCCCATGAGACTGTGGTTTTCCCGGCCTCTGGTGGTCCGAGGTCGTTCCCGCTGCACAGATTCATGCGGCAGGGCGTCCTACAGACAATGCACTTTGGTTTATTGGGCTATCCGTAATAGCACCCGAGATATCACCAGATATATATTGGATTTTCCCCTGACCCAGAGTATCCGGACCCATGAGACGGTGGTTTTCTTGGCCCCTGGTGGTCCGGGGGCGTTCCCGCTGCACAGATGCATGCGCCAGGGCCTCCTGCAGATAATTCACTTTGGTTTATTGCGCTATCTCTAATAGCACCCGAGATATCACCAGATATATATTGGATTTTCCCCTGACCCTGATTGTCCGGCCCCGTGAGTCGGTGGTTTTCTCGGCCCCTGGTGGTCCTAGGTTGTTCCCGCTGCCCAGATTCATGCGCCAGGGCCTCCTACAGACAATGCACTTTGGTTTATTGCGCTATCTCTAATAGCACCCGAGATATAACCAGATATTTGCTGGATTTTTACATGACCTTTGGTGACGGATTCCGAATATTTGTAATTTTCTCGGCCACTGGTGGTCCGAGGTCGTTCCTGCGGCACAGATTCATTCGCCAGTGCCTCCTACAGACAATGCACTTTGATTTATTGCGCTATCTCTAATAGCCCCCGAGCTATCACCAGATATATATTGAATTTTCCCCTGACCCTGAGTGTCCGGACCCATGAGACGGTGGTTTTCTCGGCCTCTGGTGGTCCGAGGTCGTTCCCGCTGCACAGATTCATTCGCCTGGGCCTCCTACAGACAATGCACTTTGATTTATTGCGCTATCTATAATAGCACCCGAGATATCACCAGATATATATTGGATTTTCCCCTGACCCTGAGTGTCCGGACCCATGAGACGGTGGTTTTCTCGGCCCCTGGTGGTCCGAGGTCGATCCCGCTGCCCAGATTCATGCGCCAGGGCCCCCTACAGACAGTGCACTTTGGTTTATTGCGCTATCTGTAATAGCACCCGAGATATCACCAGATATATATTGGATTTTTCCTTGACCCTGAGTGTCCGGCTCCATGAGACGGTGATTTTCTCGTCCCTTGGTGGTCCGACGTCGTTCCCGCTGCCCAGATTCATGCGCCAGGGCCTCCTACAGACAATGCACTTTGGTTTATTGCGCTATCTGTAATAGCACCCGAGATATCACCAGATATATGCTGGATTTTTACATGACCTTGGGTGACGGATTCCGAATACCTGTAATTTTCTCGGCCACTGGTGGTCCGAGGTCGTTCCTGCGGCACAGATTCATTCGACAGTGCCTCCTACGGACAATGCACTTTGATTTATTGCGCTATCTCTAATAGCACCCGAGATACCACCAGATATATATTGGATTTCCCCCGGACCCTGAGTGTCCGGACCCATGAGACGGTGGTTTTCTCGGCCCCTGGTGGTCCGAGGTCGTTCCCGCTGCACAGATTCATTCGCCTGGGCCTCCTACAGACAATGCACTTTGATTTATTGGGCTATCTGTAATAGCACCCGAGATATCACCAGATATATATTGGATTTTCCCCTGACCCTGAGTGTCAGGCCCCATGAGACGGTGGTTGTCTCGGCCCCTGGTGGTCCGAGGTCGTTCCTGCTGGCCAGATTCATTCGCCTGGGCCTCCTACAGACAATGCACTTTGATTTATTGAGCTATCTGTAATAGCACCCGAGATATCACCAGATATATATTGGATTTTCCCCTGACCCTGAGTGTCAGGCCCCATGAGACGGTGATTTTCTCGTCCCCTGGTGGTCCGACGTCGTTCCCGCTGCCCAGATTCATGCGCCAGGGCCTCCTACAGACAATGCACTTTGGTTTATTGCGCTATCTGTAATAGCACCCGAGATATCACCAGATATATATTGGATTTTCCCCTGACCTTGGGTGACGGATTCCGAATATCTGTAATTTTCTCGGCCACTGGTGGTCCGAGATCGTTCCTGCGGTACAGATTCATTCGCAAAGGCCTCCTACAGACAATGCACTTTGGTTTATTGCGCTATCTGTAATAGCACCCGAGATATCACCAGATATATATTGGATTTTTCCCTGACCCCGAGTGTCCGGCGCCATGAGACGGTGGTTTTCTTGGCCCCTGGTGGTCCGAGGGCGTTCCCGCTGCACAGATGCATGCGCCAGGGCCTCCTGCAGATAATTCACTTTGGATTATTGCGCTATCTCCAATAGCACCCAAGATATCACCAGATATATATTGGATTTTCCCCTGACCCTGAGT
Source organism: Nomia melanderi (assembly GCF_051020985.1). Classification (NCBI taxonomy): domain Eukaryota; kingdom Metazoa; phylum Arthropoda; class Insecta; order Hymenoptera; family Halictidae; genus Nomia; species Nomia melanderi. The sequence goes on from NW_027475130.1 coordinate 9,553,834, forward strand.
GTCCGGCCCCGTGAGTCGGTGGTTTTCTCGGCCCCTGGTGGTACTAGGTCGTTCCCGCTGCCCAGATTCATTCGCCAGGGCCTCCTACAGACAACGCACTTTGGTTTATTGCGCTATCTGTAATAGCACCCGAGATATCACCAGATATATATTGGATTTTCCCTTGACCCTGAGTGTCCGGCCACATGAGTCTGTGGTTTTCTCGGCCCCTGGTGGTCCGAGGTCGTTCCCGCTGGCCAGATTCATGCGCCTGGGCCTCCTACAGACAATGCACTTTGATTTATTGCGCTACCTCAAATAGCACCCGAGATATCACCAGATATATATTGGATTTTTCCCTGACCCTGAGTGTCCGGCGCCATGAGACGGTGGTTTTCTTGGCCCCTGGTGGTCCGAGGTCGTTCCCGCTGCACAGATGCATGCACCAGGGCCTCCTGCAGATAATTCACTTTGGTTTATTGCGCTATCTCTAATAGCACCCGAGATATCACCAGATATATATTGGATTTTCCCCTGACCCTGAGTGTCCGGACCCATGAGACGGTGGTTTTCTCGGCCTCTGGTGGTCCGAGGTCGTTCCTGCTGACCAGATTCATTCGCCTGGGCCTCCTACAGACAATGCACTTTGATTTATTGCGCTATCTGTAATAGCACCCGAGATATCGCCAGATATATATTGGACTTTCCCCTGACCCTGAGTGTCCGGACCCATGAGACGGTGGTTTTCTCGGCCCCTGGTGGTCCGAGGTCGTTCCCGCTGGCCAGATTCATGCGCCTGGGCCTCCTACAGACAATGCACTTTGGTTTATTGCGCTATCTCTAATAGCACCCGAGATATCACCAGATATATATTGGATTTTCCCCTGACCATGAGTGTCCGGCCCCGTGAGTCGGTGGTTTTCTCGGCCCCTGGTGGGCCGAGGTAGTTCCCGCTGCCCAGATTCATGCGCCAGGGCCTCCTGCAGACAATGCACTTTGGTTTATTGCGCTATCTCTAATAGCACCCGAGATATCACCAGATATTTGCTGGATTTTTACATGACCTTGGGTGACGGATTCCGACTATCTGTAATTTTCTCGGCCACTGGTGGTCCGAGGTCGTTCCTGCGGCACAGATTCATTCGCAAGGGCCTCCTACAGACAATGCACTTTGGTTTATTGCGCTATCTGTAATAGCACCCGAGATATCACCAGACATATATTGGATTTTTCCCTGACCCTGAGTGTCCGGCTCCATGGGACGGTGATTTTCTCGGCCCCTGGTGGTCCGAGGTCCTTCCCGCTGCACAGATTCATTCGCCTGGGCCTCCTACAGACAATGCACTTTGATTTATTGCGCTATCTGTAATAGCACCCGAGATATCACCAGATATATATTGGATTTTTCCCCGACCCTGAGTGTCCGGCCCCATGAGACGGTGGTTTTCTCGGACCCTGGCGATCCGAGGTCGTTCCCGCTGCACAGATTCATGCGCCAGGGCCTGCTGCAGATAATTCACTTTGGTTTATTGCGCTATCTCTAATAGCACCCGAGATATCACCAGATATATATTGGATTTTCCCCTGACCCTGAGTGTCCGGCCCCGTGAGTCGGTGGTTTTCTCGGCCCCTGGTGGTCCGATGTAGTTCCCGCTGCCCAGATTCATGCGCCAGGGCCTCCTACAGTCAATGCACTTTGGTTTATTGCGCTATCTCTAATAGCACCCGAGATATCACCAGATATATGCTGGATTATCACATGACCTTGGGTGACGGATTCCGAATATCTGTAACTTTCTCGGCCCCTGGTGGTCCGAGGTCGTTCCTGCTGCACAGATTCATTCGCCAGTGCCTCCTACAGGCAAAGCACTTTAATTTATTGCGCTATCTTTAATAGCACCCGAGATATCACCAGATATATATTGGATTTTTCCCTTCCCCTTAGTATCCGGCCCCATGAGTCGGTGGTTTTCTCGGTCCCTGGTGGTCCGAGGTCGTACCCGCTGCACAGATTCATGCCCAAGGGTCTCATACGGACAATGCACTTTGATTTATTAGGCTACCTCTAATAGCACCCGAGATATCACCAGATATATGTTGGCTTTTCCCCTGACCCTGAGTGTCCGGCCCCCTGAGACGGTGGATTTCTCGGCCCCTGGTGGTCCGAGGTCGTTCCCGCTGGCCAGATTCATGCCCCAGGGCCTCTTACAGACAATGCACTTTGATTTATTGCGCTATCTGTAATAGCACCCGAGATATCACCAGATATATATTGTATTTTTCCCTGAACCTGAATGTCCGGCCCCATGAGACGGTGGTTTTCTCGGCCCCTGGTGGTCCGAGGTCGTTCCTGCTGTACAGATTCATGCGCCAGGGCCTCCTGCAGATAATTCACTTTCGTTTATTGCGCTATCTCTAATAGCACCCGAGATATAACCAGATATATATTGGATTTTCCCCTGACCCTCAGTGTCCGGCCCAATGAGACGGTTGTTTTCTCGGCCCCTGGTGGTCCGACGTCGTTCCCGCTGCACAGATGCATGCGCCAGGGCCTCCTGCAGATAATTCACTTTGGTTTATTGCGCTATCTCTAATAGCACCCGAGATATCACCAGATACACATTGGATTTTCCCCTGACCCTGAGTGTCCGGCCCCATGAGATGGTGGTTTTCTCGGCCCCTGGTGATCCGAGGTCGATCCCGCTGCACAGATTCATGCGCCAGGGATTCCTGCAGACAATTCACTTTGGTTTATTGCGCTATCTCTAATAGCACCCGACATATCACCAGATATATATTGGATTTTTCCCGGTCCCTGAGTGTTCGGCCCCATGAGACGGTGGTTTTCTCGGCCCCTGGTGTTCAGAGGTCGTTCCCGCCGCACAGATTCATGCGCCAGGGCCTCCTGCAGACAATGCACTTTGGTTTATTGCGCTATCTCTACTAGCACGCGAGATATCACCAGATATATATTGGATTTTTCCCCGACCCTGAGTGTCCGGCCCCACGGGACGGTGATTTCCTCGGCCCCTGGTGGTCCCAGGTCGTTCCCGTTGCACAGAATCATGCGCCAGGGCTTCCTGCAGACAATCCACTTTGATTTATTGCGCTATCTGTAATAGCAGCCGAGATATCACCAGATATATATTGGATTTTCCCCTGACCCTGAGTGTCCGGCCCCATGTGACGCTGGTTTTCTCGGCCCCTGGTTGTCCGAGGTCGTTCCCGCTGCCCAGATTCATGCGCCAGGGCAGCTTAAAGACAATGCACTTTGATTTATGGCGCTATCTGTAATAGCACCCGAGATACCACCAGATATATATTGGATTTTTCCCTGACCCTGAGTGTCCGGCCCCATGAGACGGTGGTTGTCTCGGCCCCTGGTGGTCCGAGGTCGTTCCCGCTGCACAGATTCATGCGCCAGGGCCTCTTTCAGATAATTCACTTTGGTTTATTGCGCTATCTCTAATAGCACCCGAGATATCACTAGATATATATTGGATTTTCCCCTGGCCCTGACTGTCCGGCCCCATGAGACTGCGGTTTTCTCGGCCCCTGGTGGTCCGAGGTTGTTCCGGCTGCACAGATTCATGCGGCGGGCTCTCTTACAGACAATGCAGTTTGATTCATTGCGCTATCTGTAATAGCACCCGAGATATCACCAGATATATATTGGATTTTTCAATGACCCTGAGTGTCCGGCCCCATGAGACGGTGGTTTTCACGGCACCTGGTGGTCCGAGGTCGTTCGCGATGCACAGATTCATGCGCCAGGGCCTCCTGCAGATAATTCACTATGGTTTATTGCGCTATCTCTAATAGCACCCGAGATATCACCAGATATGTATTGGATTTTCCCCTGACCCTGAGTGTCCGGCCCCGTGAGACTGCGGTTTTCTCGGCCCCTGGTGGTCCGAGGTCGTTCCCGCTGCACAGATTCATGCGCCAGGGCCTCCTACAGACAATGGACTCTGATTTATTGCGCTATCTGTAATAGTACCCGAGATATCACCAGATATATATTGGATTTTCCCCTGACCCTCAGTGTCCGGCCCCATGAGACGGTTGTTTTCTCGGCCCCTGGTGGTCCGACGTCGTTCCCGCTGCACAGATGCATGCGCCAGGGCCTCCTGCAGATAATTCAATTTGGTTTATTGCGCTAACTCTAATAGCACCCGAGATATCACCAGATATATATTGGCTTTTCCCCTGACCCTGAGTGTCCGGCCCCTTGAGACGGTGGTTTTCTCGGCCCCTGGTGGTCGGAGGTCGTTCCTGCTGGCCAGATTCATTCGCCTGGGCGTCCTACAGACAATGCACTTTGATTTATTGCGCTATCTGTAATAGCACCCGAGATATCACCAGATATATATTGGACTTTCCCCTGACCCTGAGTGTCCGGACCCATGAGACGGTGGTTTTCTCGGCCCCTGGTGGTCCGAGGTCGTTCCCGCTGGCCAGATTCATGCGCCTGGGCCTCCTACAGACAATGCACTTTGGTTTATTGCGCTATCTCTAATAGCACCCGAGATATCACCAGATATATATTGGATTTTCCCCTGACCCTGAGTGTCCGGCCCCGTGAGTCGGTGGTTTTCTCGGCCTCTGGTGGTCCGATGTCGTTCCCGCTGCACAGATTCATTCGCCTGGGCCTCCTACAGACAATGCACTTTGATTTATTGCGCTATCTGTAATAGCACCCGAGATATCACCAGATATATATTGGATTTTCCCCTGACCCTGAGTGTCCGGACCCATGAGACGGTGGTTTTCTCGGCCCCTGGTGGTCCGAGGTCGTTCCCGCTGCCCAGATTCATGCACCAGGGCCTCCTACATACAGTGCACTTTGGTTTATTGCGCTATCTGTAATAGCACCCGAGATATCACCAGATATATATTGGATTTTTCCCTGACCCTGAGTGTCCGGCTCCATGAGACGGTGATTTTCTCGTCCCCTGGTGGTCCGACGTCGTTCCCGCTGCCCAGATTCATGCGACAGGGCCTCCCACAGACAATGCACTTTGGTTTATTGCGCTATCTGTAATAGCACCCGAGATATCACCAGATATATGCTGGATTTTTACATGACCTTGGGTGACGGATTCCGAATATCTGTAATTTTCTCGGCCACTGGTGGTCCGAGGTCGTTCCTGCGGCACAGATTCATTCGCCAGTGCCTCCTACAGACAATGCACTTTGATTTATTGCGCTATCTCTAATAGCACCCGAGATATCACCAGATATATATTGAATTTTCCCCTGACCATGAGTGTCCGGCCCCATGAGACTGTTGTTTTCCCGGCCCCTGGTGGTCCGAGGTCGTTCCCGCTGCACAGATTCATGCGGCAGGGACTCCTACAGACAATGCACTTTGATTTGTTGGGCTATCTGTAATAGCACCCGAGATATCACCAGATATATATTGGATTTTCCCCTGACCATGAGTGTCCGGCCCCGTGAGTCGGTGGTTTTCTCGGCCCCTGGTGGTTCGAGGTCGTTCCCGCTGCCCAGATTCATGCGCCAGGGCCTCCTACAGACAATGCACTTTGGTTTATTGCGCTATCTCTAATAGCACCCGAGATATCACCAGATATTTGCTGGATTTTTCCCCGACCCTGAGTGTCCGGCCCCATGGGACGGTGGTTTTCTCGGCCCCTGGTGGTCCGAGGTCGTTCCCGCTGCACAGATTCATGCGCCAGAGCCTCCTGCAGATAATTCACTTTGGTTTATTGCGCTATCTCTAATAGCACCCGAGATATCACCAGATATATATTGAATTTTCCCCAGACCCTGAGTGTCCGGCCCCATGAGACTGTGGTTTTCTCGGCCCCTGGTGGTCCGAGGTCGTTGCCGCTGCACAGATTCATGCGCCAGGGCCTCCTACAGAAAATGCACATTGATTTATTGGGCTATCTGTAATAGCACCCGAGATATCACCACATATATATCGGATTTTTCCCTGACCCTGAGTGTCCGGCCCCATGAGACGGTGGTTGTGTCGGCCCCTGGTGGTCGGAGGTCGTTCCCGCTGCACAGATGCATGCGCCAGGGCCTCCTGCAGATAATTCACTTTGGTTTATTGCGCTATCTCTAATAGCACCCAAGATATCACCAGATATATATTGGATTTTTCCCTGACCCTGAGTGTCCGGCCCCATGAGACGGTTGTTTTCTCGGCCCCTGGTGGTCCGACGTCGTTCCCGCTGCACAGATGCATGCGCCAGGGCCTCCTGCAGATAATTCAATTTGGTTTATTGCGCTATCTGTAATAGCACCCGAGATATCACCAGATATATATTGGATTTTTCCCTGACCCTGAGTGTCCGGCTCCATGAGACGGTGATTTTCTCGTCCCCTGGTGGTCCGACGTCGTTCCCGCTGCCCAGATTCATGCGCCAGGGCCTCCTACAGACAATGGACTTTGGTTTATTGCGCTATCTGTAATAGCACCCGAGATATCACCAGATATATGCTGGATTTTTACACGACCTTGGGTGACGGATTCCGAATATCTGTAATTTTCTCGGCCACTGGTGGTCCGAGGTCGTTCCTGCGGCACAGATTCATTCGCCAGTGCCTCCTACAGACAATGCACTTTGATTTATTGCGCTATCTCTAATAGCACCCGAGATATCACCAGATATATATTGAATTTTCCCCAGACCCTGAGTGTCCGGCCCCATGAGACTGTGGTTTTCTCGGCCCCTGGTGGTCCGAGGTCGTTGCCGCTGCACAGATTCATGCGCCAGGGCCTCCTACAGAAAATGCACATTGATTTATTGGGCTATCTGTAATAACACCCGAGATATCACCACATATATATCGGATTTTTCCCTGACCCTGAGTGTCCGGCCCCATGAGACGGTGGTTGTGTCGGCCCCTGGTGGTCGGAGGTCGTTCCCGCTGCACAGATGCATGCGCCAGGGCCTTCTGCAGATAATTCACTTTGGTTTATTGCGCTATATCTAATAGCACCCAAGATATCACCAGATATATATTGGATTTTTCCCTGACCCTGAGTGTCCGGCCCCATGAGACGGTTGTTTTCTCGGCCCCTGGTGGTCCGACGTCGTTCCCGCTGCACAGATTCACGCGCCAGTGCCTCCTACAGACAATGCACTTTGATTTATTGCGCTATCTGTAATAGCACCCGAGAAAGCTCCATATATATGCTGGAATTTTACATCACTTTGTGTGACGGATACCGAAAATCTGTAATTTTCTCCGCCCCTGGTGGTCCGATGTCGTTCCCGCTGGCCAGATTCATGCGCCAGGGCCTCCTACAGACAATGCACTTTGATTTATCGCGCTATCTGTAATAGAACCCGAGATATCACCAGATTTATATTGGATTTTTCCCTGGCCCTGAGTGCCCGGCCCCATGCGTCGGTGGTTTTCTCGGCCCCTGGTTGTCTGAGGTCGTTCCTGCTGCACAGATTCATTCGCCAGTGCCTCCTACAGACAATGCACTTTGATTTATTGTTCTACCTCTAATTGCACCCGAGATGTCAACAGATATGTATTGGATTTTTCCCTGACCCTGAGTGACCGGCCCCATGAGACGGTGGTTTTCTCGGCCCCTGGTGGTCCGAGGTCGTTCCTGCAGCACAGATTCACGCGCCAGGGCCTCCTAAAGACAATGCACTTTGATTTATTGCGCTATCTGTAATAGCACCCGAGATATCACCAGATTTATATTGGATTTTTTCCTGACCCTGAGAGTCCGGCCCCATGAGACGGTGATTATCTCGGCCCCTGGTGGTCCGAGGGCGTTCCCGCTGCACAAAATCATGCGCCAGGGCCTCCTGCAGATAATTCACTTTGGTTTATTGCGCTATCTCTAATAGCACCCGAGATATCACCAGATATATATTGGATTTTCCCCTGACCCTGAGTGTCCGGCCCCATGAGATGGTAGTTTTCTCGGCCCCTGGTGATCGGAGGTCGTTCCCGCTGCACACATTCATGCGCCAGGGCCTCCTGCAGATAATTCACTTTGGTTTATTGCGCCATCTCTAATAGCACCCGAGATATCACCTGATATATATTGGATTTTACACTGACCCTGAGTGTCCGGCCCCATGAGACTGTGGTTGTCTCGGCCCCTGGTGGTCCGAGGTCGTTCCCGCTGCACAGATTCATGCACCAGGGCCTCCTACAGACAATGCACTTTGGTTTATTGCGCTATCTGTAATAGCACCCGAGATATCACCAGATTTATATTGGATTTTCCCCTGACCCTGAGTGTCCGGCCCCATGAGACTGTGGTTTTCTCGGCCCCTGGTGGTCCGAGGTCGTTACCGCTGCACAGATTCATGCGCCAGGGCCTCCTACAGACAATGCACTTTTATTTATTGCGCTATCTCTAATAGCACCCGAGATATCACCAGATATATATTGCATGTTCCCCAGACCCTGAGTGTCCGGCCCCATGAGACTGTGGTTCTCTCGGCCCCTGGTGGTCCGAGGACGTTGCCGCTGCACAGATTCATGCGCCAGGGCCTCCTACAGAAAATGCACATTGATTTATTGGGCTATCTGTAATAGCACCCGAGATATCACCAGATATATATTGGATTTTCCCTGACCCTGAGTGTCACGCCCCATGTGACTGTGGTTTCCTCGGCCCCTGGACGTCCGAGGACGTTCCCGCAGCCCAGATTCATGCGCCAGGGGCCCCTGCAGATAATTCACTTTGGTTTATTGCGCCATCTCTAATAGCACCCGAGATATCACCTGATATATATTGGATTTCCCCTGACCCTAAGCGTCCGGCCCCATGAGACTGTGGTTTTCTCGGCCGCTGATGGTCCGAGATCGTTCCCGCTACACAGATTCATGCGCCAGGGCCTCCTACAGACAATGCACTCTGATTTATTGCGCTATCTGTAATAGCACCCGAGATATCACCAGATATATATTGGATTTTCCCCTGACCCTGAGCGTCCGGCCCCATGAGATTGTGGTTTTCTCGGCCCCTGGTGGTCCGAGGTCGTTTCCGCTACACAGATTCACGCGCCGGGGCCTCCTACAGACAATGCACTTTGATTTATCGCGCTATCTGTAATAGAACCCGAGATATCACCAGATATATATTGGATTTTTCACTGACCCTGAGTGTCCGGCCCCATGAGACGGTGGTTGTCTCGGCCCCTGGTGGCTCGAGGTCGTTCCCGCTGCACAGATTCGTGCGCCAGGGCCTCCTACAGACAATGCACTTTGGTTTATTGCGCTATCTCTAATAGCACCCGAGATATCACCAGATACATGTTGGATTTTCCCCTGACCCTGAGTGTCCGGCCCCATGAGGCTGTGGTTTTCTCGGCCCCTGGTGGTCCGAGGTCGTTCCCGCTGCACAGATTCATGCGCCAGGGCCTCCTACAGACAATGCACTTTTATTTATTGCGCTATCTGTAATAGCACCCGGGATACCATCAGATATATATTGGATCTTTCACTGACCCTGAGTGTCCGGCCCCATGAGACGGTGGTTGTCTCGGCCCCTGGAGGTCCGAGGACGTTCCCGCAGCCCAGATTCATGCGCCAGGGGCCCCTGCAGATAATTCACTTTGGTTTATTGCGCTATCTCTAATAGCACCCGAGATATCGCCAGATATATATTGGATTTTTCCCTGACACTGAGTGTCCGGCACCATGAGACTGGTTTTCTCGGCCCCTGGTGGTCCGAGGTCGTTCCCGCTGCACAGATTCATGCGCCAGGGCCTCCCGCAGACAAGGCACTTTGGATTATTGCGCTATCTGTAATAGCACCCGTGATATCACCAGATATATGCTGGATTTTTACATGACCTTGGGTGACGGATTCCGAATATCTGTAATTTTCTCGGACCCTGGTGGTCCGAGGTCGTTCCTGCTGCACAGATTCACGCGCCAGGGCCTCCTAAAGACAATGCACTTTGATTTATTGCGCTATCTGTAATAGCACCCGAGATATCACCAGATTTATATTGGATTTTTTCCTGACCCTGAGAGTCCGGCCCCATGAGACGGTGATTATCTCGGCCCCTGGTGGTCCGAGGGCGTTCCCGCTGCACAAAATCATGCGCCAGGGCCTCCTGCAGATAATTCACTTTGGTTTATTGCGCTATCTCTAATAGCACCCGAGATATCACCAGATATATATTGGATTTTCCCCTGACCCTGAGTGTCCGGCCCCATGAGATGGTAGTTTTCTCGGCCCCTGGTGATCGGAGGTCGTTCCCGCTGCACAGATTCATGCGCCAGGGCCTCCTGCAGATAATTCACTTTGGTTTATTGCGCCATCTCTAATAGCACCCGAGATATCACCTGATATATATTGGATTTTACACTGACCCTGAGTGTCCGGCCCCATGAGACTGTGGTTGTCTCGGCCCCTGGTGGTCCGAGGTCGTTCCCGCTGCACAGATTCATGCACCAGGGCCTCCTACAGACAATGCACTTTGGTTTATTGCGCTATCTGTAATAGCACCCGAGATATCACCAGATTTATATTGGATTTTCCCCTGACCCTGAGTGTCCGGCCCCATGAGACTGTGGTTTTCTCGGCCCCTGGTGGTCCGAGGTCGTTACCGCTGCACAGATTCATGCGCCAGGGCCTCCTACAGACAATGCACTTTTATTTATTGCGCTATCTGTATTAGCACCCGACATATCACCAGATATATATTGGATTTTCCCGTGACCCTGCGTGTCCGGCCCCATGAGACTGTGGTTTTCGCGGCCCCCGGTGGTCCGAGGTCGTTCCCGCTGCACAGATTCATTCGCCAGGGCCTCCTACAGACAATTCACTTTGATTTATTGCGCTATCTGTAATAGCACCCGAGATATCACCAGATATATATTGGATTTTCCCTGACCCTGAGTGTCACGCCCCATGTGACTGTGGTTTCCTCGGCCCCTGGAGGTCCGAGGACGTTCCCGCAGCCCAGATTCATGCGCCAGGGGCCCCTGCAGATAATTCACCTTGGTTTATTGCGCCATCTCTAATAGCACCCGAGATATCACCAGATATATATTGGATTTCCCCTGACCCTAAGCGTCCGGCCCCATGAGACTGTGGTTTTCTCGGCCGCTGATGGTCCGAGATCGTTCCCGCTACACAGATTCATGCGCCAGGGCCTCCTACAGACAATGCACTCTGATTTATTGCGCTATCTGTAATAGCACCCGAGATATCACCAGATATATATTGGATTTTCCCCTGACCCTGAGCGTCCGGCCCCATGAGATTGTGGTTTTCTCGGCCCCTGGTGGTCCGAGGTCGTTTCCGCTACACAGATTCACGCGCCAGGGCCTCCTACAGACAATGCACTTTGGTTTATTGCGCTATCTCTAATAGCACCCGAGATATCACCAGATACATGTTGGATTTTCCCCTGACCCTGAGTGTCCGGCCCCATGAGGTTGTGGTTTTCTCGGCCCCTGGTGGTCCGAGGTCGTTCCCGCTGCACACATTCATGCGCCAGGGCCTCCTACAGACAATGCACTTTTATTTATTGCGCTATCTGTAATAGCACCCGAGATACCATCAGATATATATTGGATCTTTCACTGACCCTGAGTGTCCGGCCCCATGAGACGGTGGTTGTCTCGGCCCCTGGAGGTCCGAGGACGTTCCCGCAGCCCAGATTCATGCGCCAGGGGCCCCTGCAGATAATTCACTTTGGTTTATTGCGCTATCTCTAATAGCACCCGAGATATCGCCAGATATATATTGGATTTTTCCCTGACACTGAGTGTCCGGCCCCATGAGACTGGTATTCTCGGCCCCTGGTGGTCCGAGGTCGTTCCCGCTGCACAGATTCATGCGCCAGGGCCTCCCGCAGACAAGGCACTTTGGATTATTGCGCTATCTGTAATAGCACCCGTGATATCACCAGATATATGCTGGATTTTTACATGACCTTGGGTGACGGATTCCGAATATCTGTAATTTTCTCGGACCCTGGTGGTCCGAGGTCGTTCCTGCTGCACAGATTCACGCGCCAGGGCCTCCTAAAGACAATGCACTTTGATTTATTGCGCTATCTGTAATAGCACCCGAGATATCACCAGATTTATATTGGATTTTTTCCTGACCCTGAGAGTCCGGCCCCATGAGACGGTGATTTTCTCGGCCCCTGGTGGTCCGAGGGCGTTCCCGCTGCACAAAATCATGCGCCAGGGCCTCCTGCAGATAATTCACTTTGGTTTATTGCGCTATCTCTAATAGCACCCGAGATATCACCAGATATATATTGGATTTTCCCCTGACCCTGAGTGTCCGGCCCCATGAGATGGTAGTTTTCTCGGCCCCTGGTGATCGGAGGTCGTTCCCGCTGCACAGATCCACGCGCCAGGGCCTCCTACAGACAATGCACTTTTATTTATTGCGCTATCTGTAATAGCACCCGAGATACCACCAGATATATATTGGATCTTTCACTGACCCTGAGTGTCCGGCCCCATGAGACGGTGGTTTTCGCGGCCCCTGGTGGTCCGAGGTCGTTCCCGCTGAACAGATTCATGCGCCAGGGCCTCCTACAGACAATTCACTTTGATTTATTGCGCTATCTGTAATAGCACCCGAGATATCACCAGATATATATTCGATTTTTCCCTGACCCTGAGTGCCCGGCCCCATGTGTCGGTGGTTTTCTCGGCCCCTGGTGGTCCGAGGTCGATCCCGCTGCACAGATTCATGGGCCAGGTCCCCCTGCAAATAATGCACTTTGATTTATTGCGCTATCTGTAATAGCACCCGAGATATCACCAGATATATATTGGATTTTTCCCCGACCCTGAGTGTCCGGCCCCATGAGACGGTGGTTTTCTCGGCCCCTGGTGGTCCGAGCTCGATCCCGCTGCACAGATTCATGCGCCAGGGCCCCCTGCAGATAATTCACTTTGGTTTATTGCGCTATCTCTAATAGCACCCGAGATATCACCAGATATATATTGGATTTTAACCTGTCCCTGAGTGTCCGGACCCATGAGACTTTGGTTTTCTCGGCCCCTGGTGGTCCGAGGTCGTTCCGGCTGCACAGATTCACGCGCCAGGGCCTCCTAGAGACAATGCACTTTGATTTATCGCGCTATCTGTAATAGAACCCGAGATATCACCAGATATATATATTGGATTTTTCCCTGACCCTGACAGTCCGGCCCCATGAGACATTGATTTTCTCGGCCCCTGGTGCTCCCAGGTCGGTCCCGCTGCACAGATTCATGCGCCAGGGCCTCCTACAGACAATGCACTTTGATTTATTGTGCAATCTATAATATAACCCGAGATATCACCAGATATATATTGAATTTTCCCCTGACCCTGAGTGTCCGGCCCCATGAGACGGTGGTTTTCTCGGCCCCTGGTGGTCCGAGGTCGATCCCGCAGCACAGATTCATGCGCCAGGGCCCCCTGCAGATAATTCACTTTGGTTTATTGCGCCATCTCTAATAGCACCCGAGATATCACCAGATATATATTGGATTTCCCCTGACCCTAAGCGTCCGGCCCCATGAGACTGTGGTTTTCTCGGCCGCTGATGGTCCGAGATCGTTCCCGCTACACAGATTCATGCGCCAGGGCCTCCTACAGACAATGCACTCTGATTTATTGCGCTATCTGTAATAGCACCCGAGATATCACCAGATATATATTGGATTTTCCCCTGACCCTGAGCGTCCGGCCCCATGAGATTGTGGTTTTCTCGGCCCCTGGTGGTCCGAGGTCGTTTCCGCTACACAGATTCACGCGCCAGGGCCTCCTACAGACAATGCACTTTGATTTATCGCGCTATCTGTAATAGAACCCGAGATATCACCAGATATATATTGGATTTTTCACTGACCCTGAGTGTCCGGCCCCATGAGACGGTGGTTGTCTCGGCCCCTGGTGGCTCGAGGTCGTTCCCGCTGCACAGATTCGTGCGCCAGGGCCTCCTACAGACAATGCACTTTGGTTTATTGCGCTATCTCTAATAGCACCCGAGATATCACCAGATACATGTTGGATTTTCCCCTGACCCTGAGTGTCCGGCCCCATGAGGCTGTGGTTTTCTCGGCCCCTGGTGGTCCGAGGTCGTTCCCGCTGCACAGATTCATGCGCCAGGGCCTCCTACAGACAATGCACTTTTATTTATTGCGCTATCTGTAATAGCACCCGAGATACCATCAGATATATATTGGATCTTTCACTGACCCTGAGTGTCCGGCCCCATGAGACGGTGGTTGTCTCGGCCCCTGGAGGTCCGAGGACGTTCCCGCAGCCCAGATTCATGCGCCAGGGGCCCTTGCAGATAATTCACTTTGGTTTATTGCGCTATCTCTAATAGCACCCGAGATATCGCCAGATATATATTGGATTTTTCCCTGACACTGAGTGTCCGGCCCCATGAGACTGGTATTCTCGGCCCCTGGTGGTCCGAGGTCGTTCCCGCTGCACAGATTCATGCGCCAGGGCCTCCCGCAGACAAGGCACTTTGGATTATTGCGCTATCTGTAATAGCACCCGTGATATCACCAGATATATGCTGGATTTTTACATGACCTTGGGTGACGGATTCCGAATATCTGTAATTTTCTCGGACCCTGGTGGTCCGAGGTCGTTCCTGCTGCACAGATTCACGCGCCAGGGCCTCCTAAAGACAATGCACTTTGATTTATTGCGCTATCTGTAATAGCACCCGAGATATCACCAGATTTATATTGGATTTTTTCCTGACCCTGAGAGTCCGGCCCCATGAGACGGTGATTTTCTCGGCCCCTGGTGGTCCGAGGGCGTTCCCGCTGCACAAAATCATGCGCCAGGGCCTCCTGCAGATAATTCACTTTGGTTTATTGCGCTATCTCTAATAGCACCCGAGATATCACCAGATATATATTGGATTTTCCCCTGACCCTGAGTGTCCGGCCCCATGAGATGGTAGTTTTCTCGGCCCCTGGTGATCGGAGGTCGTTCCCACTGCACAGATCCACGCGCCAGGGCCTCCTACAGACAATGCACTTTTATTTATTGCGCTATCTGTAATAGCACCCGAGATACCACCAGATATATATTGGATCTTTCACTAACCCTGAGTGTCCGGCCCCATGAGACGGTGGTTTTCGCGGCCCCTGGTGGTCCGAGGTCGTTCCCGCTGAACAGATTCATGCGCCAGGGCCTCCTACAGACAATTCACTTTGATTTATTGCGCTATCTGTAATAGCACCCGAGATATCACCAGATATATATTCGATTTTTCCCTGACCCTGAGTGCCCGGCCCCATGTGTCGGTGGTTTTCTCGGCCCCTGGTGGTCCGAGGTCGATCCCGCTGCACAGATTCATGGGCCAGGTCCCCCTGCAAATAATGCACTTTGATTTATTGCGCTATCTGTAATAGCACCCGAGATATCACCAGATATATATTGGATTTTTCCCCGACCCTGAGTGTCCGGCCCCATGAGACTTTGGTTTTCTCGGCCCCTGGTGGTCCGAGGTCGTTCCGGCTGCACAGATTCACGCGCCAGGGCCTCCTACAGACAATGCACTTTGATTTATCGCGCTATCTGTAATAGAACCCGAGATATCACCAGATATATATTGGATTTTTCCCTGACCCTGACAGTCCGGCCCCATGAGACATTGATTTTCTCGGCCCCTGGTGCTCCCAGGTCGGTCCCGCTGCACAGATTCATGCGCCAGGGCCTCCTACAGACAATGCACTTTGATTTATTGTGCAATCTGTAATATAACCCGAGATATCACCAGATATATATTGAATTTTCCCCTGACCCTGAGTGTCCGGCCCCATGAGACGGTGGTTTTCTCGGCCCCTGGTGGTCCGAGGTCGATCCCGCAGCACAGATTCATGCGCCAGGGCCCCCTGCAGATAATTCACTTTGGTTTATCGCGCTATCTGTAATAGAACCCGAGATATCACCAGATATATATTGGATTTTTCCCTGACCCTGACAGTCCGGCCCCATGAGACATTGATTTTCTCGGCCCCTGGTGGTCCGAGGTCGTTCCCGTTGCACAGATTCATGCGCCAGGGCCTCCTGCAGATAATTCACTTTGATTTATTGAGCTATCGCTAATAGCACCCCAGATATCACGAGATATATATTGGATTTTTCCCAGACCCTGACAGTCCGGCCCCATGAGACTTTGATTTTCTCGGCCCCTGGTGGTCCGAGGTCGATCCCATTGCACAGATTCATGCGCTAGGGCCTCCTGCAGACAATGCACTATGATTTATTGCGCTATCTCTAATACCACCCGAGATATCACCAGATATATATTGGATTTTTCCCTGACCCTGACAGTCGGACTCCATGAGACGGTGGTTTTCTCGGCCCCTGGTGGTCCGAGGTCGTTCCCGCTGCACAGATTTATGCGCCAGGGCCTCCTGCAGACAATGCACTTTGATTTATTGCGCTATCTGTAATAGTACCCGAGATATCACCAGATTTATATTGGATTTTCCCCTGACTCTGAGTGTCCGGCCCCATGTGTCGATGGTTTTCTCGGCCCCTGGTGCTCTGAGGTCGCTCCCGCTGCACAGATGCATGCGCCAGTGCCTCCTGCAGATAATTCACTTTGGTTTATTGCGCTATCTCTAATAGCACCCGAGATATCACCAGATATATGTTGGCTTTTCCCCTGACCCTGAGTGTCCGGCCCCCTGAGACGGTGGATTTCTCGGCCCCTGGTGGTCCGAGGTCGTTCCCGCTGGCCAGATTCATGCCCCAGGGCCTCTTACAGACAATGCACTTTGATTTATTGCGCTATCTGTAATAGCACCCGAGATATCACCAGATATATATTGTATTTTTCCCTGAACCTGAATGTCCGGCCCCATGAGACGGTGGTTTTCTCGGCCCCTGGTGGTCCGAGGTCGATCCCGCTGCACAGATTCATGCGCCAGGGCCCCCTGCAGATAATTCACTTTGGTTTATTGCGCTATCTCTAATAGCACCCGAGATATCACAAGATATATATTGGATTTTAACCTGACCCTCAGTGTCCGGCCCAATGAGACGGTTGTTTTCTCGGCCCCTGGTGGTCCGACGTCGTTCCCGCTGCACAGATGCATGCGCCAGGGCCTCCTGCAGATAATTCACTTTGGTTTATTGCGCTATCTCTAATAGCACCCGAGATATCACCAGATACACATTGGATTTTCCCCTGACCCTGAGTGTCCGGCCCCATGAGATGGTGGTTTTCTCGGCCCCTGGTGATCCGAGGTCGATCCCGCTGCACAGATTCATGCGCCAGGGATTCCTGCAGACAATTCACTTTGGTTTATTGCGCTATCTCTAATAGCACCCGACATATCACCAGATATATATTGGATTTTTCCCCGTCCCTGAGTGTTCGGCCCCATGAGACGGTGGTTTTCTCGGCCCCTGGTGTTCAGAGGTCGTTCCCGCCGCACAGATTCATGCGCCAGGGCCTCCTGCAGACAATGCACTTTGGTTTATTGCGCTATCTCTACTAGCACGCGAGATATCACCAGATATATATTGGATTTTTCCCCGACCCTGAGTGTCCGGCCCCACGGGACGGTGATTTCCTCGGCCCCTGGTGGTCCCAGGTCGTTCCCGCTGCACAGAATCATGCGCCAGGGCTTCCTGCAGACAATCCACTTTGATTTATTGCGCTATCTGTAATAGCAGCCGAGATATCACCAGATATATATTGGATTTTCCCCTGACCCTGAGTGTCCGGCCCCATGTGACGCTGGTTTTCTCGGCCCCTCGTTGTCCGAGGTCGTTCCCGCTGCCCAGATTCATGCGCCAGGGCAGCTTAAAGACAATGCACTTTGATTTATGGCGCTATCTGTAATAGCACCCGAGATACCACCAGATATATATTGGATTTTTCCCTGACCCTGAGTGTCCGGCCCCATGAGACGGTGGTTGTCTCGGCCCCTGGTGGTCCGAGGTCGTTCCCGCTGCACAGATTCATGCGCCAGGGCCTCTTTCAGATAATTCACTTTGGTTTATTGCGCTATCTCTAATAGCACCCGAGATATCACTAGATATATATTGGATTTTCCCCTGGCCCTAACTGTCCGGCCCCATGAGACTGCGGTTTTCTCGGCCCCTGGTGGTCCGAGGTTGTTCCGGCTGCACAGATTCATGCGGCGGGCTCTCTTACAGACAATGCAGTTTTGTTCATTGCGCTATCTGTAATAGCACCCGAGATATCACCAGATATATATTGGATTTTTCAATGACCCTGAGTGTCCGGCCCCATGAGACGGTGGTTTTCACGGCACCTGGTGGTCCGAGGTCGTTCGCGATGCACAGATTCATGCGCCAGGTCCTCCTGCAGATAATTCACTATGGTTTATTGCGCTATCTCTAATAGCACCCGAGATATCACTAGATATATATTGGATTTTCCCCTGGCCCTGACTGTCCGGCCCAATGAGACTGCGGTTTTCTCGGCCCCTGGTGGTCCGAGGTTGTTCCGGCTGCACAGATTCATGCGGCGGGCTCTCTTACAGACAATGCAGTTTGATTCATTGCGCTATCTGTAATAGCACCCGAGATATCACCAGATATGTATTGGATTTTCCCCTGACCCTGAGTGTCCGGCCCCGTGAGACTGCGGTTTTCTCGGCCCCTGGTGGTCCGAGGTCGTTCCCGCTGCACAGATTCATGCGCCAGGGCCTCCTACAGACAATGGACTCTGATTTATTGCGCTATCTGTAATAGTACCCGAGATATCACCATATATATATTGGATTTTCCCCTGACCCTCAGTGTCCGGCCCCATGAGACGGTTGTTTTCTCGGCCCCTGGTGGTCCGACGTCGTTCCCGCTGCACAGATGCATGCGCCAGGGCCTCCTGCAGATAATTCAATTTGGTTTATTGCGCTAACTCTAATAGCACCCGAGATATCACCAGATATATATTGGCTTTCCCCTGACCCTGAGTGTCCGGCCCCTTGAGACGGTGGTTTTCTCGGCCCCTGGTGGTCGGAGGTCGTTCCTGCTGGCCAGATTCATTCGCCTGGGCCTCCTACAGACAATGCACTTTGATTTATTGCGCTATCTGTAATAGCATCCGAGATATCACCAGATATATATTGGACTTTCCCCTGACCCTGAGTGTCCGGACCCATGAGACGGTGGTTTTCTCGGCCCCTGGTGGTCCGAGGTCGTTCCCGCTGGCCAGATTCATGCGCCTGGGCCTCCTACAGACAATGCACTTTGGTTTATTGCGCTATCTCTAATAGCACCCGAGATATCACCAGATATATATTGGATTTTCCCCTGACCCTGAGTGTCCGGCCCCGTGAGTCGGTGGTTTTCTCGGCCTCTGGTGGTCCGATGTCGTTCCCGCTGCACAGATTCATTCGCCTGGGCCTCCTACAGACAATGCACTTTGATTTATTGCGCTATCTGTAATAGCACCCGAGATATCACCAGATATATATTGGATTTTCCCCTGACCCTGAGTGTCCGGACCCATGAGACGGTGGTTTTCTCGGCCCCTGGTGGTCCGAGGTCGTTCCCGCTGCCCAGATTCATGCACCAGGGCCTCCTACATACAGTGCACTTTGGTTTATTGCGCTATCTGTAATAGCACCCGAGATATCACCAGATATATATTGGATTTTTCCCTGACCCTGAGTGTCCGGCTCCATGAGACGGTGATTTTCTCGTCCCCTGGTGGTCCGACGTCGTTCCCGCTGCCCAGATTCATGCGCCAGGGCCTCCTACAGACAATGCACTTTGGTTTATTGCGCCATCTGTAATAGCACCCGAGATATCACCAGATATATGCTGGATTTTTACATGACCTTGGGTAACGGATTCCGAATATCTGTAATTTTCTCGGCCACTGGTGGTCCGAGGTCGTTCCTGCGGCACAGATTCATTCGCCAGTGCCTCCTACAGACAATGCACTTTGATTTATTGCGCTATCTCTAATAGCACCCGAGATATCACCAGATATATATTGAATTTTCCCCTGACCATGAGTGTCCGGCCCCATGAGACTGTGGTTTTCCCGGCCCCTGGTGGTCCGAGGTCGTTCCCGCTGCACAGATTCATGCGGCAGGGCCTCCTACAGACAATGCACTTTGATTTGTTGGGCTATCTGTAATAGCACCCGAGATATCACCAGATATATATTGGATTTTCCCCTGACCATGAGTGTCCGGCCCCGTGAGTCGGTGGTTTTCTCGGCCCCTGGTGGTCCGAGGACGTTCCCGCTGCCCAGATTCATGCGCCAGGGCCTCCTACAGACAATGCACTTTGGTTTATTGCGCTATCTCTAATAGCACCCGAGATATCACCAGATATTTGCTGGATTTTTACATGACCTTGGGTGACGGATTCCGAATATCTGTAATTTTCTCGGCCACTGGTGGTCCGAGGTCGTTCCTGCGGCACAGATTCATTCGCAAGGGCCTCCTACAGACAATGCACTTTGGTTTATTGCTCTATCTGTAATAGCACCCGAGATATCACCAGACATATATTGAATTTTTCCCTGACCCTGAGTGTCCGGCTCCATGAGACGGTGATTTTCTCGGCCCCTGGTGGTCCGAGGTCCTTCCCGCTGCACAGATTCATGCTCCAGGGCCCGCTGCAGATGATTCACTTTGGTTTAGTGCGCTATCTGTAAGAGTACCAGAGATATCACCAGATATATATTGGATTTTCCCCTGATCCTGAGTGTCCGGCCTCATGTGACGGTGGTTTTCTCGGCCCCTGGTGGTCCGAGGTCGTTTCCGCTGCCCAGATTCATGCGCCAGGGCAGCTTACAGACAATGCACTTTGATTTATTGCGCTATCTGTAATAGCACCCGAGATACCACCAGATATATATTGGATTTTTCCCTGACCCTGAGTGTCCCGCCCCATGAGACGGTGGTTTTCTTGGCCCCTGGTGGTCCGAGGTCGTTCCCGCTGCACAGATTCATGCGCCAGAGCCTCCTGCAGATAATTCACTTTGGTTTATTGCGCTATCTCTAATAGCACCCGAGATATCACCAGATATATATTGAATTTTCCCCAGACCCTGAGTGTCCGGCCCCATGAGACTGTGGTTTTCTCGGCCCCTGGTGGTCCGAGGTCGTTGCCGCTGCACAGATTCATGCGCCAGGGCCTCCTACAGAAAATGCACATTGATTTATTGGGCTATCTGTAATAGCACCCGAGATATCACCACATATATATCGGATTTTTCCCTGACCCTGAGTGTCCGGCCCCATGAGACGGTGGTTGTGTCGGCCCCTGGTGGTCGGAGGTCGTTCCCGCTGCACAGATGCATGCGCCAGGGCCTCCTGCAGATAATTCACTTTGGTTTATTGCGCTATCTCTAATAGCACCCAAGATATCACCAGATATATATTGGATTTTTCCCTGACCCTGAGTGTCCGGCCCCATGAGACGGTTGTTTTCTCGGCCCCTGGTGGTCCGACGTCGTTCCCGCTGCACAGATGCATGCGCCAGGGCCTCCTGCAGATAATTCAATTTGGTTTATTGCGCTATCTGTAATAGCACCCGAGATATCACCAGATATATATTGGATTTTTCCCTGACCCTGAGTGTCCGTCTCCATGAGACGGTGATTTTCTCGTCCCCTGGTGGTCCGACGTCGTTCCCGCTGCCCAGATTCTTGCGCCAGGGCCTCCTACAGACAATGCACTTTGGTTTATTGCGCTATCTGTAATAGCACCCGAGATATCACCAGATATATGCTGGATTTTTACATGACCTTGGGTGACGGATTCCGAATATCTGTAATTTTCTCGGCCACTGGTGGTCCGAGGTCGTTCCTGCGGCACAGATTCATACGCAAGGGCCTCCTACAGACAATGCACTTTGGTTTATTGCGCTATCTGTAATAGCACCCGAGATATCACCAGACATATATTGAATTTTTCCCTGACCCTGAGTGTCCGGCTCCATGAGACGGTGATTTTCTCGGCCCCTGGTGGTCCGAGGTCCTTCCCGCTGCACAGATTCATTCGCCTGGGCCTCCTACAGACAATTCACTTTGATTTATTGCGCTATCTGTAATAGCACCCGAGATATCACCAGATATATATTGGATTTTTCCCCGACCCTGAGTGTCCGGCCCCATGAGACGGTGGTTTTCGCGGACCCTGGTGATCCGAGGTCGTTCCCGCTGCACAGATTCATGCGCCAGGGCCTGCTGCAGATAATTCACTTTGGCCTATTGCGCTATCTCTAATAGCACCCGAGATATCACCAGATATATATTGGATTTTTACATGACCTTGGGTGACGGATTCCGAATATCTGTAATTTTCTCGGCCCCTGGTGATCCGAGTTCGTTCCCGCTGCACAGATTCATGCTCCAGGGCACGCTGCAGATGATTCACTTTGGTTTAGTGCGCTATCTGTAAGAGCACCAGAGATATCACCAGATATATATTGGATTTTCCCCTGATCCTGAGTGTCCGGCCTCATGTGACGGTGGTTTTCTCGGCCCCTGGTGGTCCGAGGTCGTTTCCGCTGCCCCGATTCATGCGCCAGGGCAGCTTACAGACAATGCACTTTGGTTTATTGCGCTATCTGTAATAGCACCCGAGATATCACCAGATATATGCTGGATTTTTACATGACCTTGGGTGACGGATTCCGAATATCTGTAATTTTCTCGGCCACTGGTGGTCCGAGGTCGTTCCTGCGGCACAGATTCATACGCAAGGGCCTCCTACAGACAATGCACTTTGGTTTATTGCGCTATCTGTAATAGCACCCGAGATATCACCAGACATATATTGAATTTTTCCCTGACCATGAGTGTCCGGCTCCATGAGACGGTGATTTTCTCGGCCCCAGGTGGTCCGAGGTCCTTCCCGCTGCACAGATTCATTCGCCTGGGCCTCCTACAGACAATTCACTTTGATTTATTGCGCTATCTGTAATAGCACCCGAGATATCACCAGATATATATTGGATTTTTCCCCGACCCTGAGTGTCCGGCCCCATGAGACGGTGGTTTTCGCGGACCCTGGTGATCCGAGGTCGTTCCCGCTGCACAGATTCATGCGCCAGGGCCTGCTGCAGATAATTCACTTTGGTCTATTGCGCTATCTCTAATAGCACCCGAGATATCACCAGATATATATTGGATTTTTACATGACCTTGGGTGACGGATTCCGAATATCTGTAATTTTCTCGGCCCCTGGTGATCCGAGTTCGTTCCCGCTGCACAGATTCATGCTCCAGGGCCCGCTGCAGATGATTCACTTTGGTTTAGTGCGCTATCTGTAAGAGCACCAGAGATATCACCAGATATATATTGGATTTTCCCCTGATCCTGAGTGTCCGGCCTCATGTGACGGTGGTTTTCTCGGCCCCTGGTGGTCCGAGGTCGTTTCCGCTGCCCCGATTCATGCGCCAGGGCAGCTTACAGACAATGCACTTTGATTTATTGCGCTATCTGTAATAGCACCCGAGATACCACCAGATATATATTGGATTTTTCCCTGACCCTGAGTGTCCCGCCCCATGAGACGGTGGTTTTCTCGGCTCCTGGTGGTCCGAGGTCGTTCCCGCTGCACAGATTCATGCGCCAGAGCCTCCTGCAGATAATTCACTTTGGTTTATTGCGCTATCTCTAATAGCACCCGAGATATCACCAGATATATATTGAATGTTCCCCAGACCCTGAGTGTCCGGCCCCATGAGACTGTGGTTCTCTCGGCCCCTGGTGGTCCGAGGACGTTGCCGCTGCACAGATTCATGCGCCAGGGCCTCCTACAGAAAATGCACATTGATTTATTGGGCTATCTGTAATAGCACCCGAGATATCACCACATATATATCGGATTTTTCCCTGACCCTGAGTGTCCGGCCCCATGAGACGGTGGTTGTGTCGGCCCCTGGTGGTCGGAGGACGTTCCCGCTGCACAGATGCATGCGCCAGGGCCTCCTGCAGATAATTCACTTTGGTTTATTGCGCTATCTCTAATAGCACCCAAGATATCACCAGATATATATTGGATTTTTCCCTGATCCTGAGTGTCCGGCCCCATGAGACGGTTGTTTTCTCGGCCCCTGGTGGTCCGACGTCGTTCCCGCTGCACAGATGCATGCGCCAGGGCCTCCTGCAGATAATTCACTTCGGTTTATTGCGCTATCTGTAATAGCACCCGAGATATCACCAGATATATATTGGATTTTTACCTGACCCTGAGTGTCCGGCCCCATGAGACGGTGGTTGTCTCGGCCCCTGGTGGTCCGAGGTCGATCCCGCTGCACAGATTCATGCGCCAGGGCCTCCTGCAGATAATTCACTTTGGTTTATTGCGCTACCTCTAATAGCACCCGACATATCACCAGATATATATTGGATTTTTCCCTGACCCTGAGTGTCCGGCCCCATGAGACGGTGGTTTTCTCGGCCCCTGGTGGTCCGAGGTCGTTCCCGCTGCACAGATTCATGCGCCAGAGCCTCCTGCAGATAATGCACTCTGGTTTATTGCGCTATCTCTAATAGCACCCGAGATGTCACCAGATATATATTGGATTTTTCCTCGACCCTGAGTGTCCGGCCCCATGTATCGGTAGTTTTCTCGGCCCCTGGTGATCCGAGGTCGTTCCCGCTGAACAGATTCATTCGCAAGGGTCTCCTACAGACAATGCACTCTGATTTATTGCGCTATCTGTAATAGCACCCGAGATATCACCAGATATATATTGGATTTTTACATGACCCTGAGTGTCCGGCTCCATTTGACGGTGGTTTTCTCGGCCCCTGGTGGTCCGAGGTCGTTCCCGCGGGCCAGATTCATGCGCCAGGGCCTCCTACAGAGAATGCACTTTGATTTATTGCGCTATCTGTAATAGCACCCGAGAAAGCTCCATATATATGCTGGAATTTTACATGACTTTGTGTGACGGATACCGAAAATCTGTAATTTTCTCCGCCCCTGGTGGTCCGATGTCGTTCCCGCTGGCCAGATTCATGCGCCAGGGCCTCCTACAGACAATGCACTCTGATTTATTGCGCTATCTGTAATAGCACCCGAGATATCACCAGATATACATTGGATTTTACACTGACCCTGAGTTTCCGGCCCCATGAGACTGTGGTTTTCTCGGCCCCTGGTTGTCCGAGGTCGTTCCCGCTGCACAGATTCACGCGCCAGGGCCTCCTACAGACAATGCACTTTGATTTATCGCGCTATCTGTAATAGAACCCGAGATATCACCAGATATATATTGGATTTTTCCCTGACCCTGAGTGCCCGGCCCCATGCGTCGGTGGTTTTCTCGGCCCCTGGTTGTCTGAGGTCGTTCCTGCTGCACAGATTCATTCGCCAGTGCCTCCTACAGACAATGCACTTTGATTTATTGTTCTACCTCTAATTGCACCCGAGATGTCAACAGATATGTATTGGATTTTTCCCTGACCCTGAGTGACCGGCCCCATGAGACGGTGGTTTTCTCGGCCCCTGGTGATCGGAGGTCGTTCCCGCTGCACAGATTCATGCGCCAGGGCCTCCTGCAGATAATTCACTTTGGTTTATTGCGCCATCTCTAATAGCACCCGAGATATCACCTGATATATATTGGATTTTACACTGACCCTGAGTGTCCGGCCCCATGAGACTGTGGTTGTCTCGGCCCCTGGTGGTCCGAGGTCGTTCCCGCTGCACAGATTCATGCACCAGGGCCTCCTACAGACAATGCACTTTGGTTTATTGCGCTATCTGTAATAGCACCCGAGATATCACCAGATTTATATTGGATTTTCCCCTGACCCTGAGTGTCCGGCCCCATGAGACTGTGGTTTTCTCGGCCCCTGGTGGTCCGAGGTCGTTACCGCTGCACAGATTCATGCGCCAGGGCCTCCTACAGACAATGCACTTTTATTTATTGCGCTATCTGTATTAGCACCCGACATATGACCAGATATATATTGGATTTTCCCGTGACCCTGCGTGTCCGGCCCCATGAGACTGTGGTTTTCGCGGCCCCCGGTGGTCCGAGGTCGTTCCCGCTGCACAGATTCATGCGCCAGGGCCTCCTACAGACAATTCACTTTGATTTATTGCGCTATCTGTAATAGCACCCGAGATATCACCAGATATATATTGGATTTTCCCTGACCCTGAGTGTCACGCCCCATGTGACTGTGGTTTCCTCGGCCCCTGGAGGTCCGAGGACGTTCCCGCAGCCCAGATTCATGCGCCAGGGGCCCCTGCAGATAATTCACTTTGGTTTATTGCGCCATCTCTAATAGCACCCGAGATATCACCAGATATATATTGGATTTCCCCTGACCCTAAGCGTCCGGCCCCATGAGACTGTGGTTTTCTCGGCCGCTGATGGTCCGAGATCGTTCCCGCTACACAGATTCATGCGCCAGGGCCTCCTACAGACAATGCACTCTGATTTATTGCGCTATCTGTAATAGCACCCGAGATATCACCAGATATATATTGGATTTTCCCCTGACCCTGAGCGTCCGGCCCCATGAGATTGTGGTTTTCTCGGCCCCTGGTGGTCCGAGGTCGTTTCCGCTACACAGATTCACGCGCCAGGGCCTCCTACAGACAATGCACTTTGATTTATCGCGCTATCTGTAATAGAACCCGAGATATCACCAGATATATATTGGATTTTTCACTGACCCTGAGTGTCCGGCCCCATGAGACGGTGGTTGTCTCGGCCCCTGGTGGCTCGAGGTCGTTCCCGCTGCACAGATTCGTGCGCCAGGGCCTCCTACAGACAATGCACTTTGGTTTATTGCGCTATCTCTAATAGCACCCGAGATATCACCAGATACATGTTGGATTTTCCCCTGACCCTGAGTGTCCGGCCCCATGAGGCTGTGGTTTTCTCGGCCCCTGGTGGTCCGAGGTCGTTCCCGCTGCACAGATTCATGCGCCAGGGCCTCCTACAGACAATGCACTTTTATTTATTGCGCTATCTGTAATAGCACCCGAGATACCATCAGATATATATTGGATCTTTCACTGACCCTGAGTGTCCGGCCCCATGAGACGGTGGTTGTCTCGGCCCCTGGAGGTCCGAGGACGTTCCCGCAGCCCAGATTCATGCGCCAGGGGCCCCTGCAGATAATTCACTTTGGTTTATTGCGCTATCTCTAATAGCACCCGAGATATCACCAGATTTATATTGGATTTTCCCCTGACCCTGAGTGTCCGGCCCCATGAGACTGTGGTTTTCTCGGCCCCTGGTGGTCCGAGGTCGTTACCGCTGCACAGATTCATGCGCCAGGGCCTCCTACAGACAATGCACTTTTATTTATTGCGCTATCTGTATTAGCACCCGACATATCACCAGATATATATTGGATTTTCCCGTGACCCTGCGTGTCCGGCCCCATGAGACTGTGGTTTTCGCGGCCCCCGGTGGTCCGAGGTCGTTCCCGCTGCACAGATTCATGCGCCAGGGCCTCCTACAGACAATTCACTTTGATTTATTGCGCTATCTGTAATAGCACCCGAGATATCACCAGATATATATTGGATTTTCCCTGACCCTGAGTGTCACGCCCCATGTGACTGTGGTTTCCTCGGCCCCTGGAGGTCCGAGGACGTTCCCGCAGCCCAGATTCATGCGCCAGGGGCCCCTGCAGATAATTCACTTTGGTTTATTGCGCCATCTCTAATAGCACCCGAGATATCACCAGATATATATTGGATTTCCCCTGACCCTAAGCGTCCGGCCCCATGAGACTGTGGTTTTCTCGGCCGCTGATGGTCCGAGATCGTTCCCGCTACACAGATTCATGCGCCAGGGCCTCCTACAGACAATGCACTCTGATTTATTGCGCTATCTGTAATAGCACCCGAGATATCACCAGATATATATTGGATTTTCCCCTGACCCTGAGCGTCCGGCCCCATGAGATTGTGGTTTTCTCGGCCCCTGGTGGTCCGAGGTCGTTTCCGCTACACAGATTCACGCGCCAGGGCCTCCTACAGACAATGCACTCTGATTTATCGCGCTATCTGTAATAGAACCCGAGATATCACCAGATATATATTGGATTTTTCACTGACCCTGAGTGTCCGGCCCCATGAGACGGTGGTTGTCTCGGCCCCTGGTGGCTCGAGGTCGTTCCCGCTGCACAGATTCGTGCGCCAGGGCCTCCTACAGACAATGCACTTTGGTTTATTGCGCTATCTCTAATAGCACCCGAGATATCACCAGATACATGTTGGATTTTCCCCTGACCCTGAGTGTCCGGCCCCATGAGGCTGTGGTTTTCTCGGCCCCTGGTGGTCCGAGGTCGTTCCCGCTGCACAGATTCATGCGCCAGGGCCTCCTACAGACAATGCACTTTTATTTATTGCGCTATCTGTAATAGCACCCGAGATACCATCAGATATATATTGGATCTTTCACTGACCCTGAGTGTCCGGCCCCATGAGACGGTGGTTGACTCGGCCCCTGGAGGTCCGAGGACGTTCCCGCAGCCCAGGTTCATGCGCCAGGGGCCCCTGCAGATAATTCACTTTGGTTTATTGCGCTATCTCTAATAGCACCCGAGATATCGCCAGATATATATTGGATTTTTCCCTGACACTGAGTGTCCGGCACCATGAGACTGGTTTTCTCGGCCCCTGGTGGTCCGAGGTCGTTCCCGCTGCACAGATTCATGCGCCAGGGCCTCCCGCAGACAAGGCACTTTGGATTATTGCGCTATCTGTAATAGCACCCGTGATATCACCAGATATATGCTGGATTTTTACATGACCTTGGGTGACGGATTCCGAATATCTGTAATTTTCTCGGCCCCTGGTGGTCCGAGGTCGTTCCTGCTGCACAGATTCACGCGCCAGGGCCTCCTAAAGACAATGCACTTTGATTTATTGCGCTATCTGTAATAGCACCCGAGATATCACCAGATACATGTTGGATTTTCCCCTGACCCTGAGTGTCCGGCCCCATGAGACAGTGGTTTTCTCGGCCCCTGGTGGTCCTAGGTCGTTCCCGCTGCACAGATTCATGCGCCAGGGCCTCCTACAGACAATTCACTTTGATTTATTGCGCTATCTGTAATAGCACCCGAGATATCACCAGATATATATTGGATTTTCCCTGACCCTGAGTGTCACGCCCCATGTGACTGTGGTTTCCTCGGCCCCTGGAGGTCCGAGGACGTTCCCGCAGCCCAGATTCATGCGCCAGGGGCCCCTGCAGATAATTCACTTTGGTTTATTGCGCCATCTCTAATAGCACCCGAGATATCACCAGATATATATTGGATTTTCCCCTGACCCTAAGCGTCCGGCCCCATGAGACTGTGGTTTTCTCGGCCGCTGATGGTCCGAGGTCGTTCCCGCTACACAGATACATGCGCCAGGGCCTCCTACAGACAATGCACTCTGATTTATTGCGCTATCTGTAATAGCACCCGAGATATCACCAGATATATTTTGGATTTTACCCTGACCCTGAGTGTCCGGCCCCATGAGACGGTGGTTGTCTCGGCCCCTGGAGGTCCGAGGACGTTCCCGCTGCACAGATTCACGCGCCAGGGCCTCCTACAGACAATGCACTTTGATTTATCGCGCTATCTGTAATAGAACCCGAGATATCACCAGATATATATTGGATTTTTCACTGACCCTGAGTGTCCGGCCCCATGAGACGGTGGTTGTCTCGGCCCCTGGTGGCTCGAGGTCGTTCCCGCTGCACAGATTCGTGCGCCAGGGCCTCCTACAGACAATGCACTTTGGTTTATTGCGCTATCTGTAATAGCACCCGAGATACCATCAGATATATATTGGATCTTTCACTGACCCTGAGTGTCCGGCCCCATGAGACGGTGGTTGTCTCGGCCCCTGGAGGTCCGAGGACGTTCCCGCAGCCCAGATTCATGCGCCAGGGGCCCCTGCAGATAATTCACTTTGGTTTATTGCGCTATCTCTAATAGCACCCGAGATATCGCCAGATATATATTGGATTTTTCCCTGACACTGAGTGTCCGGCCCCATGAGACTGGTTTTCTCGGCCCCTGGTGGTCCGAGGTCGTCCCCGCTGCACAGATTCATGCGCCAGGGCCTCCCGCAGACAAGGCACTTTGGATTATTGCGCTATCTGTAATAGCACCCGTGATATCACCAGATATATGCTGGATTTTTACATGACCTTGGGTGACGGATTCCGAATATCTGTAATTTTCTCGGCCCCTGGTGGTCCGAGGTCGTTCCTGCAGCACAGATTCACGCGCCAGGGCCTCCTAAAGACAATGCACTTTGATTTATTGCGCTATCTGTAATAGCACCCGAGATATCACCAGATTTATATTGGATTTTTTCCTGACCCTGAGAGTCCGGCCCCATGAGACGGTGATTATCTCGGCCCCTGGTGGTCCGAGGGCGTTCCCGCTGCACAAAATCATGCGCCAGGGCCTCCTGCAGATAATTCACTTTGGTTTATTGCGCTATCTCTAATAGCACCCGAGATATCACCAGATATATATTGGATTTTCCCCTGACCCTGAGTGTCCGGCCCCATGAGATGGTAGTTTTCTCGGCCCCTGGTGATCGGAGGTCGTTCCCGCTGCACAGATTCATGCGCCAGGGCCTCCTGCAGATAATTCACTTTGGTTTATTGCGCCATCTCTAATAGCACCCGAGATATCACCTGATATATATTGAATTTTCCCCTGACCCTGAGTGTCCGGCCCAATGAGAATGTGGTTTTCTCGGCCCCTGGTGGTCCGAGGTCGTTCCCGTTGCACAGATTCATGCGCCAGGGCCTCCTGCAGATAATTCACTTTGGTTTATTGCGCTATCTCTAACAGCACCCGAGATATCACCAGATATATATTGAATTTTCCCCTGACCCAGAGTGTCCGGCCCCATGAGACTGTGGTTTTCTCGGCCCCTGGTGGTCCGAGGTCGTTCCCGCTGCACAGATTCATGCGCCTGGGGCCTAATACAGACAATGCACTTTGATTTCTTGGGCTATCTGTAATAGCACCCGAGATATCACCAGATATATATTGGATTTTTCCCTGACCCTGAGTGTCGGGCCACATGAGACGGTGGTTGTCTCGGCCCCTGGTGGCTCAAGGTCGTTCCCGCTGCACAGATTCGTGCGCCAGGGCCTCCTACAGACAATGCACTTTGGTTTATTGCGCTATCTCTAATAGCACCCGAGATATCACCAGATACATGTTGGATTTTCCCCTGACCCTGAGTGTCCGGCCCCATGAGACTGGTTTTCTCGGCCCCTGGTGGTCCGAGGTCGTCCCCGCTGCACAGATTCATGCGCCAGGGCCTCCCGCAGACAAGGCACTTTGGATTATTGCGCTATCTGTAATAGCACCCGTGATATCACCAGATATATGCTGGATTTTTACATGACCTTGGGTGACGGATTCCGAATATCTGTAATTTTCTCGGCCCCTGGTGGTCCGAGGTCGTTCCTGCAGCACAGATTCACGCGCCAGGGCCTCCTAAAGACAATGCACTTTGATTTATTGCGCTATCTGTAATAGCACCCGAGATATCACCAGATTTATATTGGATTTTTTCCTGACCCTGAGAGTCCGGCCCCATGAGACGGTGATTATCTCGGCCCCTGGTGGTCCGAGGGCGTTCCCGCTGCACAAAATCATGCGCCAGGGCCTCCTGCAGATAATTCACTTTGGTTTATTGCGCTATCTCTAATAGCACCCGAGATATCACCAGATATATATTGGATTTTCCCCTGACCCTGAGTGTCCGGCCCCATGAGATGGTAGTTTTCTCGGCCCCTGGTGATCGGAGGTCGTTCCCGCTGCACAGATTCATGCGCCAGGGCCTCCTGCAGATAATTCACTTTGGTTTATTGCGCCATCTCTAATAGCACCCGAGATATCACCTGATATATATTGAATTTTCCCCTGACCCTGAGTGTCCGGCCCAATGAGAATGTGGTTTTCTCGGCCCCTGGTGGTCCGAGGTCGTTCCCGTTGCACAGATTCATGCGCCAGGGCCTCCTGCAGATAATTCACTTTGGTTTATTGCGCTATCTCTAACAGCACCCGAGATATCACCAGATATATATTGAATTTTCCCCTGACCCAGAGTGTCCGGCCCCATGAGACTGTGGTTTTCTCGGCCCCTGGTGGTCCGAGGTCGTTCCCGCTGCACAGATTCATGCGCCTGGGGCCTAATACAGACAATGCACTTTGATTTCTTGGGCTATCTGTAATAGCACCCGAGATATCACCAGATATATATTGGATTTTTCCCTGACCCTGAGTGTCGGGCCACATGAGACGGTGGTTGTCTCGGCCCCTGGTGGCTCAAGGTCGTTCCCGCTGCACAGATTCGTGCGCCAGGGCCTCCTACAGACAATGCACTTTGGTTTATTGCGCTATCTCTAATAGCACCCGAGATATCACCAGATACATGTTGGATTTTCCCCTGACCCTGAGTGTCCGGCCCCATGAGACAGTGGTTTTCTCGGCCCCTGGTGGTCCTAGGTCGTTCCCGCTGCACAGATTCATGCGCCAGGGCCTCCTACAGACAATTCACTTTGATTTATTGCGCTATCTGTAATAGCACCCGAGATATCACCAGATATATATTGGATTTTCCCTGACCCTGAGTGTCACGCCCCATGTGACTGTGGTTTCCTCGGCCCCTGGAGGTCCGAGGACGTTCCCGCAGCCCAGATTCATGCGCCAGGGGCCCCTGAAGATAATTCACTTTGGTTTATTGCGCCATCTCTAATAGCACCCGAGATATCACCAGATATATATTGGATTTTCCCCTGACCCTAAGCGTCCGGCCCCATGAGACAGTGGTTTTCTCGGCCCCTGGTGGTCCTAGGTCGTTCCCGCTACACAGATACATGCGCCAGGGCCTCCTACAGACAATGCACTCTGATTTATTGCGCTATCTGTAATAGCACCCGAGATATCACCAGATATATATTGGATTTTCCCCTGACCCTGAGCGTCCGGCCTCATGAGACTGTGGTTTTCTCGGCCCCTGGTGGTCCGAGGTCGTTTCCGCTACACAGATTCATGCGCCAGGTCCTCCTACAGACAATGCACTCTGATTTATTGCGCTATCTGTAATAGCACCCGAGATATCACCAGATATATTTTGGATTTTACCCTGACCCTGAGTGTCCGGCCCCATGAGACGGTGGTTGTCTCGGCCCCTGGAGGTCCGAGGACGTTCCCGCTGCACAGATTCACGCGCCAGGGCCTCCTACAGACAATGCACTCTGATTTATTGCGCTATCTGTAATAGCACCCGAGATATCACCAGATATATTTTGGATTTTACCCTGACCCTGAGTGTCCGGCCCCATGAGACGGTGGTTGTCTCGGCCCCTGGAGGTCCGAGGACGTTCCCGCTGCACAGATTCACGCGCCAGGGCCTCCCGCAGACAAGGCACTTTGGATTATTGCGCTATCTGTAATAGCACCCGTGATATCACCAGATATATGCTGGATTTTTACATGACCTTGGGTGACGGATTCCGAATATCTGTAATTTTCTCGGCCCCTGGTGGTCCGAGGTCGTTCCTGCAGCACAGATTCACGCGCCAGGGCCTCCTACAGACAATGCACTTTTATTTATTGCGCTATCTGTATTAGCACCCGACATATCACCAGATATATATTGGATTTTCCCGTGACCCTGCGTGTCCGGCCCCATGAGACTGTGGTTTTCGCGGCCCCCGGTGGTCCGAGGTCGTTCCCGCTGCACAGATTCATTCGCCAGGGCCTCCTACAGACAATTCACTTTGATTTATTGCGCTATCTGTAATAGCACCCGAGATATCACCAGATATATATTGGATTTTCCCTGACCCTGAGTGTCACGCCCCATGTGACTGTGGTTTCCTCGGCCCCTGGAGGTCCGAGGACGTTCCCGCAGCCCAGATTCATGC
The DNA here is from genome assembly GCF_051020985.1 of Nomia melanderi. Taxonomy (NCBI): domain Eukaryota; kingdom Metazoa; phylum Arthropoda; class Insecta; order Hymenoptera; family Halictidae; genus Nomia; species Nomia melanderi. The sequence goes on from NW_027475130.1 coordinate 9,587,661, forward strand.
GCCAGGGGCCCCTGCAGATAATTCACTTTGGTTTATTGCGCCATCTCTAATAGCACCCGAGATATCACCAGATATATATTGGATTTCCCCTGACCCTAAGCGTCCGGCCCCATGAGACTGTGGTTTTCTCGGCCGCTGATGGTCCGAGATCGTTCCCGCTACACAGATTCATGCGCCAGGGCCTCCTACAGACAATGCACTCTGATTTATTGCGCTATCTGTAATAGCACCCGAGATATCACCAGATATATATTGGATTTTCCCCTGACCCTGAGCGTCCGGCCCCATGAGATTGTGGTTTTCTCGGCCCCTGGTGGTCCGAGGTCGTTTCCGCTACACAGATTCACGCGCCAGGGCCTCCTACAGACAATGCACTTTGATTTATCGCGCTATCTGTAATAGAACCCGAGATATCACCAGATATATATTGGATTTTTCACTGACCCTGAGTGTCCGGCCCCATGAGACGGTGGTTGTCTCGGCCCCTGGTGGCTCGAGGTCGTTCCCGCTGCACAGATTCGTGCGCCAGGGCCTCCTACAGACAATGCACTTTGGTTTATTGCGCTATCTGTAATAGCACCCGAGATATCACCAGATATATATTCGATTTTTCCCTGACCCTGAGTGCCCGGCCCCATGTGTCGGTGGTTTTCTCGGCCCCTGGTGGTCCGAGGTCGATCCCGCTGCACAGATTCATGGGCCAGGTCCCCCTGCAAATAATGCACTTTGATTTATTGCGCTATCTGTAATAGCACCCGAGATATCACCAGATATATATTGGATTTTTCCCCGACCCTGAGTGTCCGGCCCCATGAGACGGTGGTTTTCTCGGCCCCTGGTGGTCCGAGCTCGATCCCGCTGCACAGATTCATGCGCCAGGGCCCCCTGCAGATAATTCACTTTGGTTTATTGCGCTATCTCTAATAGCACCCGAGATATCACCAGATATATATTGGATTTTAACCTGACCCTGAGTGTCCGGACCCATGAGACTTTGGTTTTCTCGGCCCCTGCTGGTCCGAGGTCGTTCCGGCTGCACAGATTCACGCGCCAGGGCCTCCTACAGACAATGCACTTTGATTTATCGCGCTATCTGTAATAGAACCCGAGATATCACCAGATATATATTGGATTTTTCCCTGACCCTGACAGTCCGGCCCCATGAGACATTGATTTTCTCGGCCCCTGGTGCTCCCAGGTCGGTCCCGCTGCACAGATTCATGCGCCAGGGCCTCCTACAGACAATGCACTTTGATTTATTGTGCAATCTGTAATATAACCCGAGATATCACCAGATATATATTGAATATTCCCCTGACCCTGAGTGTCCGGCCCCATGAGACGGTGGTTTTCTCGGCCCCTGGTGGTCCGAGGTCGATCCCGCAGCACAGATTCATGCGCCAGGGCCCCCTGCAGATAATTCACTTTGGTTTATCGCGCTATCTGTAATAGAACCCGAGATATCACCAGATATATATTGGATTTTTCCCTGACCCTGACAGTCCGGCCCCATGAGACATTGATTTTCTCGGCCCCTGGTGGTCCGAGGTCGTTCCCGTTGCACAGATTCATGCGCCAGGGCCTCCTGCAGATAATTCACTTTGGTTTATTGCGCTATCTCTAATAGCACCCGAGATATAACCAGATATATATTGGATTTTCCCCTGACCCTGAGCGTCCGGCCCCATGAGACTGTGGTTTTCTCGGCCCCTGGTGGTCGGAGGTCGTTCCCGCTACACAGATTCATGCGCCAGGGCCTCCTACAGACAATGCACTCTGATTTATTGCGCTATCTGTAATAGCACCCGAGATATCACCAGATATATATTGGATTTTACCCTGGCCCTGAGTGTCCGGCCCCATGAGACGGTGGTTGTCTCGGCACCTGGAGGCCCGAGGACGTTCCCGCAGCACAGATTCATGCGCCAGGGGCCCCTGCAGATAATTCACTTTGGTTTATTGCGCTATCTCTAATAGCACCCGAGATATCACCAGATATATGTTGGATTTTCCCCTGACCCTGAGTGTCCGGCCCCATGAGACTGTGGTTTTCTCGGCCCCTGGTGGTCCGAGGTCGTTCCCGCTGCACAGATCCACGCGCCAGGGCCTCCTACAGACAAGGCACTTTTATTTATTGCGCTATCTGTAATAGCACCCGAGATACCACCAGATATATATTGGATCTTTCACTGACCCTGAGTGTCCGGCCCCATGAGACGGTGGTTTTCGCGGCCCCTGGTGGTCCGAGGTCGTTCCCGCTGCACAGATTCATGCGCCAGGGCCTCCTACAGACAATTCACTTTGATTTATTGCGCTATCTGTAATAGCACCCGAGATATCACCAGATATATATTGGATTTTTCCCCGACCCTGAGTGTCCGGCCCCATGAGACTGTGGTTTTCTCGGCCCCTGGTGGTCCGAGGTCGATCCCGCTGCACAGATTCATGGGCCAGGTCCCCCTGCAAATAATGCACTTTGATTTATTGCGCTATCTGTAATAGCACCCGAGATATCACCAGATATATATTGGATTTTTCCCCGACCCTGAGTGTCCGGCCCCATGAGACGGTGGTTTTCTCGGCCCCTGGTGGTCCGAGCTCGATCCCGCTGCACAGATTCATGCGCCAGGGCCCCCTGCAGATAATTCACTTTGGTTTATTGCGCTATCTCTAATAGCACCCGAGATATCACCAGATATATATTGGATTTTAACCTGACCCTGAGTGTCCGGACCCATGAGACTTTGGTTTTTTCGGCCCCTGGTGGTCCGAGGTCGTTCCGGCTGCACAGATTCACGCGCCAGGGCCTCCTACAGACAATGCACTTTGATTTATCGCGCTATCTGTAATAGAACCCGAGATATCACCAGATATATATTGGATTTTTCCCTAACCCTGACAGTCCGGCCCCATGAGACATTGATTTTCTCGGCCCCTGGTGCTCCCAGGTCGGTCCCGCTGCACAGATTCATGCGCCAGGGCCTCCTACAGACAATGCACTTTGATTTATTGTGCAATCTGTAATATAACCCGAGATATCACCAGATATATATTGAATTTTCCCCTGACCCTGAGTGTCCGGCCCCATGAGACGGTGGTTTTCTCGGCCCCTGGTGGTCCGAGGTCGATCCCGCTGCACAGATTCATGCACCAGGGCCCCCTGCAGATAATTCACTTTGGTTTATTGCGCTATCTCTAATAGCACCCGAGATATCACAAGATATATATTGGATTTTAACCTGACCCTGAGTGTCCGGACCCATGAGACTGTGGTTTTCTCGGCCCCTGGTAGTCGGAGGTCGTTCCCGCTACACAGATTCATGCGCCAGGGCCTCCTACAGACAATGCACTCTGATTTATTGCGCTATCTGTAATAGCACCCGAGATATCACCAGATATATATTGGATTTTACCCTGACCCTGAGTGTCCGGCCCCATGAGACGGTGGTTGTCTCGGCCCCTGGAGGCCCGAGGACGTTCCCGCAGCACAGATTCATGCGCCAGGGGCCCCTGCAGATAATTCACTTTGGTTTATTGCGCTATCTCTAATAGCACCCGAGATATCACCAGATATATGTTGGATTTTCCCCTGACCCTGAGTGTCCGGCCCCATGAGACTGTGGTTTCCTCGGCCCCTGGTGGTCCGAGGTCGTTCCCGCTGCACAGATCCACGCGCCAGGGCCTCCTACAGACAAGGCACTTTTATTTATTGCGTTATCTGTAATAGCACCCGAGATACCACCAGATATATATTGGATCTTTCACTGACCCTGAGTGTCCGGCCCCATGAGACGGTGGTTTTCGCGGCCCCTGGTGGTCCGAGGTCGTTCCCGCTGCACAGATTCATGCGCCAGGGCCTCCTACAGACAATTCACTTTGATTTATTGCGCTATCTGTAATAGCACCCGAGATATCACCAGATATATATTGGATTTTTCCCCGACCCTGAGTGTCCGGCCCCATGAGACGGTGGTTTTCTCGGCCCCTGGTGGTCCGAGGTCGATCCCGCTGCACAGATTCATGCGCCAGGGCCCCCTGCAGATAATTCACTTTGGTTTATTGCGCTATCTCTAATAGCACCCGAGATATCACCAGATATATATTGGATTTTAACCTGACCCTGAGTGTCCGGACCCATGAGACTTTGCTTTTCTCGGCCCCTGGTGGTCCGAGGTCGTTCAGGCTGCACCGATTCACGCGCCAGGGCCTCCTACAGACAATGCACTTTGATTTATCGCGCTATCTGTAATAGAACCCGAGATATCACCAGATATATATTGGATTTTTCCCTGACCCTGACAGTCCGGCCCCATGAGACATTGATTTTCTCGGCCCCTGGTGCTCCCAGGTCGGTCCCGCTGCACAGATTCATGCGCCAGGGCCTCCTACAGACAATGCACTTTGATTTATTGTGCAATCTGTAATATAACCCGAGATATCACCAGATATATATTGAATTTTCCCCTGACCCTGAGTGTCCGGCCCCATGAGACGGTGGTTTTCTCGGCCCCTGGTGGTCCGAGGTCGTTCCCGCTGCACAGATTCATGCGCCAGGGCCCCCTACAGACAATGCACTTTGATTTATAGCGCTATCTGTAATAGCACCCGAGATATCACCAGATATATATTGGATTTTACCCTGACCCTGAGTGTCCGGCCCCATGAGACGGTGGTTGTCTCGGCCCCTGGAGGTCCGAGGACGTTCCCGCAGCACAGATTCATGCGCCAGGGGCCCCTGCAGATAATTCACTTTGGTTTATTGCGCTATCTGTAATAGCACCCGAGATACCACCAGATATATATTGGATCTTTCACTGACCCTGAGTGTCCGGGCCCATAAGACTGTGGTTTTCTCGGCCCCTGGGGGTCCGAGATCGTTCCCGCCTCACAGATTCATGCGCCAGGGCCTCCTACAGACAATTCACTTTGATTTATTGCGCTATCTGTAATAGCACCCGAGATATCACCAGATATATATTCGATTTTTCCCTGACCCTGAGTGCCCGGCCCCATGTGTCGGTGGTTTTCTCGGCGCCTGGTGGTCCGAGGTCGATCCCGCTGCACAGATTCATGGGCCAGGTCCCCCTGCAAATAATGCACTTTGATTTATTGCGCTATCTGTAACAGCACCCGAGATATCACCAGATATATATTGGATTTTTCCCCGACCCTGAGTGTCCGGGCCCATAAGACTGTGGTTTTCTCGGCCCCTGGCGGTCCGAGATCGTTCCCGCCTCACAGATTCATGCGCCAGTGCCTCCTACAGACAATGCACTTTGATTTATTGCGCTATCTGTAATAGCACCCGAGATATCGCCAGATATATATTGGATTTTTCATTGACCCTGCAAGTCCGGCCCCATGAGACGGTGGTTTTCTCGGCCCCTGGTCGTCCGAGGTCGTTCCCGCTGCACAGATTCATGCGCCAGGGCCTCCTACAGACAATGCACTTTGATTTATTGCGCTATCTGTAATAGCACCCGAGATATCACCGGATATATATTGGATTTTTCCCACAGCCTGAGTGTCCAGCCCCATGAGACGGTGGTTGTCTCGGCCCCTGGTGGTCAGAGGTCGTTCCCGCTGCACAGGTTCATGCGCCAGGGTCTCCTACAGACAACGCACTTTGATTTATTGCGCTATCTGTAATAGCACCCGAGATATCACCAGATATATATTCGATTTTTCCGTGACCCTGAGTGCCCGGCCCCATGTGTCGGTGGTTTTCTCGGCGCCTGGTGGTCCGAGGTCGATCCCGCTGCACAGATTCATGGGCCAGGTCCCCCTGCAAATAATGCACTTTGATTTATTGCGCTATCTGTAATAGCACCCGAGATATCACCAGATATATATTGGATTTTTCCCCGACCCTGAGTGTCCGGGCCCATGTGACGGTGGTTTTCTCGGCCCCTGGTAGTCCGAGGTCGTTCCCGCTGCACAGAATCATGCGCCAGGGCCTCCTACAGACAATGCACTTTGATTTATTGCGCTATCTGTAATAGCACCCGAGATATCACCAGATCTGTATTGGATTTTCCCCTGACCCTGAGTGTCCGGACCCATGAGACGGTGGTTTTCTCGGCCCCTGGTGTTCCGAGGTCGTTCCCGCTGCACAGATTCATGCGCCAGGGCATCCTACAGACAATGAACTTTGATTTATTGCGCTATCTGTAATAGCACCCGAGATATCAGCAGATATATATTGGATTTTTCACTGACCCTGAGTGTCCGGCCCCATGAGACGGTCGTTCTCTCGGCCCCTGGTGGTCCGAGGTCGTTCCCGCTGCACAGATTCATGCGCCAGGGCCTCCTGCAGATAATTCACTTTGGTTTATTGCGCTATCTCTAATAGCACCCGAGATATCAGCAGATATATATTGGATTTTTCCCTGACCCTGAGAGTCCGGCCCCATGAGACGGTGGTTTTCTCGGCCCCTGGTGGTCCGAGGTCGTTGCCGCTGCAGAGATTCATGCGCCAGGACCTCCTGCAGATAATTCACTTTGGTTTGATGCGCTATCTCTAACAGCACCCCAGATATCACCAGATATATATTGGATTTTCCCCTGACCCTGACAGTCCGGCCGCATGAGACGCTGATTTTCTCGGCCCCTGGAGGTCCGAGGTCGTTCCCGCTGCACAGAATCATGCGCCAGGGCTTCCTGCAGACAATTCACTTTGGTTTATTGCGCTATCTCTAATAGCACCCGAGATATCAGCAGATATATATTGGATTTTTCCCTGATCCTGAGAGTCCGGCCCCATAAGACGGTGGTTTTCTCGGCCCCTGGTGGTCCGAGGTCGTTGCCGCTGCACAGATTCATGCGCCAGGGCCTCCTGCAGACAATTCACTTTGGTTTATTGTGCTATCTCTAATAGCACCCGACATATCACCAGCTATATATTGGACTTTATCCGACCCTGAGTGTCCGGCCCCATGAGATGGTGGTTTTCTCGGCCCCTGGTGATCCGAGGACGTACCCGCTACACAGATTCATGCGCCAGGGCCTCCTACAGACAATTCTCTTTGATTTATTGCGCTATCTGTAATAGCACCCGAGATATCACCGGATATATATTGGATTTCTCCCAGACCCTGAGTGTCCGGCCCCATGAGACGGTGGTTGTCTCGGCCCCTGGTGGTCCGAGGTCGTTCCCGCTGCACAGATTCATGCGCCAGGGCCTCCTACAGACAATGCACTTTGATTTATTGCGCTATCTGTAATAGCACCCGAGATATCACCAGATATTTATTGGATTTTTCACTGACCCTGAGCGTCCGGCCCCATGAGACGGTCGTTTTCTCGGCCCCTGGTGGTCCGAGGTCATTCCCGCTGCACAGGTTCATGCGCCAGTGTCTCCTACAGACAACGCACTTTGATTTATTGCGCTATCTGTAATAGCACCCCAGATATCACCAGATATTTATTGGATTTTTCACTGACCCTGAGCGTCCTTCCCCATGAGACGGTGGTTTTCTCGGCCCCTGGTGTTCCGAGGTCGTTCCGCTGCACAGCTTCATGCGCCATGGCCTCCTACAGACAAGGCACTTTGATTTATTGCGCTATCTCAAATAGCACCCGAGATATCACCAGATATATATTGGATTTTCCCCTGACCCTGAGTGTCCGGCCCCATGAGACTGTGGTTTTCTCGGCCCCTGGTGGTCCGAGGTCGTTCCCGTTGCAGAGATTAATGCGCCAGGGCCTCCTACAGACAATGCACTTTGATTTCTTGCGCTATCTGTAATAGCACCCGAGATATCACCAGATATATATTGGATTTTCCCCTGACCGTGAGTGTCCGGCCCCATGAGACTGTGGTTTTCTCGGCCCCTGGTCGTCCGAGGTCGTTCCCGCTGCACAGATTCATGCGCCAGGGCCTCCTACAGACAATGCACTTTGATTTATTGCGCTATCTGTAATAGCACCCGAGATATCACCAGATATATATTGGTTTTTCCCCTGACCGTGAGTGTCCGGCCCCATGAGACTGTGGTTTTCTCGGCCCCTGGTCGTCCGAGGTCGTTCCCGCTGCACAGATTAATGCGCCAGGGCCTCCTACAGACAATGCACTTTGATTTATTGCGCTATCTGTAATAGCACCCGAGATATCACCGGATATATATTGGATTTTTCCCACACCCTGAGTGTCCGGCCCCATGAGACGGTGGTTGTCTCGGCCCCTGGTGGTCCGAGGTCGTTCCCGCTGCACAGGTTCATGCGCCAGGGTCTCCTACAGACAACGCACTTTGATTTATTGCGCTATCTGTAATAGCACCCGAGATATCACCAGATATATATTGGATTTTTCACTGACCCTGAGTGTCCGGCCCCATGGGGCGGTCGTTTTCTCGGCCCCTGGTGGTCCGAGGTCGTTCCCGCTGCACAGATTCATGCGCCAGGGCCTCCTACAGACAATGCACTTTGATTTATTGCGCTATCTGTAATAGCAGCCGAGATATCACCAGATATATATTGGATTTTACCCTGACCCTGAGTGCCCGGCCCCATGAGACTGTGGTTTTTTCGGCCCCTGGTGGTCCGAGGTCGTTCCCGCTGCACAGATTCATGCGCCAGGGCCTCCTACAGACAATGAACTTTGATTTATTGCGCCATCTGTAATAGCACCCGAGATATCAGCAGATATATATTGGATTTTTCACTGACCCTGAGTGTCCGGCCCCATGTGACGGTCGTTTTCTCGGCCCCTGGTGGTCCCAGGTCGTTCCCGCTGCACAGATTCATGCGCCAGGGCCTCCTGCAGATAATTCACTTTGGTTTATCGCGCTATCTCTAATAGCACCCGAGATATCACCGGGTATATATTGGATTCTTCCATGACCCCGAGTGTCCGGCCCATTAGACGGTGGTTTTCTCGGCCCCCGGTGGTCCGAGGTCGTTCCCGCAGCACAGATTCATGCGCCAGGGCCTCCTACAGGTAATGCACTTTGATTTATTGCGCTATCTGTAATAGCAGCCGAGATATCACCAGATATATATTGGATTTTACCCTGACCCTGAGTGTCCGGCCCCATGTGACGGTCGTTGTCTCGGCAGCTGGAGGTCTGAGGACGTTCCCGCTGCACAGATTCATGCGCCAGGGCCTCCTACAGACAATGCACTTTGATTTATTGCGCTATCTGTAATAGCACCCGAGATATCAGCAGATATATATTGGATTTTTCACTGACCCTGAGTGTCCGGCCCCATGAGACGGTCGTTTTCGCGGCCCCTGGTGGTCCGAGGTCGTTCCCGCTGAACAGATTCATGCGCCAGGGCCTCCTACAGACAATTCACTTTGATTTATTGCGCTATCTGTAATAGCACCCGAGATATCACCAGATATATATTCGATTTTTCCCTGACCCTGAGTGCCCGGCCCCATGTGTCGGTGGTTTTCTCGGCCCCTGGTGGTCCGAGGTCGATCCCGCTGCACAGATTCATGGGCCAGGTCCCCCTGCAAATAATGCACTTTGATTTATTGCGCTATCTGTAATAGCACCCGAGATATCACCAGATATATATTGGATTTTTCCCCGACCCTGAGTGTCCGGGCCCATAAGACTGTGGTTTTCTCGGCCCCTGGCGGTCCGAGATCGTTCCCGCCTCACAGATTCATGCGCCAGTGCCTCCTACAGACAATGCACTTTGATTTATTGCGCTATCTGTAATAGCACCCGAGATATCGCCAGATATATATTGGATTTTTCCCTGACCCTGCAAGTCCGGCCCCATGAGACGGTGGTTTTCTCGGCCCCTGGTGGTCCGAGGTCGTTCCCGCTGCACAGAATCATGCGCCAGGGCCTCCTACAGACAATGCACTTTGATTTATTGCGCTATCTGTAATAGCACCCGAGATATCACCAGATCTGTATTGGATTTTCCCCTGACCCTGAGTGTCCGGACCCATGAGACGGTGGTTTTCTCGGCCCCTGGTGTTCCGAGGTCGTTCCCGCTGCACAGATTCATGCGCCAGGGCATCCTACAGACAATGAACTTTGATTTATTGCGCTATCTGTAATAGCACCCGAGATATCAGCAGATATATATTGGATTTTTCACTGACCCTGAGTGTCCGGCCCCATGAGACGGTCGTTCTCTCGGCCCCTGGTGGTCCGAGGTCGTTCCCGCTGCACAGATTCATGCGCCAGGGCCTCCTGCAGATAATTCACTTTGGTTTATTGCGCTATCTCTAATAGCACCCGAGATATCAGCAGATATATATTGGATTTTTCCCTGACCCTGAGAGTCCGGCCCCATGAGACGGTGGTTTTCTCGGCCCCTGGTGGTCCGAGGTCGTTGCCGCTGCAGAGATTCATGCGCCAGGACCTCCTGCAGATAATTCACTTTGGTTTGATGCGCTATCTCTAACAGCACCCCAGATATCACCAGATATATATTGGATTTTCCCCTGACCCTGACAGTCCGGCCGCATGAGACGCTGATTTTCTCGGCCCCTGGAGGTCCGAGGTCGTTCCCGCTGCACAGAATCATGCGCCAGGGCTTCCTGCAGACAATGCACTTTGATTTATTGCGCTATCTCTAATAGCACCCGAGATATCACCAGATATATATAGGATTTTTCCCTGACCCTGAGAGTCCGGCCCCATAAGACGGTGGTTTTCTCGGCCCCTGGTGGTCCGAGGTCGTTGCCGCTGCACAGATTCATGCGCCAGGGCCTCCTGCAGACAATTCACTTTGGTTTATTGTGCTATCTCTAATAGCACCCGACATATCACCAGCTATATATTGGACTTTATCCGACCCTGAGTGTCCGGCCCCATGAGATGGTGGTTTTCTCGGCCCCTGGTGATCCGAGGACGTACCCGCTACACAGATTCATGCGCCAGGGCCTCCTACAGACAATTCTCTTTGATTTATTGCGCTATCTGTAATAGCACCCGAGATATCACCGGATATATATTGGATTTCTCCCAGACCCTGAGTGTCCGGCCCCATGAGACGGTGGTTGTCTCGGCCCCTGGTGGTCCGAGGTCGTTCCCGCTGCACAGATTCATGCGCCAGGGCCTCCTACAGACAATGCACTTTGATTTATTGCGCTATCTGTAATAGCACCCGAGATATCACCAGATATTTATTGGATTTTTCACTGACCCTGAGCGTCCGGCCCCATGAGACGGTCGTTTTCTCGGCCCCTGGTGGTCCGAGGTCATTCCCGCTGCACAGGTTCATGCGCCAGTGTCTCCTACAGACAACGCACTTTGATTTATTGCGCTATCTGTAATAGCACCCCAGATATCACCAGATATTTATTGGATTTTTCACTGACCCTGAGCGTCCTTCCCCATGAGACGGTGGTTTTCTCGGCCCCTGGTGGTCCGAGGTCGTTCCGCTGCACAGCTTCATGCGCCATGGCCTCCTACAGACAAGGCACTTTGATTTATTGCGCTATCTCAAATAGCACCCGAGATATCACCAGATATATATTGGATTTTCCCCTGACCCTGAGTGTCCGGCCCCATGAGACTGTGGTTTTCTCGGCCCCTGGTGGTCCGAGGTCGTTCCCGTTGCAGAGATTAATGCGCCAGGGCCTCCTACAGACAATGCACTTTGATTTCTTGCGCTATCTGTAATAGCACCCGAGATATCACCAGATATATATTGGATTTTCCCCTGACCGTGAGTGTCCGGCCCCATGAGACTGTGGTTTTCTCGGCCCCTGGTCGTCCGAGGTCGTTCCCGCTGCACAGATTCATGCGCCAGGGCCTCCTACAGACAATGCACTTTGATTTATTGCGCTATCTGTAATAGCACCCGAGATATCACCAGATATATATTGGATTTTCCCCTGACCGTGAGTGTCCGGCCCCATGAGACTGTGGTTTTCTCGGCCCCTGGTCGTCCGAGGTCGTTCCCGCTGCACAGATTAATGCGCCAGGGCCTCCTACAGACAATGCACTTTGATTTATTGCGCTATCTGTAATAGCACCCGAGATATCACCGGATATATATTGGATTTTTCCCACACCCTGAGTGTCCGGCCCCATGAGACGGTGGTTGTCTCGGCCCCTGGTGGTCCGAGGTCGTTCCCGCTGCACAGGTTCATGCGCCAGGGTCTCCTACAGACAACGCACTTTGATTTATTGCGCTATCTGTAATAGCACCCGAGATATCACCAGATATATATTGGATTTTTCACTGACCCTGAGTGTCCGGCCCCATGGGGCGGTCGTTTTCTCGGCCCCTGGTGGTCCGAGGTCGTTCCCGCTGCACAGATTCATGCGCCAGGGCCTCCTACAGACAATGCACTTTGATTTATTGCGCTATCTGTAATAGCAGCCGAGATATCACCAGATATATATTGGATTTTACCCTGACCCTGAGTGCCCGGCCCCATGAGACTGTGGTTTTTTCGGCCCCTGGTGGTCCGAGGTCGTTCCCGCTGCACAGATTCATGCGCCAGGGCCTCCTACAGACAATGAACTTTGATTTATTGCGCCATCTGTAATAGCACCCGAGATATCAGCAGATATATATTGGATTTTTCACTGACCCTGAGTGTCCGGCCCCATGAGACGGTCGTTTTCTCGGCCCCTGGTGGTCCCAGGTCGTTCCCGCTGCACAGATTCATGCGCCAGGGCCTCCTGCAGATAATTCACTTTGGTTTATCGCGCTATCTCTAATAGCACCCGAGATATCACCGGGTATATATTGGATTCTTCCATGACCCCGAGTGTCCGGCCCATTAGACGGTGGTTTTCTCGGCCCCCGGTGGTCCGAGGTCGTTCCCGCAGCACAGATTCATGCGCCAGGGCCTCCTACAGGTAATGCACTTTGATTTATTGCGCTATCTGTAATAGCACCCGAGATATCAGCAGATATATATTGGATTTTTCACTGACCCTGAGTGTCCGGCCCCATGAGACGGTCGTTTTCTCGGCCCCTGGTGGTCCGAGGTCGTTCCCGCTGCACAGATTCATGCGCCAGGGCCTCCTGCAGATAATTCACTTTGGTTTATTGCGCTATCTCTAATAGCACCCGAGATATCACCAGATATATATTGGATTTTTCCCTGACACTGAGTGTCCGACCCCATGAGACGGTGGTTTTCTCGGCCCCTTGTGGTCCGAGGTCGTTCCCGCTGCACAGAATCATGCGCCAGGGTTTCCTGCAGACAATGCACTTTGATTTATTGCGCTATCTCTAATAGCACCCGAGATATCATCAGATACATCCTGGGTATTTACATGACCTTGGGTGTCCGGCGCCATGTGTCGGTGGTTTTCTCGGCCCCTGGTGGTCCGAGGTCGTTCCCGCTGCACAGCTTCATGCGTCTGGGCTTCCTGCAGACAATGCACTTTGATTTATTGCGCTGTCTGTAATAGCACCCGAGATATCACCAGATATATATTGGATTTTTCACTGACCCTGAGAGTCCTTCCCCATGAGACGGTGGTTTTCTCGGCCCCTGGTGTTCCGAGGTCGTTCCGCTGCACAGCTTCATGCGCCAGGGCCTCTTACAGACAAGGCACTTTGATTTATTGCGCTATCTCAAATAGCAACCGAGATATCACCAGATATATATTGGATTTTCCCCTGACCCTGAGTGTCCGGCCCCATGAGACTGTGGTTTTCTCGGCCCCTGGTGGTCCGAGGTCGTTCCCGTTGCAGAGATACATGCGCCAGGGCCTCCTACAGACAATGCACTTTGATTTCTTGCGCTATCTGTAATAGCACCCGAGATATCACCAGATATATATTGGATTTTCCCCTGACCGTGAGTGTCCGGCCCCATGAGACTGTGGTTTTCTCGGCCCCTGGTCGTCCGAGGTCGTTCCCGCTGCACAGATTCATGCGCCAGGGCCTCCTACAGACAATGCACTTTGATTTATTGCGCTGTCTGTAATAGCACCCGAGATATCAGCAGATATATATTGGATTTTACCCTGACCCTGAGTGTCCGGCCCCATGAGACTGTGGTTTTTTCGGCCCCTGGTGGTCCGAGGTCGTTCCCGCTGCACTGATTCATGCGCCAGGGCCTCCTACAGACAATGCACTTTGATTTATTGCGCTATCTGTAATAGCACCCGAGATATCACCAGATATATATTGGATTTTCCCCTGACCCTGAGTGTCCGGCCCCATGAGACTGTGGTTTTCTCGGCCCCTGCTGGTCCGAGGTCGCTCCCGCTGCACAGATTCATACGCCAGGGCCTCCTACAGACAATGCACTTTGATTTATTGCGCTATCTGTAATAGCACCCGAGATATCAGCAGATATATATTGGATTTTTCACTGACCATGAGAGTCCGGCCCCATGAGACGGTGGTTTTCTCGGCCCCTGGTGGTCCGAGGTCGTTGCCGCTGCAGAGATTCATGCGCCAGGACCTCCTGCAGATAATTCACTTTGGTTTGATGCGCTATCTCTAACAGCGCCCCAGATATCACCAGATATATATTGGATTTTCCCCTGACCCTGACAGTCCGGCCGCATGAGACGCTGATTTTCTCGGCCCCTGGAGGTCCGACGTCGTTTCCGCTGCACAGAATCATGCGCCAGGGCTTCCTGCAGACAATGCACTTTGATTTATTGCGCTATCTCTAATAGCACCCGAGATATCAGCAGATATATATTGGATTTTTCCCTGACCCTGCAAGTCCGGCCCCATGAGACGGTGGTTTTCTCGGCCCCTGGCGGTCCGAGGTCGTTCCCGCTGCACAGATTCATGGGCCAGGGCCTCCTGCAGATAATTCACTTTGGTTTATTGCGCTATCTGTAATAGCACCCGAGATATCACCAGATATATATTGGATTTTACCCTGACCCTGAGTGTCCGGCCCCATGAGACTGTGGTTTTTTCGGCCCCTGGTGGTCCGAGGTCGTTCCCACTGCACAGATTCATGCGCCAGGGCCTCCTACAGACAATGCACTTTGATTTCTTGCGCTATCTGTAATAGCACCCGAGATATCACCAGATATATATTGGATTTTCCCCTGACCGTGAGTGTCCGGCCCCATGAGACTGTGGTTTTCTCGGCCCCTGCTGGTCCGAGGTCGTTCCCGCTGCACATATTCATGCGCCAGGGCCTCCTACAGACAATGCACTTTGATTTATTGCGCTGTCTGTAATAGCACCCGAGATATCACCGTATATATATTGGATTTTTCCCACACCCTGAGTGTCCGGCCCCATGAGACGGTGGTTGTCTCGGCCCCTGGTGGTCCGAGGTCGTTCCCGCTGCACAGGTTCATGCGCCAGTGTCTCCTACAGACAACGCACTTTGATTTATTGCGCTATCTGTAATAGCACCCGAGATATCACCAGATATATATTGGATTTTTCACTGACCCTGAGTGTCCGGCCCCATGAGGCGGTCGTTTTCTCGGCCCCTGGTGGTCCGAGGTCGTTCCCGCTGCACAGATTCATGCGCCAGGGCCTCCTACAGACAATGCACTTTGATTTATTGCGCTATCTGTAATAGCACCCGAGATATCACCAGATATATATTGGATTTTACCCTGACCCTGAGTGTCCGGCCCCATGAGACTGTGGTTTTTTCGGCCCCTGGTGGTCCGAGGTCGTTCCCGCTGCACAGATTCATGCGCCAGGGCCTCCTACAGACAATGCACTTTGATTTATTGCGCTATCTGTAATAGCACCCGAGATATCACCAGATCTATATTGAATTTTCCCCTGACCCTGAGTGTCCGGCCCCATGAGACGGTGGTTTTCTCGGCCCCTGGTGTTCCGAGGTCGTTCCCGCTGCACAGATTCATGCGCCAGGGCCTCCTACAGAGAATGAACTTTGATTTATTGCGCTATCTGTAATAGCACCCGAGATATCAGCAGATATATATTGGATTTTTCACTGACCCTGAGTGTCCGGCCCCATGAGACTGTGGTTTTTTCGGCCCCTGGTGGTCCGAGGTCGTTCCCGCCGCACAGATTCATGCGCCAGGGCCTCCTACAGACAATGCACTTTGATTTATTGCGCTATCTGTAATAGCACCCGAGATATCACCAGATATATATTGGATTTTCCCCTGACCCTGAGTGTCCGGCCCCATGAGACTGTGGTTTTCTCGGCCCCTGCTGGTCCGAGGTCGTTCCCGCTGCACAGAATCATGCGCCAGGGCCTCCTACAGACAATGCACTTTGATTTATTGCGCTATCTGCAATAGCACCCGAGATATCACCAGATCTATATTGGATTTTCCCCTGACCCTGAGTGTCCGCACCCATGAGACGGTGGTTTTCTCGGCCCCTGGTGTTCCGAGGTCGTTCCCGCTGCACAGATTCATGCGCCAGGGCATCCTACAGACAATGAACTTTGATTTATTGCGCTATCTGTAATAGCACCCGAGATATCAGCAGATATATATTGGATTTTTCACTGACCCTGAGTGTCCGGCCCCATGAGACGGTCGTTCTCTCGGCCCCTGGTGGTCCGAGGTCGTTCCCGCTGCACAGATTCATGCGCCAGGGCCTCCTGCAGATAATTCACTTTGGTTTATTGCGCTATCTCTAATAGCACCCGAGATATCAGCAGATATATATTGGATTTTTCACTGACCCTGAGTGACCGGCCCCATGAGACGGTAGTTTTCTCGGCCCCTGGTGGTCCGAGGTCGTTCCCGCTGCACAGATTCATGCGCCAGGGCCTCCTGCAGATAATTCACTTTGGTTTATTATGCTATCTCTAATAGCACCCGAGATATCACCAGATATATATTGGATTTTTCCCTGACACTGAGTGTCCGACCCCATGAGACGGTGGTTTTCTCGGCCCCTGGTGGTCCGAGGTC
The DNA here is from genome assembly GCF_051020985.1 of Nomia melanderi. NCBI lineage: Eukaryota > Metazoa > Arthropoda > Insecta > Hymenoptera > Halictidae > Nomia > Nomia melanderi. The sequence goes on from NW_027475130.1 coordinate 9,604,430, forward strand.
GTTCCCGCTGCACAGAATCATGCGCCAGGGTTTCCTGCAGACAATGCACTTTGATTTATTGCGCTATCTCTAATAGCACCCGAGATATCATCAGATACATCCTGGGTATTTACATGACCTTGGGTGTCCGGCGCCATGTGTCGGTGGTTTTCTCGGCCCCTGCTGGTCCGAGGTCGTTCCCGCTGCACATATTCATGCGCCAGGGCCTCCTACAGACAATGCACTTTGATTTATTGCGCTGTCTGTAATAGCACCCGAGATATCACCGGATATATATTGGATTTTTCCCACACCCTGAGTGTCCGGCCCCATGAGACGGTGGTTGTCTCGGCCCCTGGTGGTCCGAGGTCGTTCCCGCTGCACAGGTTCATGCGCCAGTGTCTCCTACAGACAACGCACTTTGATTTATTGCGCTATCTGTAATAGCACCCGAGATATCACCAGATATATATTGGATTTTACCCTGACCCTGAGTGTCCGGCCCCATGAGACTGTGGTTTTTTCGGCCCCTGGTGGTCCGAGGTCGTTCCCGCTGCACAGATTCATGCGCCAGGGCCTCCTACAGACAATGCACTTTGATTTATTGCGCTATCTGTAATAGCACCCGAGATATCACCAGATCTATATTGAATTTTCCCCTGACCCTGAGTGTCCGGCCCCATGAGACGGTGGTTTTCTCGGCCCCTGGTGTTCCGAGGTCGTTCCCGCTGCACAGATTCATGCGCCAGGGCCTCCTACAGAGAATGAACTTTGATTTATTGCGCTATCTGTAATAGCACCCGAGATATCAGCAGATATATATTGGATTTTTCACTGACCCTGAGTGTCCGGCCCCATGAGACTGTGGTTTTTTCGGCCCCTGGTGGTCCGAGGTCGTTCCCGCCGCACAGATTCATGCGCCAGGGCCTCCTACAGACAATGCACTTTGATTTATTGCGCTATCTGTAATAGCACCCGAGATATCACCAGATATATATTGGATTTTCCCCTGACCCTGAGTGTCCGGCCCCATGAGACTGTGGTTTTCTCGGCCCCTGCTGGTCCGAGGTCGTTCCCGCTGCACAGAATCATGCGCCAGGGCCTCCTACAGACAATGCACTTTGATTTATTGCGCTATCTGCAATAGCACCCGAGATATCACCAGATCTATATTGGATTTTCCCCTGACCCTGAGTGTCCGCACCCATGAGACGGTGGTTTTCTCGGCCCCTGGTGTTCCGAGGTCGTTCCCGCTGCACAGATTCATGCGCCAGGGCATCCTACAGACAATGAACTTTGATTTATTGCGCTATCTGTAATAGCACCCGAGATATCAGCAGATATATATTGGATTTTTCACTGACCCTGAGTGTCCGGCCCCATGAGACGGTCGTTCTCTCGGCCCCTGGTGGTCCGAGGTCGTTCCCGCTGCACAGATTCATGCGCCAGGGCCTCCTGCAGATAATTCACTTTGGTTTATTGCGCTATCTCTAATAGCACCCGAGATATCAGCAGATATATATTGGATTTTTCACTGACCCTGAGTGACCGGCCCCATGAGACGGTAGTTTTCTCGGCCCCTGGTGGTCCGAGGTCGTTCCCGCTGCACAGATTCATGCGCCAGGGCCTCCTGCAGATAATTCACTTTGGTTTATTATGCTATCTCTAATAGCACCCGAGATATCACCAGATATATATTGGATTTTTCCCTGACACTGAGTGTCCGACCCCATGAGACGGTGGTTTTCTCGGCCCCTGGTGGTCCGAGGTCGTTCCCGCTGCACAGAATCATGCGCCAGGGTTTCCTGCAGACAATGCACTTTGATTTATTGCGCTATCTCTAATAGCACCCGAGATATCATCAGATACATCCTGGGTATTTACATGACCTTGGGTGTCCGGCGCCATGTGTCGGTGGTTTTCTCGGCCCCTGGTGGTCCGAGGTCGTTCCCGCTGCACAGCTTCATGCGTCTGGGCTTCCTGCAGACAATGCACTTTGATTTATTGCGCTATCTCTAATAGCACCCGAGATATCACCAGATATATATTGGATTTTCCCCTGACCCTGAGTGTCTGGCCCCATGAGACGGTGGCTTTCTCGGCCCCTGGTGTTCCGAGGTCGTTCCCGCTGCACAGATGCATGCGCCAGGGTCTCCTGCAGATAATTCACTTTGGTTTATTGCGCTCTCTCTAATAGCACCCGAGATATCACCAGATATATATTGGATTTTTCCCTGACCCTGAGAGTCCGGCCCCATGAGACGGTGGTTTTCTCGGCCCCTGGTGGTCCGAGGTCGTTGCCGCTGCAGAGATTCATGCGCCAGGACCTCCTGCAGATAATTCACTTTGGTTTGATGCGCTATCTCTAACAGCACCCCAGATATCACCAGATATATATTGGATTTTCCCCTGACCCTGACAGTCCGGCCGCATGAGACGCTGATTTTCTCGGCCCCTGGAGGTCCGAGGTCGTTTCCGCTGCACAGAATCATGCGCCAGGGCTTCCTGCAGACAATGCACTTTGATTTATTGCGCTATCTCTAATAGCACCCGAGATATCACCAGATGTATATTGGATTTTTCCCCGACCGTGAGTGTCCGGCCCCATGAGACGGTGGTTTTCTCGGCCCCTGGTGGTCCGAGGTCGTTGCCGCTGGACAGATTCATGCGCCAAGGCCTCCTACAGACAATGCACGTTGATTTATTGCACTATCTCTAATAGCACCCGAGATATCACCAGATATATATAGGATTTTTCCCTGACCCTGAGAGTCCGGCCCCATAAGACGGTGGTTTTCTCGGCCCCTGGTGGTCCGAGGTCGTTGCCGCTGCACAGATTCATGGGCCAGGGCCTCCTGCAGACAATTCACTTTGGTTTATTGTGCTATCTCTAATAGCACCCGACATATCACCAGCTATATATTGGACTTTATCCGACCCTGAGTGTCCGGCCCCATGAGATGGTGGTTTTCTCGGCCCCTGGTGATCCGAGGACGTACCCGCTACACAGATTCATGCGCCAGGGCCTCCTACAGACAATTCTCTTTGATTTATTGCGCTATCTGTAATAGCACCCGAGATATCACCGGATATATATTGGATTTCTCCCAGACCCTGAGTGTCCGGCCCCATGAGACGGTGGTTGTCTCGGCCCCTGGTGGTCCGAGGTCGTTCCCGCTGCACAGATTCATGCGCCAGGGCCTCCTACAGACAACGCACTTTGATTTATTGCGCTATCTGTAATAGCACCCGAGATATCACCAGATATATATTGGATTTTTCACTGACCCTGAGAGTCCTACCCCATGAGACGGTGGTTTTCTCGGCCCCTGGTGTTCCGAGGTCTTTCCGCTGCACAGCTTCATGCGCCAGGGCCTCCTACAGACAAGGCACTTTGATTTATTGCGCTATCTCAAATAGCACCCGAGATATCACCAGATATATATTGGATTTTCCCCTGACCCTGAGTGTCCGGCCCCATGAGACTGTGGTTTTCTCGGCCCCTGGTGGTCCGAGGTCGTTCCCGTTGCAGAGATTCATGCGCCATGGCCTCCTACAGAGAACGCACTTTGATTTCTTGCGCTATCTGTAATAGCACCCGAGATATCAGCAGATATATATTGGATTTTACCCTGACCCTGAGTGTCCGGCCCCATGAGACTGTGGTTTTTTCGGCCCCTGGTGGTCCGAGGTCGTTCCCGCTGCACTGATTCATGCGCCAGGGCCTCCTACAGACAATGCACTTTGATTTATTGCGCTATCTGTAATAGCACCCGAGATATCACCAGATATATATTGGATTTTCCCCTGACCCTGAGTGTCCGGCCCCATGAGACTGTGGTTTTCTCGGCCCCTGCTGGTCCGAGGTCGCTCCCGCTGCACAGATTCATACGCCAGGGCCTCCTACAGACAATGCACTTTGATTTATTGCGCTATCTGTAATAGCACCCGAGATATCAGCAGATATATATTGGATTTTTCACTGACCCTGAGAGTCCGGCCCCATGAGACGGTGGTTTTCTCGGCCCCTGGTGGTCCGAGGTCGTTGCCGCTGCAGAGATTCATGCGCCAGGACCTCCTGCAGATAATTCACTTTGGTTTGATGCGCTATCTCTAACAGCACCCCAGATATCACCAGATATATATTGGATTTTCCCCTGACCCTGACAGTCCGGCCGCATGAGACGCTGATTTTCTCGGCCCCTGGAGGTCCGACGTCGTTTCCGCTGCACAGAATCATGCGCCAGGGCTTCCTGCAGACAATGCACTTTCATTTATTGCGCTATCTCTAATAGCACCCGAGATATCAGCAGATATATATTGGATTTTTCCCTGACCCTGCAAGTCCGGCCCCATGAGACGGTGGTTTTCTCGGCCCCTGGCGGTCCGAGGTCGTTCCCGCTGCACAGATTCATGCGCCAGGGCCTCCTGCAGATAATTCACTTTGGTTTATTGCGCTATCTGTAATAGCACCCGAGATATCACCAGATATATATTGGATTTTACCCTGACCCTGAGTGTCCGGCCCCATGAGACTGTGGTTTTTTCGGCCCCTGGTGGTCCGAGGTCGTTCCCACTGCACAGATTCATGCGCCAGGGCCTCCTACAGACAATGCACTTTGATTTCTTGCGCTATCTGTAATAGCACCCGAGATATCACCAGATATATATTGGATTTTCCCCTGACCGTGAGTGTCCGGCCCCATGAGACTGTGGTTTTCTCGGCCCCTGCTGGTCCGAGGTCGTTCCCGCTGCACATATTCATGCGCCAGGGCCTCCTACAGACAATGCACTTTGATTTATTGCGCTGTCTGTAATAGCACCCGAGATATCACCGGATATATATTGGATTTTTCCCACACCCTGAGTGTCCGGCCCCATGAGACGGTGGTTGTCTCGGCCCCTGGTGGTCCGAGGTCGTTCCCGCTGCACAGGTTCATGCGCCAGTGTCTCCTACAGACAACGCACTTTGATTTATTGCGCTATATGTAATAGCACCCGAGATATCACCAGATATATATTGGATTTTTCACTGACCCTGAGTGTCCGGCCCCATGAGGCGGTCGTTTTCTCGGCCCCTGGTGGTCCGAGGTCGTTCCCGCTGCACAGATTCATGCGCCAGGGCCTCCTACAGACAATGCACTTTGATTTATTGCGCTATCTGTAATAGCACCCGAGATATCACCAGATATATATTGGATTTTACCCTGACCCTGAGTGTCCGGCCCCATGAGACTGTGGTTTTTTCGGCCCCTGGTGGTCCGAGGTCGTTCCCGCTGCACAGATTCATGCGCCAGGGCCTCCTACAGACAATGCACTTTGATTTATTGCGCTATCTGTAATAGCACCCGAGATATCACCAGATCTATATTGAATTTTCCCCTGACCCTGAGTGTCCGGCCCCATGAGACGGTGGTTTTCTCGGCCCCTGGTGTTCCGAGGTCGTTCCCGCTGCACAGAATCATGCGCCAGGGCCTCCTACAGACAATGCACTTTGATTTATTGCGCTATCTGTAATAGCACCCGAGATATCACCAGATCTATATTGGATTTTCCCCTGACCCTGAGTGTCCGGACCCATGAGACGGTGGTTTTCTCGGCCCCTGGTGTTCCGAGGTCGTTCCCGCTGCACAGATTCATGCGCCAGGGCATCCTACAGACAATGAACTTTGATTTATTGCGCTATCTGTAATAGCACCCGAGATATCAGCAGATATATATTGGATTTTTCACTGACCCTGAGTGTCCGGCCCCATGAGACGGTCGTTCTCTCGGCCCCTGGTGGTCCGAGGTCGTTCCCGCTGCACAGATTCATGCGCCAGGGCCTCCTGCAGATAATTCACTTTGGTTTATTGCGCTATCTCTAATAGCACCCGAGATATCAGCAGATATATATTGGATTTTTCACTGACCCTGAGTGACCGGCCCCATGAGACGGTAGTTTTCTCGGCCCCTGGTGGTCCGAGGTCGTTCCCGCTGCACAGATTCATGCGCCAGGGCCTCCTGCAGATAATTCACTTTGGTTTATTATGCTATCTCTAATAGCACCCGAGATATCACCAGATATATATTGGATTTTTCCCTGACACTGAGTGTCCGACCCCATGAGACGGTGGTTTTCTCGGCCCCTGGTGGTCCGAGGTCGTTCCCGCTGCACAGAATCATGCGCCAGGGTTTCCTGCAGACAATGCACTTTGATTTATTGCGCTATCTCTAATAGCACCCGAGATATCATCAGATACATCCTGGGTATTTACATGACCTTGGGTGTCCGGCGCCATGTGTCGGTGGTTTTCTCGGCCCCTGGTGGTCCGAGGTCGTTCCCGCTGCACAGCTTCATGCGTCTGGGCTTCCTGCAGACAATGCACTTTGATTTATTCCGCTATCTCTAATAGCACCCGAGATATCACCAGATATATATTGGATTTTCCCCTGACCCTGAGTGTCTGGCCCCATGAGACGGTGGCTTTCTCGGCCCATGGTGTTCCGAGGTCGTTCCCGCTGCACAGATGCATGCGCCAGGGTCTCCTGCAGATAATTCACTTTGGTTTATTGCGCTCTCTCTAATAGCACCCGAGATATCACCAGATATATATTGGATTTTTCCCTGACCCTGAGAGTCCGGCCCCATGAGACGGTGGTTTTCTCGGCCCCTGGAGGTCCGAGGTCGTTCCCGTTGCAGAGATTCATGCGCCAGCGCCTCCTACAGACAACGCACTTTGATTTCTTGCGCTATCTGTAATAGCACCCGAGATATCACCAGATATATATTGGATTTTCCCCTGACCGTGAGTGTCCGGCCCCATGAGACTGTGGTTTTCTCGGCCCCTGGTCGTCCGAGGTCGTTCCCGCTGCACAGATTCATGCGCCAGGGCCTCCTACAGACAATGCACTTTGATTTATTGCGCTATCTGTAATAGCACCCGAGATATCACCAGATATATATTGGATTTTCCCCTGACCGTGAGTGTCCGGCCCCATGAGACTGTGGTTTTCTCGGCCCCTGGTCGTCCGAGGTCGTTCCCGCTGCACAGATTCATGCTCCAGGGCCACCTACAGACAATGCACTTTGATTTATTGCGCTATCTGTAATAGCACCCGAGATATCACCGGATATATATTGGATTTTTCCCACACCCTGAGTGTCCGGCCCCATGAGACGGTGGTTGTCTCGGCCCCTGGTGGTCCGAGGTCGTTCCCGCTGCACAGGTTCATGCGCCAGGGTCTCCTACAGACAACGCACTTTGATTTATTGCGCTATCTGTAATAGCACCCGAGATATCACCAGATATATATTGGATTTTTCACTGACCCTGAGTGTCCGGCCCCATGGGGCGGTCGTTTTCTCGGCCCCTGGTGGTCCGAGGTCGTTCCCGCTGCACAGATTCATGCGCCAGGGCCTCCTACAGACAATGCACTTTGATTTATTGCGCTATCTGTAATAGCAGCCGAGATATCACCAGATATATATTGGATTTTACCCTGACCCTGAGTGTCCGGCCCCATGAGACTGTGGTTTTTTCGGCCCCTGGTGGTCCGAGGTCGTTCCCGCTGCACAGATTCATGCGCCAGGGCCTCCTACAGACAATGAACTTTGATTTATTGCGCCATCTGTAATAGCACCCGAGATATCAGCAGATATATATTGGATTTTTCACTGACCCTGAGTGTCCGGCCCCATGAGACGGTCGTTTTCTCGGCCCCTGGTGGTCCCAGGTCGTTCCCGCTGCACAGATTCATGCGCCAGGGCCTCCTGCAGATAATTCACTTTGGTTTATCGAGCTATCTCTAATAGCACCCGAGATATCACCGGGTATATATTGGATTCTTCCATGACCCCGAGTGTCCGGCCCATTAGACGGTGGTTTTCTCGGCCCCCGGTGGTCCGAGGTCGTACCCGCTGCACAGGTTCATGCGCCAGGGCCCCCTGCAGATAATGCACTTTGATTTATTGCGCTATCTGTAATAGCACCCGAGATATCACCAGATATATATTGGATTTTTCCCTGACACTGAGTGTCCGACCCCATGAGACGGTGGTTTTCTCGGCCCCTGGTGGTCCGAGGTCGTTCCCGCTGCACAGAATCATGCGCCAGGGTTTCCTGCAGACAATGCACTTTGATTTATTGCGTTATCTCTAATAGCACCCGAGATATCATCAGATACATCCTGGGTATTTACATGACCTTGGGTGTCCGGCGCCATGTGTCGGTGGTTTTCTCGGCCCCTGGTGGTCCGAGGTCGTTCCCGCTGCACAGCTTCATGCGTCTGGGCTTCCTGCAGACAATGCACTTTGATTTATTGCGCTATCTCTAATAGCACCCGAGATATCACCAGATATATATTGGATTTTCCCCTGACCCTGAGAGTCTGGCCCCATGAGACGGTGGTTTTCTCGGCCCCTGGTGTTCCGAGGTCGTTCCCGCTGCACAGATGCATGCGCCAGGGTCTCCTGCAGATAATTCACTTTGGTTTATTGCGCTCTCTCTAATAGCACCCGAGATATCACCAGATATATATTGGATTTTTCCCTGACCCTGAGAGTCCGGCCCCATGAGACGGTGGTTTTCTCGGCCCCTGGTGGTCCGAGGTCGTTGCCGCTGCAGAGATTCATGCGCCAGGACCTCCTGCAGATAATTCACTTTGGTTTGATGCGCTATCTCTAACAGCACCCCAGATATCACCAGATATATATTGGATTTTCCCCTGACCCTGACAGTCCGGCCGCATGAGACGCTGATTTTCTCGGCCCCTGGAGGTCCGAGGTCGTGTCCGCTGCACAGAATCATGCGCCAGGGCTTCCTGCAGAGAATGCACTTTGATTTATTGCGCTATCTCTAATAGCACCCGAGATATCACCAGATGTATATTGGATTTTTCCCCGACCGTGAGTGTCCGGCCCCATGAGACGGTGGTTTTCTCGGCCCCTGGTGGTCCGAGGTCGTTGCCGCTGCACAGATTCATGCGCCAAGGCCTCCTACAGACAATGCACGTTGATTTATTGCACTATCTCTAATAGCACCCGAGATATCACCAGATATATATAGGATTTTTCCCTGACCCTGAGAGTCCGGCCCCATAAGACGGTGGTTTTCTCGGCCCCTGGTGGTCCGAGGTCGTTGCCGCTGCACAGATTCATGCGCCAGGTCCTCCTGCAGACAATTCACTTTGGTTTATTGTGCTATCTCTAATAGCACCCGACATATCACCAGCTATATATTGGACTTTATCCGACCCTGAGTGTCCGGCCCCATGAGATGGTGGTTTTCTCGGCCCCTGGTGATCCGAGGACGTACCCGCTACACAGATTCATGCGCCAGGGCCTCCTACAGACAATTCTCTTTGATTTATTGCGCTATCTGTAATAGCACCCGAAATATCACCGGATATATATTGGATTTCTCCCAGACCCTGAGTGTCCGGCCCCATGAGACGGTGGTTGTCTCGGCCCCTGGTGGTCCGAGGTCGTTCCCGCTGCATTGATTCATGCGCCAGGGCCTCCTACAGACAATGCACTTTGATTTATTGCGCTATCTGTAATAGCACCCGAGATATCACCAGATATTTATTGGATTTTTCACTGACCCTGAGCGTCCGGCCCCATGAGACGGTCGTTTTCTCGGCCCCTGGTGGTCCGAGGTCATTCCCGCTGCACAGGTTCATGCGCCAGGGTCTCCTACAGACAACGCACTTTGATTTATTGCGCTATCTGTAATAGCACCCGAGATATCACCAGATATATATTGGATTTTTCACTGACCCTGAGAGTACTTCCCCATGAGACGGTGGTTTTCTCGGCCCCTGGTGTTCCGAGGTCGTTCCGCTGCACAGCTTCATGCGCCAGGGCCTCCTACAGACAAGGCACTTTGATTTATTGCGCTATCTCAAATAGCACCCGAGATATCACCAGATATATATTGGATTTTCCCCTGACCCTGAGTGTCCGGCCCCATGAGACTGTGGTTTTCTCGGCCCCTGGTGGTCCGAGGTCGTTCCCGTTGCAGAGATTCATGCGCCAGGGCCTCCTGCAGATAATTCACTTTGATTTATTGCGCTATCTGTAATAGCAGCCGAGATATCACCAGATATATATTGGATTTTTCACTGACCCTGAGTGTCCGGGCCCATGAGACGGTCGTTTTCTCGGCCCCTGGTGGTCCGAGGTCGTTTCCGCTGCACAGATTCATGCGCCAGGGCCTCCTACAGACAATGCACTTTGATTTATTGCGCTATCTGTAATAGCAGCCGAGATATCACCAGATATATATTGGATTTTTCCCTGACCCTGACTGTCCGGCCCCATGAGAAGGTGGTTGTCTCGCCCCTGGTGGTCCGAGGTCGTTCCCGCAGCACAGATTCATGCGCCAGGGACTCCTACAGGTAATGCACTTTGATTTATTGCGCTATCTGTAATAGCAGCCGAGATATCACCAGATATATATTGGATTTTACCCTGACCCTGAGTGTCCGGCCCCATGTGACGGTCGTTGTATCGGCAGCTGGAGGTCTGAGGACGTTCCCGCTGCACAGATTCATGCGCCAGGGCCTCCTACAGACAATGCACTTTGATTTATTGCGCTATCTGTAATAGCACCCGAGATATCAGCAGATATATATTGGATTTTTCACTGACCCTGAGTGTCCGGCCCCATGAGACGGTCGTTTTCTCGGCCCCTGGTGGTCCGAGGTCGTTCCCGCTGCACAGATTCATGCGCCAGGGCCTCCTGCAGATAATTCACTTTGGTTTATTGCGCTATCTCTAATAGCACCCGAGATATCACCAGATATATATTGGATTTTTCCCTGACACTGAGTGTCCGACCCCATGAGACGGTGGTTTTCTCGGCCCCTGGTGGTCCGAGGTCGTTCCCGCTGCACAGAATCATGCGCCAGGGTTTCCTGCAGACAATGCACTTTGATTCATTGCGCTATCTCTAATAGCACCCGAGATATCATCAGATACATCCTGGGTATTTACATGACCTTGGGTGTCCGGCGCCATGTGTCGGTGGTTTTCTCGCCCCCTGGTGGTCCGAGGTCGTTCCCGCTGCACAGCTTCATGCGTCTGGGCTTCCTGCAGACAATGCACTTTGATTTATTGCGCTGTCTGTAATAGCACCCGAGATATCACCAGATATATATTGGATTTTTCACTGACCCTGAGAGTCCTTCCCCATGAGACGGTGGTTTTCTCGGCCCCTGGTGTTCCGAGGTCGTTCCGCTGCACAGCTTCATGCGCCAGGGCCTCTTACAGACAAGGCACTTTGATTTATTGCGCTATCTCAAATAGCAACCGAGATATCACCAGATATATATTGGATTTTCCCCTGACCCTGAGTATCCGGCCCCATGAGACTGTGGTTTTCTCGGCCCCTGGTGGTCCGAGGTCGTTCCCGTTGCAGAGATACATGCGCCAGGGCCTCCTACAGACAATGCACTTTGATTTCTTGCGCTATCTGTAATAGCACCCGAGATATCACCAGATATATATTGGATTTTCCCCTGACCGTGAGTGTCCGGCCCCATGAGACTGTGGTTTTCTCGGCCCCTGGTCGTCCGAGGTCGTTCCCGCTGCACAGATTCATGCGCCAGGGCCTCCTACAGACAATGCACTTTGATTTATTGCGCTGTCTGTAATAGCACCCGAGATATCACCAGATATATATTGGATTTTCCCCTGACCGTGAGTGTCCGGCCCCATGAGACTGTGGTTTTCTCGGCCCCTGGTCGTCCGAGGTCGTTCCCGCTGCACAGATTCATGCGCCAGGGCCTCCTACAGACAATGCACTTTGATTTATTGCGCTATCTGTAATAGCACCCGAGATATCACCAGATCTATACTGAATTTTCCCCTGACCCTGAGTGTCCGGCCCCATGAGACGGTGGTTTTCTCGGCCCCTGGTGTTCCGAGGTCGTTCCCGCTGCACAGATTCATGCGCCAGGGCCTCCTACAGAGAATGAACTTTGATTTATTGCGCTATCTGTAATAGCACCCGAGATATCAGCAGATATATATTGGATTTTTCACTGACCCTGAGTGTCCGGCCCCATGAGGCGGTCGTTTTCTCGGCCCTTGGTGGTCCGAGGTCGTTCCCGCTGCACAGATTCATGCGCCAGGGCCTCCTGCAGATAATTCACTTTGGTTTATTGCGCTATCTGTAATAGCACCCGAGATATCACCAGATATATATTGGATTTTACCCTGACCCTGAGTGTCCGGCCCCATGAGACTGTGGTTTTTTCGGCCCCTGGTGGTCCGAGGTCGTTCCCGCTGCACTGATTCATGCGCCAGGGCCTCCTACAGACAATGCACTTTGATTTATTGCGCTATCTGTAATAGCACCCGAGATATCAGCAGATATATATTGGATTTTTCACTGACCCTGAGAGTCCGGCCCCATGAGACGGTGGTTTTCTCGGCCCCTGGTGGTCCGAGGTCGTTGCCGCTGCAGAGATTCATGCGCCAGGACCTCCTGCAGATAATTCACTTTGGTTTGATGCGCTATCTCTAACAGCACCCCAGATATCACCAGATATATATTGGATTTTCCCCTGACCCTGACAGTCCGGCCGCATGAGACGCTGATTTTCTCGGCCCCTGGAGGTCCGAGGTCGTTTCCGCTGCACAGAATCATGCGACAGGGCTTCCTGCAGACAATGCACTTTGATTTATTGCGCTATCTCTAATAGCATCCAAGATATCACCAGATATATATTGGATTTTTCCCCGACCGTGAGTGTCCGGCCCCATGAGACGGTGGTTTTCTCGGCCCCTGGTGGTCCGAGGTCCTTCCCGTTGCACAGATTCATGCGCCAGGGCCTCCTGCAGATAATTCACTTTGGTTTGATGCGCTATCTCTAACAGCACCCCAGATATCACCAGATATATATTGGATTTTCCCCTGACCCTGACAGTCCGGCCGCATGAGACGCTGATTTTCTCGGCCCCTGGAGGTCCGAGGTCGTTTCCGCTGCACAGAATCATGCGACAGGGCTTCCTGCAGACAATTCACTTTGGTTTATTGTGCTATCTCTAATAGCACCCGACATATCACCAGCTATATATTGGACTTTATCCGACCCTGAGTGTCCGGCCCCATGAGATGGTGGTTTTCTTGGCCCCTGGTGATCCGAGGACGTACCCGCTACACAGATTCATGCGCCAGGGCCTCCTACAGACAATTCTCTTTGATTTATTGCGCTATCTGTAATAGCACCCGAGATATCACCAGATATATATTGGATTTCTCCCAGACCCTGAGTGTCCGGCCCCATGAGACGGTGGTTGTCTCGGCCCCTGGTGGTCCGAGGTCGTTCCCGCTGCACAGATTCATGCGCCAGGGCCTCCTACAGACAAGGCACTTTGATTTATTGCGCTATCTCAAATAGCACCCGAGATATCACCAGATATATATTGGATTTTCCCCTGACCCTGAGTGTCCGGCCCCATGAGACTGTGGTTTTCTCGGCCCCTGGTGGTCCGAGGTCGTTCCCGTTGCAGAGATTCATGCGCCAGGGCCTCCTGCAGATAATTCACTTTGATTTATTGCGCTATCTGTAATAGCAGCCGAGATATCACCAGATATATATTGGATTTTTCACTGACCCTGAGTGTCCGGGCCCATGAGACGGTCGTTTTCTCGGCCCCTGGTGGTCCGAGGTCGTTTCCGCTGCACAGATTCATGCGCCAGGGCCTCCTACAGACAATGCACTTTGATTTATTGCGCTATCTGTAATAGCACCCGAGATATCAGCAGATATATATTGGATTTTTCCCTGACCCTGACTGTCCGGCCCCATGAGAAGGTGGTTGTCTCGCCCCTGGTGGTCCGAGGTCGTTCCCGCAGCACAGATTCATGCGCCAGGGACTCCTACAGGTAATGCACTTTGATTTATTGCGCTATCTGTAATAGCAGCCGAGATATCACCAGATATATATTGGATTTTACCCTGACCCTGAGTGTCCGGCCCCATGTGACGGTCGTTGTCTCGGCAGCTGGAGGTCTGAGGACGTTCCCGCTGCACAGATTCATGCGCCAGGGCCTCCTACAGACAATGCACTTTGATTTATTGCGCTATCTGTAATAGCACCCGAGATATCAGCAGATATATATTGGATTTTTCACTGACCCTGAGTGTCCGGCCCCATGAGACGGTCGTTTTCTCGGCCCCTGGTGGTCCGAGGTCGTTCCCGCTGCACAGATTCATGCGCCAGGGCCTCCTGCAGATAATTCACTTTGGTTTATTGCGCTATCTCTAATAGCACCCGAGATATCACCAGATATATATTGGATTTTTCCCTGACACTGAGTGTCCGACCCCATGAGACGGTGGTTTTCTCGGCCCCTGGTGGTCCGAGGTCGTTCCCGCTGCACAGAATCATGCGCCAGGGTTTCCTGCAGACAATGCACTTTGATTTATTGCGCTATCTCTAATAGCACCCGAGATATCATCAGATACATCCTGGGTATTTACATGACCTTGGGTGTCCGGCGCCATGTGTCGGTGGTTTTCTCGCCCCCTGGTGGTCCGAGGTCGTTCCCGCTGCACAGCTTCATGCGTCTGGGCTTCCTGCAGACAATGCACTTTGATTTATTGCGCTGTCTGTAATAGCACCCGAGATATCACCAGATATATATTGGATTTTTCACTGACCCTGAGAGTCCTTCCCCATGAGACTGTGGTTTTCGCGGCCCCTGGTGGTCCGAGGTCGTTCCCGCTGCACAGATTCATGCGCCAGGGCCTCCTACAGACAATGCACTTTGATTTATTGCGCTATCTGCAATAGCACCCGAGATATCACCAGATATATATTGGATTTTACCCTGACCCTGAGTGTCCGGCCCCATGAGACGGTCGTTTTCTCGGCCCCTGGTGGTCCGAGGTCGTTCCCGCTGCACAGATTCATGCGCCAGGGCCTCCTGCAGATAATTCACTTTGGTTTATTGCGCTATCTCTAATAGCACCCGAGATATCACCACATATATATTGGATTTTTCACTGACCCTGAGTATCCGGCCCCATGAGACTGCGGTTTTCTCGGCCCCTGGTGGTCCGAGGTCGTTCCCGCTGCACAGATTCATGCGCCAGGGCCTCCTACAGACAATGCACTTTGATTTATTGCGCTATCTGTAATAGCACCCGAGATATCACCAGATATATATTGGATTTTTCCCTGACCCTGAGTGTCCGGCCCCATGAGAAGGTGGTTGTCTCGCCCCTGGTGGTCCGAGGTCGTTCCCGCTGCACAGATTCATGCGCCAGGGCCTCCTACAGACAATGCACTTTGATTTATTGCGGTATCTGTAATAGCACCCGAGATATCACCAGATATATATTGGATTTTCCCCTGACCCTGAGTATCCGGCCCCATAAGACGGTGGTTTTCTCGGCCCCTGGTGGTCCGAGGTCGTTGCCGCTGCACAGATTCATGCGCCAGGTCCTCCTGCAGACAATTCACTTTGGTTTATTGTGCTATCTCTAATAGCACCCGACATATCACCAGCTATATATTGGACTTTATCCGACCCTGAGTGTCCGGCCCCATGAGATGGTGGTTTTCTCGGCCCCTGGTGATCCGAGGACGTACCCGCTACACAGATTCATGCGCCAGGGCCTCCTACAGACAATTCTCTTTGATTTATTGCGCTATCTGTAATAGCACCCGAAATATCACCGGATATATATTGGATTTCTCCCAGACCCTGAGTGTCCGGCCCCATGAGACGGTGGTTGTCTCGGCCCCTGGTGGTCCGAGGTCGTTCCCGCTGCATTGATTCATGCGCCAGGGCCTCCTACAGACAATGCACTTTGATTTATTGCGCTATCTGTAATAGCACCCGAGATATCACCAGATATATATTGGATTTTCCCCTGACCCTGAGTGTCCGGCCCCATGAGACTGTGGTTTTCTCGGCCCCTGGTGGTCCGAGGTCGTTCCCGTTGCAGAGATTCATGCGCCAGGGCCTCCTGCAGATAATTCACTTTGATTTATTGCGCTATCTGTAATAGCAGCCGAGATATCACCAGATATATATTGGATTTTTCACTGACCCTGAGTGTCCGGGCCCATGAGACGGTCGTTTTCTCGGCCCCTGGTGGTCCGAGGTCGTTTCCGCTGCACAGATTCATGCGCCAGGGCCTCCTACAGACAATGCACTTTGATTTATTGCGCTATCTGTAATAGCAGCCGAGATATCACCAGATATATATTGGATTTTTCCCTGACCCTGACTGTCCGGCCCCATGAGAAGGTGGTTGTCTCGCCCCTGGTGGTCCGAGGTCGTTCCCGCAGCACAGATTCATGCGCCAGGGACTCCTACAGGTAATGCACTTTGATTTATTGCGCTATCTGTAATAGCAGCCGAGATATCACCAGATATATATTGGATTTTACCCTGACCCTGAGTGTCCGGCCCCATGTGACGGTCGTTGTCTCGGCAGCTGGAGGTCTGAGGACCTTCCCGCTGCACAGATTCATGCGCCAGGGCCTCCTACAGACAATGCACTTTGATTTATTGCGCTATCTGTAATAGCACCCGAGATATCAGCAGATATATATTGGATTTTTCACTGACCCTGAGTGTCCGGCCCCATGAGACGGTCGTTTTCTCGGCCCCTGGTGGTCCGAGGTCGTTCCCGCTGCACAGATTCATGCGCCAGGGCCTCCTGCAGATAATTCACTTTGGTTTATTGCGCTATCTCTAATAGCACCCGAGATATCACCAGATATATATTGGATTTTTCCCTGACACTGAGTGTCCGACCCCATGAGACGGTGGTTTTCTCGGCCCCTGGTGGTCCGAGGTCGTTCCCGCTGCACAGAATCATGCGCCAGGGTTTCCTGCAGACAATGCACTTTGATTTATTGCGCTATCTCTAATAGCACCCGAGATATCATCAGATACATCCTGGGTATTTACATGACCTTGGGTGTCCGGCGCCATGTGTCGGTGGTTTTCTCGCCCCCTGGTGGTCCGAGGTCGTTCCCGCTGCACAGCTTCATGCGTCTGGGCTTCCTGCAGACAATGCACTTTGATTTATTGCGCTGTCTGTAATAGCACCCGAGATATCACCAGATATATATTGGATTTTTCACTGACCCTGAGAGTCCTTCCCCATGAGACGGTGGTTTTCTCGGCCCCTGGTGTTCCGAGGTCGTTCCGCTGCACAGCTTCATGCGCCAGGGCCTCTTACAGACAAGGCACTTTGATTTATTGCGCTATCTCAAATAGCAACCGAGATATCACCAGATATATATTGGATTTTCCCCTGACCCTGAGTATCCGGCCCCATGAGACTGTGGTTTTCTCGGCCCCTGGTGGTCCGAGGTCGTTCCCGTTGCAGAGATACATGCGCCAGGGCCTCCTACAGACAATGCACTTTGATTTCTTGCGCTATCTGTAATAGCACCCGAGATATCACCAGATATATATTGGATTTTCCCCTGACCGTGAGTGTCCGGCCCCATGAGACTGTGGTTTTCTCGGCCCCTGGTCGTCCGAGGTCGTTCCCGCTGCACAGATTCATGCGCCAGGGCCTCCTACAGACAATGCACTTTGATTTATTGCGCTGTCTGTAATAGCACCCGAGATATCACCAGATATATATTGGATTTTCCCCTGACCGTGAGTGTCCGGCCCCATGAGACTGTGGTTTTCTCGGCCCCTGGTCGTCCGAGGTCGTTCCCGCTGCACAGATTCATGCGCCAGGGCCTCCTACAGACAATGCACTTTGATTTATTGCGCTATCTGTAAT
The DNA here is from genome assembly GCF_051020985.1 of Nomia melanderi. Classification (NCBI taxonomy): domain Eukaryota; kingdom Metazoa; phylum Arthropoda; class Insecta; order Hymenoptera; family Halictidae; genus Nomia; species Nomia melanderi. Next base: position 9,622,166 of record NW_027475130.1, read on the forward strand.
AGCACCCGAGATATCACCAGTTCTATACTGAATTTTCCCCTGACCCTGAGTGTCCGGCCCCATGAGACGGTGGTTTTCTCGGCCCCTGGTGTTCCGAGGTCGTTCCCGCTGCACAGATTCATGCGCCAGGGCCTCCTACAGAGAATGAACTTTGATTTATTGCGCTATCTGTAATAGCACCCGAGATATCAGCAGATATATATTGGATTTTTCACTGACCCTGAGTGTCCGGCCCCATGAGGCGGTCGTTTTCTCGGCCCTTGGTGGTCCGAGGTCGTTCCCGCTGCACAGATTCATGCGCCAGGGCCTCCTGCAGATAATTCACTTTGGTTTATTGCGCTATCTGTAATAGCACCCGAGATATCACCAGATATATATTGGATTTTACCCTGACCCTGAGTGTCCGGCCCCATGAGACTGTGGTTTTTTCGGCCCCTGGTGGTCCGAGGTCGTTCCCGCTGCACTGATTCATGCGCCAGGGCCTCCTACAGACAATGCACTTTGATTTATTGCGCTATCTGTAATAGCACCCGAGATATCAGCAGATATATATTGGATTTTTCACTGACCCTGAGAGTCCGGCCCCATGAGACGGTGGTTTTCTCGGCCCCTGGTGGTCCGAGGTCGTTGCCGCTGCAGAGATTCATGCGCCAGGACCTCCTGCAGATAATTCACTTTGGTTTGATGCGCTATCTCTAACAGCACCCCAGATATCACCAGATATATATTGGATTTTCCCCTGACCCTGACAGTCCGGCCGCATGAGACGCTGATTTTCTCGGCCCCTGGAGGTCCGAGGTCGTTTCCGCTGCACAGAATCATGCGACAGGGCTTCCTGCAGACAATGCACTTTGATTTATTGCGCTATCTCTAATAGCACCCGAGATATCACCAGATGTATATTGGATTTTTCCCCGACCGTGAGTGTCCGGCCCCATGAGACGGTGGTTTTCTCGGCCCCTGGTGGTCCGAGGTCGTTGCCGCTGCAGAGATTCATGCGCCAGGACCTCCTGCAGATAATTCACTTTGGTTTGATGCGCTATCTCTAACAGCACCCCAGATATCACCAGATATATATTGGATTTTCCCCTGACCCTGACAGTCCGGCCGCATGAGACGCTGATTTTCTCGGCCCCTGGAGGTCCGAGGTCGTTTCCGCTGCACAGAATCATGCGACAGGGCTTCCTGCAGACAATTCACTTTGGTTTATTGTGCTATCTCTAATAGCACCCGACATATCACCAGCTATATATTGGACTTTATCCGACCCTGAGTGTCCGGCCCCATGAGATGGTGGTTTTCTTGGCCCCTGGTGATCCGAGGACGTACCCGCTACACAGATTCATGCGCCAGGGCCTCCTACAGACAATTCTCTTTGATTTATTGCGCTATCTGTAATAGCACCCGAGATATCACCAGATATATATTGGATTTCTCCCAGACCCTGAGTGTCCGGCCCCATGAGACGGTGGTTGTCTCGGCCCCTGGTGGTCCGAGGTCGTTCCCGCTGCACAGATTCATGCGCCAGGGCCTCCTACAGACAATGCACTTTGATTTATTGCGCTATCTGTAATAGCACCCGAGATATCACCAGATATTTATTGGATTTTTCACTGACCCTGAGCGTCCGGCCCCATGAGACGGTCGTTTTCTCGGCCCCTGGTGGTCCGAGGTCATTCCCGCTGCACAGTTTCATGCGCCAGGGTCTCCTACAGACAACGCACTTTGATTTATTGCGCTATCTCTAATAGCACCCGAGATATCACCAGATATATATTGGATTTTCCCCTGACCCTGTGTGTCCGGCCCCATGAGACTGTGGTTTTCTCGGCCCCTGGTGGTCCGAGGTCGTTCCCGCTGCACAGATTCATGCGTCAGGGCCTCCTGCAGACAATGCACTTTGATTTATCGCGCTATCTGTAATAGCACCCGAGATATGACCAGATATATATTGGATTTTACCCTAACCCTGAGTGTCCGGCCCCATGAGACGGTCGTTTTCTCGGCCCCTGGTGGTCCCAGGTCGTTCCCGCTGCACAGATTCATGCGCCAGGGCCTCCTACAGACAATGCACTTTGATTTATTGCGCTATCTGTAATAGCACCCGAGATATGACCAGATATATATTGGATTTTACCCTAACCCTGAGTGTCCGGCCCCATGTGACGGTCGTTGTCTCGGCAGCTGGAGGTCTGAGGACGTTCCCGCTGCACAGATTCATGCGCCAGGGCCTCCTACAGACAATGAACTTTGATTTATTGCGCTATCTGTAATAGCACCCGAGATATCAGCAGATATATATTGGATTTTTCAGTGACCCTGAGTGTCCGGCCCCATGAGACGGTCGTTTTCTCGGCCCCTGGTGGTCCGAGGTCGTTCCCGCTGCACAGATTCATGCGTCAGGGCCTCCTGCAGACAATGCACTTTGATTTATCGCGCTATCTCTAATGGTACCCGATATATCACCAGATATATAATGGATTTTTCCCTGACCCTGAGTGTCCGGCCCCATGAGACTGTGGTTTTCTCGGCCCCTGGTGGTCCGAGGTCGTTCCCGTTGCACACATTCATGCGCCAGGGCCTCCTGCAGATAATTCACTTTGGTTTATTGCGCTATCTCTAATAGCACCCGAGATATCACCAGATATATATTGGATTTTACCCTGACCCTGAGTGTCCGGCCCCATGAGACGGTGGTTGTCTCGGCCCCTGGTGGTCCGAGGTCGTTCCCGCTGCACAGGTTCATGCGCCAGTGTCTCCTACAGACCATGCACTTTGATCTATTGCGCTATCTCTAATAGCACCCGAGATATCACCAGATATATATTGGATTTTCCCCTGACCCTGAGTGTCCGGCCCCATGAGACTGTGGTTTTCTCGGCCCCTGGTGGTCCGAGGTCGTTCCCGTTGCACAGATTCATGCGCCAGTGCCTCCTGCAGATAATTCACTTTGGTTTATTGCGCTATCTCTAATAGCACCCGAGATATCACCCGATATATGTTGGATTTTCCCGTGACCCTGAGTGTCCGGCCCCATGAGACTGTTGTTTTCTCGGCCCCTGGTCGTTCGAGGTCGTTCCCGCTGCACAGATTCATGCGCCAGGGCCTTCTACTGACAATGCACTTTGATTTATTGCGCTATCTGTAATAGCACCCGAGATATCACCAGATATATATTGGATTTTACCCTGACCCTGAGTGTCCGGCCCCATGAGACGGTGGTTGTCTCGGCCCCTGGAGGTCCGAGGACGTTCCCGCTGCACAGATTCATGCGCCAGGGCCTCCTGCGGATAATTCACTTTGGTTTATTGCGCTATCTCTAAAAGCACCCGAGATATCACCAGATATATACTGGATTTTCCCCTGACCCTGAGTGTCCGGCCCCATGAGACTGTGGCTTTCTCGGCCCCTGGTGGTCCGAGGTCGTTCCCGCTGCACAGATTCATGCGCCAGGGCCTCCTGCAGATAATTCACTTTGGTTTATTGCGCTATCTGTAATAGCACCCGAGATATCGCCAGATATATATTTGATTTTTCCCTAACCCTGAGTGTCCAGCTCCATGAGACTGTGGCTTTCTCGGCCCCTGGTTGTCCGAGGTCGTTCCCGCTGCACAGATGCATGCGCCAGGGCCTACTGCAGATAATTCACTTTGGTTTATTGCGCTATCTCTAATAGCACCCGAGATATCACCAGATATATATTGGATTTTCCCCTGACCCTGAGTGTCCGGCCCCATGAGACTGTGGTTTTCTCGGCCCCTGGTGGTCCGAGGTCGTTCCCGCTGCACAGATTCATGAGCCAGGGCCTCCTACAGACAATGCACTTTGATTTATTGCGCTATCTGTAATAGCACCCGAGATATCACCAGATATATACTGGATTTTCCCCTGTCCCTCAGTGTCCGGCCCCATGAGACAGTCGTTTTCTCGGCCCATGGTGGTCCGAGGTCGTTCCCGCTGCACAGATTTATGTGCCAGGGCCTCCTACAGACAATGCACTTTGATGTATTGCGCTATCTGTAATAGCACCCGAGATATCACCAGATATATATTGGATTTTACCCAGACCATGAGTGTCCGGCCCCATGAGACTGTGGTTTTTTCGGCCCCTGATGGTCCGAGGTCGTTCCCGCTGCACAGATTCATGCGCCAGGGCCTCCTACAGACAATGCACTTTGATTTATTGCGCTATCTGTAATAGCACCCGAGATATCACCAGATATATATTGGATTTTCCCCTGACCCTGAGTGTCCGGCCCCATGAGACTGTGGTTGTCTCGGCCCCTGGAGGTCCGAGGACGTTCCCGCTGCACAGATTCATGCGCCAGCGCCTCCTGCAGATAATTCACTTTGGTTTATTGCGCTATCTCTAATAGCACCCGAGATATCACCAGATATATACTGGATTTTTCACTGACCCTGAGTGTCCGGCCCCATGAGACGGTCGTTTTCTCAGCCCCTGGTGGCCCGAGGTCGTTCCCGCTGCACAGATTCATGCGCCAGGGCCTCCTGCAGATAATTCACTTTGGTTTATTGCGCTATCTCTAATAGCACCCGAGATATCACCAGATATATATTGGATTTTTCCCTGACCCTGAGTGTCCGGCCCCATGAGACGATGGTTTTATCGGCCCATGGTGGTCCGAGGTCGTTCCCGCTGCACAGATTCATGCGTCAGGGCCTCCTGCAGACAATGCACTTTGATTTATCGAGCTATCTCTAATGGCACCCGATATATCACCAGATATATAATGGATTTTTCCCTGACCCTGAGTGTCCGGCCACATGAGACTGTGGTTTTCTCGGCCCCTGGTGGCCCGAGGTCGTTCCCGCTGCACAGATTCATGCGCCGGGGCCTCCTACAGACAATGCACTTTGATTTATTGCGCTATCTGTAATAGCACCCGAGATATCACCAGATATATATTGGATTTTACCCTGACCATGAGTGTCCGGCCCCATGAGACTGTGGTTTTTTCGGCCCCTGGTGGTCCGAGGTCGTTCCCGCTGCACAGATTCATGCGCCAGGGCCTCCTGCAGATAATTCACTTTGGTTTATTGCGCTATCTCTAATAGCACCCGAGATATCACCAGATATATACTGGATTTTCCCCTGACCCTGAGTGTCCGGCCCCATGAGACTGTGGTTTTCTCGGCCGCTGGTGGTCCGAGGTCGTTCCCGCTGCACAGATTCATGCGCCAGGGCCTCCTACAGACAATGCACTTTGATTTATTGCGCTATCTGTAATAGCACCCGAGATATCACCAGATATATATTGGATTTTTCACTGACCCTGAGTGTCCGGCCCCATGAGACGGTCGTTTTCTCGGCCCCTGGTGGTCCGAGGTCGTTCCCGCTGCACAGATTCATGCGCCAGGGCCTCCTGCAGATAATTCACTTTGGTTTATTGCGCTATCTCTATTAGCACCCGAGATATCACCAGATATATATTGGATTTTTCCTCGACCCTGAGTGTCCGGCCCCATGAGACGGTGGTTTTCTCGGCCCCTTGTGGTCAGAGGTCGCTCCCGCTGCACAGATTCATGCGCCAGGGCCTCCTACAGACAATGCAGTTTGGTTTATTGCGCTATCTCTAATAGCACCCGAGATATCACCAGATATATAGTGGATTTTCGACAGACCCTGAGTGTCCGTCCCCATGAGACGGTGGTGTTCTCGGCCCCTGGTGGTCCGAGGTCGTTCCCGCTGCACAGATTCATGCGCCAGGGTCTCCTACAGACAATGCACTTTGATTCATTGCGCTATCTGTAATAGCACCCGAGATATCACCACATATATATTGGATTTTCCCCTGACCTTGAGTGTCCGGCCCCATGAGACTGTGGTTTTCTCGGTCCCTGGAGGTCCGAGAACGTTCCCGCTGCACAGATTCATGCGCCAGGGCCTCCTACAGACAATGCACTTTGGTTTATTGCGCTATCTCTAATAGCACCCGAGATAACACCAGATATATATTGGATTTTCCCCTGACCCTGAGTGTCCGGCCCCATGAGACTGTGGTTTTCTCGGCCCCTGGTGGTCCGAGGTCGTTCCCGCTGCACAGATTCATGCGCCAGGGCCTCCTGCAGATAATTCACTTTGATTTATTGCGCTATCTGTAATAGCACCCGAGATATCACCAGATATATATTGGATTTTTCACTGACCCTGAGTGTCCGGCCCCATGAGACGGTGGTTTTCTCGGCCCCTGGTGTTCCGAGGTCGTTCCCGCTGCACAGATGCATGCGGCATGCCCTCCTGCAGATAATTCACTTTGGTTTATTGCGCTATCTCTAATAGCACCCGAGATATCACCAGATATATATTGGATTTTCCCCTGACCCTGAGTGTCCGGCCCCATTAGACTGTGGTTTTCTCGGCCCCTGGTGGTCCGAGGTCGTTCCCGCTGCCCAGATTCATGCGCCAGGGCCTCCTGCAGATAATTCACTTTGGTTTATTGCGCTGTATCTAATAGCACCCGAGATATCACCAGATATATATTGGATTTTCCCCTGACCCTGAGTGTCCGGCCCCATGAGACTGTGGTTTTCTCGGCCCCTGGTGGTCCGAGGTCTTTCCCGCTGCCCAGATACATGCGCCAGGGCCTCCTGCAGATAATTCACTTTGATTTATTGCGCTATCTGTAATAGCACCCGACATATCACCAGATATATATAGCATTTTTCCCTGACCCTGAGTGTCCGGCCCCATGAGACGGTGGTTTTCTCGGCCCCTGGTGGTCCGAGGTTGTTCCCGCTGCAGAGATTCATGCGCCAGGGCCTCCTACAGACAATGCACTTTGATTTATTGCTCTATCTGTAATAGCACCCGAGATATCACCAGATATATATTGCATTTTTCCCTGACCCTGAGTGTCCGGCCCCATGAGACGGTGGTTTTCTCGGCCCCTGGTTGTCCGAGGTCGTTCCCGCTGCACAGATGCATGGGCCATGGCCTCCTGCAGATAATTCACTTTGGTTTATTGCTCTATCTGTAATAGCACCCGAGATATCGCCAGATATATATTGGATTTTCCCCTGACCCTGAGAGTCCGGCCCCATGAGACGGTGGTTGTCTCGGCCCCTGGTGGTCCGAGGTCGTTCCCGCTGCACAGATTCATGCGCCAGGGCCTCCTACAGACAATGCACTTTGATTTATTGTGCTATCTGTAATATAACCCGAGATATCACCAGATATATATTGGATTTTCCCCTGACCCTGAGTGTCCGGCCCCATGAGACGGTGGTTGTCTCGGCCCCGGGTGGTCCTAGGTCGTTCCCGCTGCACAGATTCGTGCGCCAGGGCCTCCTACAGACAATGCACTTTGATTTATTGCGCTATCTGTAATAGCACCCGAGATATCACCAGATCTATATTGGATTTTCCCCTGACCCTGAGTATCCGGCCCCATGAGACTGTGGTTTTTTCGGCCCCTGGTGGTCCGAGGTCGTTCCCGCTGCACAGATTCATGCGCCAGGGCCTCCTGCAGATAATTCACTTTGGTTTATTGCGCTATCTCTAATAGCACCCGAGATATCACCAGATATATACTGGATTTTCCCCTGACCCTGAGTGTCCGGCCCCATGAGACTGTGGTTTTCTCGGCCCCTGGTGGTCCGAGGTCGTTGCCGCTTCACAGATTCATGCGCCAGGGCCTTCTACAGACAATGCACTTTCATTTATTGCGTTATCTGTAATAGCACCCGAGATATCACCAGATATATATTGGATTTTACCCTGACCCTGAGTGTCCGGCCCCATGAGACGGTGGTTGTCTCGGCCCCTGGTGGTCCGAGGTCGTTCCCGCTGCACAGATTCATGCGCCAGGGCCTCCTACAGACAATGCACTTCGATTTATTGCGCTATCTGTAATAGCACCCGAGATATCACGGGATATATACTGGATTTTCCTCTGTCCCTGAGTGTCCGGCCCCATGAGACAGTCGTTTTCTCGGCCCATGGTGGTCCGAGGTCGTTCCCGCTGCACAGATTCATGTGCCAGGGCCTCCTACAGACAATGCACTTTGATTTATTGCGCTATCTGTAATAGCACCCGAGATATCACCAGATATATATTGGATTTTACCCTGACCATGAGTGTCCGGCCCCATGATACTGTGGTTTTTTCGGCCCCTGATGGTCCGAGGTCGTTCCCGCTGCACAGATTCATGCGCCAGGGCCTCCTACAGACAATGCACTTTGATTTATTGCGCTATCTGTAATAGCACCCGAGATATCACCAGATATATATTGGATTTTCCCCTGACCCTGAGTGTCCGGCCCCATGAGACTGTGGTTGTCACGGCCCCTGGAAGTCCGAGGACGTTCCCGCTGCACAGATTCATGCGCCAGCGCCTCCTGCAGATAATTCAGTTTGGTTTATTGCGCTATCTCTAATAGCACCCGAGATATCACCAGATATATACTGGATTTTCCCCTGACCCTGAGTGTCCGGCCCCATGAGACTGTGGTTTTCTCGGCCCCTGGAGGTCCGAGGTCGTTCCCGCTGCACAGATTCATGCGCCAGGGCCTCCTACAGACAATGCACTTTGATTTATTGCGCTATCTGACATAGCAGCCGAGATATCACCAGATATATATTGGATTTTTCACTGACCCTGAGTATCCGGCCCCATGAGACTGTGGTTTTCTCGGCCCCTGGTGGTCCGAGGTCGTTCCCGCTGCACAGATTCATGCGTCAGGGCCTCCTGCAGACAATGCACTTTGATTTATCGAGCTATCTCTAATGGCACCCGATATATCACCAGATATATAATGTATTTTTCCCTGACCCTGAGTGTCCGGCCACATGAGACTGTGGTTTTCTCGGCCCCTGGTGGCCCGAGGTCGTTCCCGCTGCACAGATTCATGCGCCAGGGTCTCCTACAGACAATGCACATTGATTTATTGCGCTATCTGTAATAGCACCCGAGATATCACCAGATATATATTGGATTTTTACTCGACCCTGAGTGTCCGGCCCCATGAGACGGTGGTTTTCTTGGCCCCTTGTGGTCAGAGGTCGCTCCCGCTGCACAGATTCATGCGCCAGGGCCTCCTACAGACAATGCAGTTTGGTTTATTGCGCTATCTCTAATAGCACCCGAGATATCACCAGATATATAGTGGATTTTCGCCAGACCCTGAGTGTCCGTCCCCATGAGACGGTGGTTTTCTCGGCCCCTGGTGGTCCGAGGTCGTTCCCGCTGCACAGATTCATGCGCCAGGACCTCCTACAGACTGTGTACTTTGATTTATTGTACTATCTGTAATAGCACCCGAGATATCACCAGATATATATTGGATTTTTCCCTAACCCTGAGTGTCCAGCCCCATGAGACTGTGGCTTTCTCGGCCCCTGGTTGTCCGAGGTCGTTCCCGCTGCACAGATTCATGCGCCAGGGCGTCCTGCAGTTAATTCACTTTGGTTTATTGCGCTATCTATAATAGCACCCGAAATATCACCAGATATATGCTGGATTTTCACATGACCTTGGGTGACGGATTCCGAATATCTGTAATTTTCTCGGCCCCTGGTGGTTCGAGGTCGTTCCTGCTGCACAGACTCATTCGCCTGTGCCTCCTACAGACAATGCACTTTGATTTATCGCGCTATCTGTAATAGCACCCGAGATATCACCAGATATATATTGGATTTTTCCCCGACCCTGAGTCTCCGCCCCATGTGTCGGTGGTTTTCTCGGCCCCTGGTGGTCCGAGGTCGATCCCGCTGCACAGATTCATGCGCTAGGCCCTCCTACAGATAAGGCACTTTGATTTATTGCGCTATCTGTAATAGCACCCGAGATATCGCCAGATATATATTTGATTTTTCCCCGACCCTGAGCGTCCGGCCCCATGAGACGGTGGTTTTCTCGGCCCCTGGTGGTCCGAGGTCGTTCCCGCTGCACAGATGCATGCGCCAGGGCCTCCTGCAGATAATTCACTTTGATTTATCGCGCTATCTCTAATAGCACCCGAGATATCACCAGATACGTATTGGATTTTCCCCAGACCCAGAGTGCCCGGCCCCATGAGACGGTGGTTTTCTCGGCCCCTGGTGATCCGAGGTCGTTCCCGCTGAACAGATTCATTCGCAAGGGCCTCCTGCAGACAATGCTCTTTGATTTATTGCGCTATCTGCAATAGCACCCGAGATATCAGCAGATATATTTTTGATTTTTCCCTGTCCCTGAGTGTCCGGCCCCATGAGACTGTGGTTTTCTCGGCCCCTGGTGGTCCGAGGTCGTTCCCGCTGCACAGATTCATGCGCCAGGGCCTCCTACAGACAATGCACTTTGATTTATTGCGCTATCTGTAATAGCACCCGAGATATCACCAGATATATACTGGATTTTCCCCTGTCCCTGAGTGTCCGGCCCCATGAGACAGTCGTTTTCTCGGCCCATGGTGGTCCGAGGTCGTTCCCGCTGCACAGATTCATGTGCCAGGGCCTCCTACAGACAATGCACTTTGATGTATTGCGCTATCTGTAATAGCACCCGAGATATCACCAGATATATATTGGATTTTACCCTGACCATGAGTGTCCGGCCCCATGAGACTGTGGTTTTTTCGGCCCCTGATGGTCCGAGGTCGTTCCCGCTGCACAGATTCATGCGCCAGGGCCTCCTACAGACAATGCACTTTGATTTATTGCGCTATCTGTAATAGCACCCGAGATATCACCAGATATATATTGGATTTTCCCCTGACCCTGAGTGTCCGGCCCCATGAGACTGTGGTTGTCTCGGCCCCTGGAGGTCCGAGGACGTTCCCGCTGCACAGATTCATGCGCCAGCGCCTCCTGCAGATAATTCACTTTGGTTTATTGCGCTATCTCTAATAGCACCGGAGATATCACCAGATATATACTGGATTTTTCACTGACCCTGAGTGTCCGGCCCCATGAGACGGTCGTTTTCTCAGCCCCTGGTGGCCCGAGGTCGTTCCCGCTGCACAGATTCATGCGCCAGGGCCTCCTGCAGATAATTCACTTTGGTTTATTGCGCTATCTGTAATAGCACCCGAGATATCACCAGATATATATTGGATTTTCCCCTGACCCTGAGTGTCCGGCCCCATGAGACGATGGTTTTATCGGCCCATGGTGGTCCGAGGTCGTTCCCGCTGCACAGATTCATGCGTCAGGGCCTCCTGCAGACAATGCACTTTGATTTATCGAGCTATCTCTAATGGCACCCGATATATCACCAGATATATAATGGATTTTTCCCTGACCCTGAGTGTCCGGCCACATGAGACTGTGGTTTTCTCGGCCCCTGGTGGCCCGAGGTCGTTCCCGCTGCACAGATTCATGCGCCGGGGCCTCCTACAGACAATGCACTTTGATTTATTGCGCTATCTGTAATAGCACCCGAGATATCACCAGATATATATTGGATTTTACCCTGACCATGAGTGTCCGGCCCCATGAGACTGTGGTTTTTTCGGCCCCTGGTGGTCCGAGGTCGTTCCCGCTGCACCGATTCATGCGCCAGGGCCTCCTGCAGATAATTCACTTTGGTTTATTGCGCTATCTCTAATAGCACCCGAGATATCACCAGATATATACTGGATTTTCCCCTGACCCTGAGTGTCCGGCCCCATGAGACTGTGGTTTTCTCGGCCGCTGGTGGTCCGAGGTCGTTCCCGCTGCACAGATTCATGCGCCAGGGCCTCCTACAGACAATGCACTTTGATTTATTGCGCTATCTGTAATAGCACCCGAGATATCACCAGATATATATTGGATTTTTCACTGACCCTGAGTGTCCGGCCCCATGAGACGGTCGTTTTCTCGGCCCCTGGTGGTCCGAGGTCGTTCCCGCTGCACAGATTGATGCGCCAGGGCCTCCTGCAGATAATTCACTTTGGTTTATTGCGCTATCTCTATTAGCACCCGAGATATCACCAGATATATATTGGATTTTTCCTCGACCCTGAGTGTCCGGCCCCATGAGACGGTGGTTTTCTCGGCCCCTTGTGGTCAGAGGTCGCTCCCGCTGCACAGATTCATGCGCCAGGGCCTCCTACAGACAATGCAGTTTGGTTTATTGCGCTATCTCTAATAGCACCCGAGATATCACCAGATATATAGTGGATTTTCGCCAGACCCTGAGTGTCCGTCCCCATGAGACGGTGGTGTTCTCGGCCCCTGGTGGTCCGAGGTCGTTCCCGCTGCACAGATTCATGCGCCAGGGTCTCCTACAGGCAATGCACTTTGATTCATTGCGCTATCTGTAATAGCACCCGAGATATCACCACATATATATTGGATTTTCCCCTGACCTTGAGTGTCCGGCCCCATGAGACTGTGGTTTTCTCGGTCCCTGGAGGTCCGAGAACGTTCCCGCTGCACAGATTCATGCGCCAGGGCGGCCTACAGACAATGCACTTTGGTTTATTGCGCTATCTCTAATAGCACCCGAGATAACACCAGATATATATTGGATTTTCCCCTGACCCTGAGTGTCCGGCCCCATGAGACTGTGGTTTTCTCGGCCCCTGGTGGTCCGAGGTCGTTCCCGCTGCACAGATTCATGCGCCAGGGCCTCCTGCAGATAATTCACTTTGATTTATTGCGCTATCTGTAATAGCACCCGAGATATCACCAGATATATATTGGATTTTTCACTGACCCTGAGTGTCCGGCCCCATGAGACGGTCGTTTTCTCGGCCCCTGGTGTTCCGAGGTCGTTCCCGCTGCACAGATGCATGCGGCAGGGCCTCCTGCAGATAATTCACTTTGGTTTATTGCGCTATCTCTAATAGCACCCGAGATATCACCAGATATATATTGGATTTTCCCCTGACCCTGAGTGTCCGGCCCCATTAGACTGTGGTTTTCTCGGCCCCTGGTGGTCCGAGGTCGTTCCCGCTGCCCAGATTCATGCGCCAGGGCCTCCTGCAGATAATTCACTTTGGTTTATTGCGCTGTATCTAATAGCACCCGAGATATCACCAGATATATATTGGATTTTTCCCTGACCCTGAGTGTCCGGCCCCATGAGACTGTGGTTTTCTCGGCCCCTGGTGGTCCGAGGTCTTTCCCGCTGCCCAGATACATGCGCCAGGGCCTCCTGCAGATAATTCACTTTGATTTATTGCGCTATCTCTAATAGCACCCGAGATATCACCAGATATATACTGGATTTTCCCCTGACCCTGAGTGTCCGGCCCCATGAGACTGTGGTTTTCTCGGCCCCTGGTGGTCCGAGGTCGTTGCCGCTTCACAGATTCATGCGCCAGGGCCTTCTACAGACAATGCACTTTCATTTATTGCGTTATCTGTAATAGCACCCGAGATATCACCAGATATATATTGGATTTTACCCTGACCCTGAGTGTCCGGCCCCATGAGACGGTGGTTGTCTCGGCCCCTGGTGGTCCGAGGTCGTTCCCGCTGCACAGATTCATGCGCCAGGGCATCCTGCAGATAATTCACTTTGGTTTATTGCGCTATCTCTAATAGCACCCGAGATATCACCAGATATATATTGGATTTTTCCCTGACCCTGAGTGTCCGGCCCCATGAGACGGTTGTTGTCTCGGCCCCTGGTGGTCCGAGGTCGTTCCCGCTGCACAGATTCTTGCGCCAGGGCCTCCTGCAGATAATTCACTTTGGTTTATTACGCTATCGCTAATAGCACCCAAGATATCACCAGATATATATTGGATTTTTCCCTGACCCTGAGTGTCCGGCCCCATGAGACGGTTGTTGTCTCGGCCCCTGGTGGTCCGAGGTCGTTCCCGTTGCACAGATTCATGCGCCAGGGCCTCCTGCAGATAATGCACTTTGGTTTATTGCGCTATATCTAATAGCACCCAAGATATCACCAGATATATATTGGATTTTTCCCTGACCCTGAGTGTCCGGCCCCATCAGACTGTGGTTTCCTCGGCCCCTGGTGGTCCGAGGTCGTTCCCGCAGCACAGATTCATGCGCCAGGGCCTCCTACAGACAATGCACTTTGATTTATTTCGCTATCTGTAATAGGACCCGAGATATCACCAGATATATATTGGATTTTCCCCAGACCCTGAGTGTCCGGCCGCATGAGACTGTAGTTTTCTCGGCCCCTGGTGGTCCGAGGTCGTTCCCGCTGCACAGATTCATGCGCCAGGGCCTCCTACAGACAATGCACTTTGATTTATTGCGCTATCTCTAATAGCACCCGAGATATCACCAGATATATATTGGATTTTACCCTGACTGTGAGAGTCCGGCCCCATGAGACTGTGGTTTTTTCGGACCCTGGTGGTCCGAGGTCGTTCCCGCTGCACAGATTCATGCGCCAGGGCCTCCTACAGACAATGCACTTTGGTTTATTACGCTATCTCTAATAGCACCCGAGATATCACCAGATCTATATTGGATTTTCCCCTGACCCTGAGTGTCCGGCCCCATGAGACGGTCGTTTTCTCGGCCCCTGGTGGTCCGAGGTCGTTCCCACTGCACAGATTCATGCGCCAGGGCCTCCTACAGACAATGCACTTTGATTTATTGCGCTATCTGTAATAGCACCCGAGATATCACCAGATATATATTGGATTTTACCCTGACCGCGAGAGTCCGGCCCCATGAGACTGTGGTTTTTTCGGCCCCTGGTGGTCCGAGGTCGTTCCCGCTGCACAGATTCATGCGACAGGGCCACCTACAGATAATGCACTTTGTTTTATTGCGCTATCTGTAATAGCACCCGAGATATCACGAGATATATATTGGATTTTCCCCTGACCCTGAGTGTCCGGCCCCATGAGACGGTGGTTTTATCGGCCCCTGGTGGTCCGAGGACGTTCCCGCTGCACAGATTCATGCGCCATGGCCTCCTACAGACAATGCGCGTTGGTTTAATGCGCTATGTGTAATAGCACCCGAGATATCACCAGATATATATTGGATTTTTGCCTGACCCTGAGTTCTCGGCCCCATGAGACTGTGGTTTTCTCGGCCCCTGGTGGTCCGAGGTCGTTCCCGCTGCACAGATTCATGCGTCAGGGCCTCCTGCAGACAATGCACTTTGATTTATCGAGCTATCTCTAATGGCACCCGATATATCACCAGATATATAATGGATTTTTCCCTGACCCTGAGTGTCCGGCCCCATGAGACTGTGGTTTTCTCGGCCCCTGGTGGTCCGAGGTCGTTCCCGCTGCACAGATTCATGCGCCAGGGCCTCCTACAGACAATGCACTTTGATTTATTGCGCCATCTGTAATAGCACCCGAGATATCACCAGATATATATTGGATTTTTCACTGACCCTGAGTGTCCGGCCCCATGAGACGGTGGTTTTCTCGGCCCCTGGTGTTCCGAGGTCGTTCCCGCTGCACAGATTCATGCGCCAGGGCCTCCTGCAGACAATGCACTTTGATTTATTGCGCTATCTCTAATAGCACCCGAGATATCACCAGATATATATTGGATTTTCCCCTGACCCTGAGTGTCCGGCCCCATGAGACTGTGGTTTTTTCGGCCCCTGGTGGTCCGAGGTCGTTCCCGCTGCACAGATTCATGCGCCAGGGCCTCCTACAAACAATGCACTTTGATTTATGGCGCTATCTGTAATAGCACCCGAGATATCACCAGATCTATATTGGATTTTCCCCTGACCCTGAGTATCCGGCCCCATGAGACTGTGGTTTTTTCGGCCCCTGGTGGTCCGCGGTCGTTCCCGCTGCACAGATTCATGCGCCAGGGCCTTCTACAGACAATGCACTTTCATTTATTGCGTTATCTGTAATAGCACCCGAGATATCACCAGATATATATTGGATTTTACCCTGACCCTGAGTGTCCGGCCCCATGAGACGGTGGTTGTCTCGGCCCCTGGTGGTCCGAGGTCGTTCCCGCTGCACAGATTCTTGCGCCAGGGCCTCCTGCAGATAATTCACTTTGGTTTATTACGCTATCGCTAATAGCACCCAAGATATCACCAGATATATATTGGATTTTTCCCTGACCCTGAGTGTCCGGCCCCATGAGACTGTGGATTTTTCGGCCCCTGGTGGTCCGAGGTCGTTCCCGTTGCACAGATTCATGCGCCAGGGCCTCCTGCAGATAATGCACTTTGGTTTATTGCGCTATATCTAATAGCACCCAAGATATCACCAGATATATATTGGATTTTCCCCAGACCCTGAGTGTCCGGCCGCATGAGACTGTAGTTTTCTCGGCCCCTGGTGGTCCGAGGTCGTTCCCGCTGCACAGATTCATGCGCCAGGGCCTCCTACAGACAATGCACTTTGATTTATTGCGCTATCTCTAATAGCACCCGAGATATCACCAGATATATATTGGATTTTACCCTGACCGTGAGAGTCCGGCCCCATGAGACTGTGGTTTTTTCGGACCCTGGTGGTCCGAGGTCGTTCCCGCTGCACAGATTCATGCGCCAGGGCCTCCTACAGACAATGCACTTTGGTTTATTACGCTATCTCTAATAGCACCCGAGATATCACCGGATCTATATTGGATTTTCCCCTGACCCTGAGTGTCCGGCCCCATGAGACGGTCGTTTTCTCGGCCCCTGGTGGTCCGAGGTCGTTCCCGCTGCACAGATTCTTGCGCCAGGGCCTCCTGCAGATAATTCACTTTGGTTTAGTACGCTATCGCTAATAGCACCCAAGATATCACCAGATATATATTGGATTTTTCCCTGACCCTGAGTGTCCGGCCCCATGAGACTGTGGATTTTTCGGCCCCTGGTGGTCCGAGGTCGTTCCCGTTGCACAGATTCATGCGCCAGGGCCTCCTGCAGATAATGCACTTTGGTTTATTGCGCTATATCTAATAGCACCCAAGATATCACCAGATATATATTGGATTTTTCCCTGACCCTGAGTGTCCGGCCCCATGAGACTGTGGTTTCCTCGGCCCCTGGTGGTCCGAGGTCGTTCCCGCTGCACAGATTCATGCGCCAGGGCCTCCTACAGACAATGCACTTTGATTTATTTCGCTATCTGTAATAGGACCCGAGATATCACCAGATATATATTGGATTTTCCCCAGACCCTGAGTGTCCGGCCGCATGAGACTGTAGTTTTCTCGGCCCCTGGTGGTCCGAGGTCGTTCCCGCTGCACAGATTCATGCGCCAGGGCCTCCTACAGACAATGCACTTTGATTTATTGGGCTATCTCTAATAGCACCCGAGATATCACCAGATATATATTGGATTTTACCCTGACCGTGAGAGTCCGGCCCCATAAGGCTGTGGTTTTTTCGGACCCTGGTGGTCCGAGGTCGTTCCCGCTGCACAGATTCATGCGCCAGGGCCTCCTACAGACAATGCACTTTGGTTTATTACGCTATCTCTAATAGCACCCGAGATATCACCAGATCTATATTGGATTTTCCCCTGACCCTGAGTGTCCGGCCCCATGAGACGGTCGTTTTCTCGGCCCTGGTGGTCCGAGGTCGTTCCCACTGCACAGATTCATGCGCCAGGGCCTCCTACAGACAATGCACTTTGATTTATTGCGCTATCTGTAATAGCACCCGAGATATCACCAGATATATATTGGATTTTACCCTGACCGTGAGAGTCCGGCCCCATGAGACTGTGGTTTTTTCGGCCCCTGGTGGTCCGAGGTCGTTCCCGCTGCACAGATTCATGCGACAGGGCCACCTACAGATAATGCACTTTGTTTTATTGCGCTATCTGTAATAGCACCAGAGATATCACCAGATACATATTGGATTTTACCCTGGCCCTGAGTGTCCGGCCCCTTGAGACGGTGGTTGTCTCCGCCCCTGGAGGTCCGAGGACGTTCCCGCTGCACAGATTCAAGCGCCAGGGCCTCCTGCAGATAATTCACTTTGGCTTATTGCGCTATCTCTAATTGCACCCGAGATATCACCAGATATATACTGGATTTTCCCCTGACCCTGAGTGTCCGGCCCCATGAAACTGTGGTTTTCTCGGCCCCTGGTGGTCCGAGGTCGTTCCCGCTGCACAGATTCATGCGCCAGGGCCTCCTACAGACAATGCACTTTGATTTATTGCGCTATCTGTAATAGCACCCGAGATATCACGAGATATATATTGGATTTTCCCCTGACCCTGAGTGTCCGGCCCCATGAGACGGTGGTTTTATCGGCCCCTGGTGGTCCGAGGTCGTTCCCGCTGCACAGATTCATGCGCCATGGCCTCCTACAGACAATGCGCGTTGGTTTAATGCGCTATGTGTAATAGCACCCGAGATATCACCAGATATATATTGGATTTTTGCCTGACCCTGAGTTCTCGGCCCCATGAGACTGTGGTTTTCTCGGCCCCTGGTGGTCCGAGGTCGTTCCCGCTGCACAGATTCATGCGTCAGGGCCTCCTGCAGACAATGCACTTTGATTTATCGAGCTATCTCTAATGGCACCCGATATATCACCAGATATATAATGGATTTTCCCCTGACCCTGAGTGTCCGGCCCCATTAGACTGTGGTTTTCTCGGCCCCTGGTGGTCCGAGGTCGTTCCCACTGCACAGATTCATGCGCCAGGGCCTCCTACAGACAATGCACTTTGATTTATTGCGCTATCTGTAATAGCACCCGAGATATCACCAGATATATATTGGATTTTACCCTGACCGTGAGAGTCCGGCCCCATGAGACTGTGGTTTTTTCGGACCCTGGTGGTCCGAGGTCGTTCCCGCTGCACAGATTCATGCGCCAGGGCCTCCTACAGACAATGCACTTTGGTTTATTACGCTATCTCTAATAGCACCCGAGATATCACCAGATCTATATTGGATTTTCCCCTGACCCTGAGTGTCCGGCCCCATGAGACGGTCGTTTTCTCGGCCCCTGGTGGTCCGAGGTCGTTCCCGCTGCACAGATTCTTGCGCCAGGGCCTCCTGCAGATAATTCACTTTGGTTTATTACGCTATCGCTAATAGCACCCAAGATATCACCAGATATATATTGGATTTTTCCCTGACCCTGAGTGTCCGGCCCCATGAGACTGTGGATTTTTCGGCCCCTGGTGGTCCGAGGTCGTTCCCGTTGCACAGATTCATGCGCCAGGGCCTCCTGCAGATAATGCACTTTGGTTTATTGCGCTATATCTAATAGCACCCAAGATATCACCAGATATATATTGGATTTTTCCCTGACCCTGAGTGTCCGGCCCCATGAGACTGTGGTTTCCTCGGCCCCTGGTGGTCCGAGGTCGTTCCCGCTGCACAGATTCATGCGCCAGGGCCTCCTACAGACAATGCACTTTGATTTATTTCGCTATCTGTAATAGGACCCGAGATATCACCAGATATATATTGGATTTTCCCCAGACCCTGAGTGTCCGGCCGCATGAGACTGTAGTTTTCTCGGCCCCTGGTGGTCCGAGGTCGTTCCCGCTGCACAGATTCATGCGCCAGGGCCTCCTACAGACAATGCACTTTGATTTATTGCGCTATCTCTAATAGCACCCGAGATATCACCAGATATATATTGGATTTTACCCTGACCGTGAGAGTCCGGCCCCATGAGACTGTGGTTTTTTCGGACCCTGGTGGTCCGAGGTCGTTCCCGCTGCACAGATTCATGCGCCAGGGCCTCCTACAGACAATGCACTTTGGTTTATTACGCTATCTCTAATAGCACCCGAGATATCACCAGATCTATATTGGATTTTCCCCTGACCCTGAGTGTCCGGCCCCATGAGACGGTCGTTTTCTCGGCCCTGGTGGTCCGAGGTCGTTCCCACTGCACAGATTCATGCGCCAGGGCCTCCTACAGACAATGCACTTTGATTTATTGCGCTATCTGTAATAGCACCCGAGATATCACCAGATATATATTGGATTTTACCCTGACCGTGAGAGTCCGGCCCCATGAGACTGTGGTTTTTTCGGCCCCTGGTGGTCCGAGGTCGTTCCCGCTGCACAGATTCATGCGACAGGGCCACCTACAGATAATGCACTTTGTTTTATTGCGCTATCTGTAATAGCACCAGAGATATCACCAGATACATATTGGATTTTACCCTGACCCTGAGTGTCCGGCCCCTTGAGACGGTGGTTGTCTCGGCCCCTGGAGGTCCGAGGACGTTCCCGCTGCACAGATTCATGCGCCAGGGCCTCCTGCAGATAATTCACTTTGGCTTATTGCGCTATCTCTAATTGCACCCGAGATATCACCAGATATATACTGGATTTTCCCCTGACCCTGAGTGTCCGGCCCCATGAAACTGTGGTTTTCTCGGCCCCTGGTGGTCCGAGGTCGTTCCCGCTGCACAGATTCATGCGCCAGGGCCTCCTACAGACAATGCACTTTGATTTATTGCGCTATCTGTAATAGCACCCGAGATATCACGAGATATATATTGGATTTTCCCCTGACCCTGAGTGTCCGGCCCCATGAGACGGTGGTTTTATCGGCCCCTGGTGGTCCGAGGTCGTTCCCGCTGCACAGATTCATGCGCCATGGCCTCCTACAGACAATGCGCGTTGGTTTAATGCGCTATGTGTAATAGCACCCGAGATATCACCAGATATATATTGGATTTTTGCCTGACCCTGAGTTCTCGGCCCCATGAGACTGTGGTTTTCTCGGCCCCTGGTGGTCCGAGGTCGTTCCCGCTGCACAGATTCATGCGTCAGGGCCTCCTGCAGACAATGCACTTTGATTTATCGAGCTATCTCTAATGGCACCCGATATATCACCAGATATATAATGGATTTTTCCCTGACCCTGAGTGTCCGGCCCCATGAGACGGTCGTTTTCTCGGCCCCTGGTGGTCCGAGGTCGTTCCCACTGCACAGATTCATGCGCCAGGGCCTCCTACAGACAATGCACTTTGATTTATTGCGCTATCTGTAATAGCACCCGAGATATCACCAGATATATATTGGATTTTCCCCTGACCCTGAGTGTCCGGCCCCATGAGATTGTGGTTTTCTCGGCCCCTGGTGGTCCGAGGTCGTTGCCGCTGCACAGATTCATGCGCCAGGGCCTCCTACAGACAATGCACTTTGATTTATTGCGCTATCTGTAATAGCACCCGAGATATCACCAGATATATATTGGATATTCCCCTGACCCTTAGTGTCCGGCCCCATGAGACGGTGGTTGTCTCGGCCCCTGGTGGTCCGAGGTCGTTCCCATTGCACAGATTCATGCGCCAGGGCCTCCTACAGACAATGCACTTTGATTTATGGCGCTATCTGTAATAGCACCCGAGATATCACCAGATCTATATTGGATTTTCCCCTGACCTTGAGTATCCGGCCCCATGAGACTGTGGTTTTTTCGGGCCCTGGTGGGCCGAGGTCGTTCCCGCTGCACAGATTCATGCGCCAGGGCCTCCTGCAGATAATTCACTTTGGTTTATTGCGCTATCTCTAATAGCACCCGAGATATCTCCAGATATATACTGGATTTTCCCCTGTCACTGAGTGTCCGGCCCAATGAGACTGTGGTCTTCTCGGCCCCTGGTGGTCCGAGGTCGTTGCCGCTTCACAAATTCATGCGCCAGGGCCTCCTACAGACAATGCACTTTGATTTATTGCGCTATCTGTAATAGCACCCGAGATATCACCAGATATATATTGGATTTTCCCCTGACCCTGAGTGTCCGGCCCCATGAGACTGTGGTTTTCTCGGCCCCTGGTGGTCCGAGGTCGTTGCCGCTGCACAGGTTCATGCGCCAGGGGCTCCTACAGACAATGCACTTTGATTTATTGCGCTATCTGTAATAGCACCCGAGATATCACCAGATATATATTGGATATTTCCCTCACCCTGAGTGTCCAGCCCCATGGGACGGTGGTTTTCTCGGCCCCTGGTGGTCGGAGGTCGTTCCCGCTGCACAGATTCGTGCGCCAGTGCCTCCTACAGACAATGCACTTCGATTTATCGCGCTATCTCTAATAGCACCCGAGATATCACCAGATATGTATTGGATTTTTCACTGACCCTGAGTGTCCGGCCCCATGAGACGGTGGTTTTCTCGGCCCCGGTGGTCCGAGGCCGTTCCCGCTGCACAGATTCGTGCGCCAGTGCCTCCTACAGACAATGCACTTCGATTTATCGCGCTATCTCTAATAGCACTCGAGATATCACCAGATATATATTGGATTTTACCCTGACCATGAGGGTCCGGCCCCATGAGACTGTGGTTTTCTCGGCCCCTGGTGGTCCGAGGTCGTTCCCGCTGCACAGATTCATGCGCCAGGGCCTCCTACAGACAATGCACTTTGATTTATTGCGCTCTCTGTAATAGCACCCGACATATCACCAGATATATATTGGATTTTCCCCAGACCCTGAGTGTCCGGCCCCATGAGACTGTAGTTTTCTCGGCCCCTGGTGGTCCGAGGTAGTTCCCGCTGGACAGATGCATGCGCCAGGGCCTCCTGCAGATAATTCACTTTGGTTTATTGCGCTATCTCTAATAGCACCCGAGATATCACCAGATATATATTGGATTTTCCCCTGACCCTGAGTGTCCGGCCCCATTAGACTGTGGTTTTCTCGGCCCCTGGTGGTCCGAGGTCGTTCCCGCTGCCCAGATTCATGCGCCAGGGCCTCCTGCAGATAACTCACTTTGGTTTATTGCGCTGTATCTAATAGCACCCGAGATATCACCAGATATATATTGGATTTTCCCCTGACCCTGAGTGTCCGGCCCCATGAGACGGTGGTTGTCTCGGCCCCTGGAGGTCCGAGGACGTTCCCGCTGCACAGATTCATGCGCTAGGGCCTCCTGCAGATAATTCACTTTGGTTTATTGCGCTATCTCTATTAGCACCCGAGATATCACCAGATATATATTGGATTTTTCCCTGACCCTGAGAGTCCGTCCCCATGAGACTGCGGTCTTCTCGGCCCCTGGTGGTCCGAGGTCGTTCCCGCTGCACAGATTCATGCGCCAGGGCCTCCTACAGACAATGCACTTTGATTTATTGCGCTATCTGTAATAGCACCCGAGATATCACCAGATATATATTGGATTTTCCCCTGACCCTGAGTGTCCGGCCCCATGAGACGGTGGTTTTATCGGCCCCTGGTGGTCCGAGGTCGTTCCCGCTGCACAGATTCATGCGCCATGGCCTCCTACAGACAATGCGCGTTGGTTTAATGCGCTATGTGTAATAGCACCCGAGATATCACCAGATATATATTGGATTTTGCCCTGACCCTGAGTTCTCGGCCCCATGAGACTGTGGTTTTCTCGGCCCCTGGTCGTCCGAGGTCGTTCCCGCTGCACAGATTCATGCGCCAGGGCCTCCTACAGACAACGCACTTTGATTTATTGCGCTATCTGTAATAGCACCCGAGATATCACCATATATATATTGGATTTTACCCTGACCCTGAGGGTCCGGCCCCATGAGACGGTCGTTGTCTCGGCCCCTGGAGGTCCGAGGACGTTCCCGCTGCACAGATACATGCGCCAGGGCCTCCTACAGGCAATGCACTTTGATTTATTGCGCTATCTGTAATAGCACCCGAGATATCACCAGATCTATATTGGATTTTCCACTGACCCTGAGTGTCCGGCCCCATGAGACTGTGGTTTTCTCGGCCCCTGGTGGTCCGCGGTCGTTCCCGTTGCACAGGTTCATGCGCCAGGGCCTCCTGCAGATAATTCACTTTGGTTTATTGCGCAATCTCTAATAGCACCCGAGATATCACCAGATATATATTGGATTTTTCACTGACCCTGAGCGTCTGGCCCCATGAGACGGTCGTCTTCTCGGCCCCTGGTGGTCCGAGGTCGTTCCCGCTGCACAGGTTCATGGGCCAGGGTCTCCTACAGACAATGCACTTTGATTTATTGCGCTATCTGTAATAGCACCCGAGATATCACCACATATATATTGGATTTTTCACTGACCCTGAGAGTCCGGCCCCATGAGACGGTGGTTTTCTCGGTCCCTGGTGTTCCGAGGTCGTTCCCGCTGCACAGATTCATGCGCCAGGGCCTCCTATAGACAATGCACTTTGATTTATTGCGCTATCTCTAATAGCACCCGAGATATCACCAGATATATATTGGATTTTCCCTGACCCTGAGTGTCCGGCCCAATGAGACTGTGGTTTTCTCGGCCCCTGGTGGTCCGAGGTCGTTCCCGCTGTACAGATTCATGCGCCAGGGCCTCCTACAGACGATGCACTTTGATTTATTGCGCTATCTGTAATAGCACCCGAGATATCAAGAGATATATACCGGATTTTCCCCTGACCCTGAGTGTCCGGCCCCATGAGACTGTGGTTTTCTCGGCCCCTGGTCGTCCGAGGTCGTTCCCGCTGCACAGATTCATGCGCCAGGGCCTCCTACAGACAATGCACTTTGATTTATTGCGCTATCTGTAATAGCACCCGAGATATCACCAGATATATATTGGATTTTACCCTGACCCTGAGGGTCCGGCCCCATGAGACGGTCGTTGTCTCGGCCCCTGGAGGTCCGAGGACGTTCCCGCTGCACAGATACATGCGCCAGGGCCTCCTACAGACAATGCACTTTGATTTATTGCGCTATCTGTAATAGCACCCGAGATATCACCAGATCTATATTGGATTTTCCCCTGACCCTGAGTGTCCGGCCCCATGAGACGGTCGTTGTCTCGGCCCCTGGCGGTCCGAGGACGTCCCCGCTGCACAGATTCATGCGCCAGGGCCTCCTACAGGTAATGCACTTTCATTTATTGCGCTATCTGTAATAGCACCCGAGATATCACCAGATATATATTGGATTTTCCCCTGACCCTGAGTGTCCGGCCCCATGAGACTGTGGTTTTCTCGGCCCCTGGTGGTCCGAGGTCGTTCCCGCTGCACAGATTCATGCGCCAGGGCCTCCTACAGACAATGCACTTTGATTTATTGCGCTATCTGTTATAGCACCCGAGATATCACCAGATATATATTGGATTTTACCCTGACCCTGAGTGTCCGGCCCCATGAGACGGTCGTTGTCTCGGCCCCTGGAGGTCCGACGACGTTCCCGCTGCACAGATTCATGCGCCAGGGCCTCCTACAGGTAATGCACTTTGATTTATTGCGCTATCTGTAATAGCACCCAAGATATCACCAGATCTATATTGGATTTTCCCCTGACCCTGAGTGTCCGGCCCCATGAGACTGTGGTTTTCTCGGCCCCTGGTGGTCCGAGGACGTTCCCGTTGCACAGATTCATGCGCCCGGGCCTCCTGCAGATAATTCACTTTGGTTTATTGCGCTATCTGTGATAGCACCCGAGATATCACCAGATCTATATTGGATTTTCCCCTGACTCTGAGTGCCCGGCCCCATGAGACTGTGGTTTTCTCGGCCCCTGGTGGTCCGAGGTCGTTCCCGCTGCACAGATTCATGCGCCAGGGCCTCCTACAGGTAATGCACTTTGATTTATTGCGCTATCTGTAATAGCACCCGAGATATCACCAGATCTATATTGGATTTTACCCTGACCCTGAGTGTCCGGCCCCATGAGACGGTCGTTGTCTCGGCCCCTGGAGGTCCGACGACGTTCCCGCTGCACAGATTCATGCGCCAGGGCCTCCTACAGGTAATGCACTTTGATTTATAGCGCTATCTGTAATAGCACCCGAGATATCACCAGATATATATTGGATTTTCCCCTGACCCTGAGTGTCCGGCCCCATGAGACTGTGGTTTTCTCGGCCCCTGGTGGTCCGAGGTCGTTCCCGTTGCACAGATTCATGCACCAGGGCCTCCTGCAGATAATTCACTTTGGTTTATTGCGCCATCTGTAATAGCACCCGAGATATCACCAGATCTATATTGGATTTTCCCCTGACCCTGAGTGTCCGACCCCATGAGACTGTGGTTTTCTCGGCCCCTGGTGGTCCGAGGTCGTTCCCGTTGCACAGATTCATGCGCCAGGGCCTCCTGCAGATAATTCACTTTGGTTTATTGCGCTATCTCTAATAGCACCCGAGATATCACCAGATATATATTGGATTTTTCACTGACCCTGAGCGTCCGGCCCCATGAGACGGTCGTTTTCTCGGCCCCTGGTGGTCCGAGGTCGTTCCCGCTGCACACGTTCATGCGCCAGGGTCTCCTACAGACAATACACTTTGATTTATTGCGCTATCTGTAATAGCACCCGAGATATCACCAGATATATATTGGATTTTCCCCTGACCCTGAGTATCCGGCCCCATGAGACGGTCGTTTTCTCGGCCCCTGGTGGTCCGAGGTCGTTCCCGCTGCACACATTCATGCGCCAGGGCCTCCTGCAGATAATTCTCTTTGGTTTATTGCGCTATCTCTGATAGCACCCGAGATATCACCAGATATATATTGGATTTTACCCTGACCCTGAGTGTCCGGCCCCATGAGACTGTGCTTTTCTCGGCCCCTGGTGGTCCGAGGTCGTTCCCGCTGCACAGATTCATGCGCCAGGACCTCCTACAGACAATGCACTTTGATTTATTGCGCTATCTGTAATAGCACCCGATATATCACCAGATATATATTGGATTTTACCCTGACCCTGAGTGTCCGGCCCAATGAGACGGTCGTTGTCTCGGCCCCTGGCGGTCCGAGGACGTCCCCGCTGCACAGATTCATGCGCCAGGGCCTCCTACAGGTAATGCACTTTCATTTATTGCGCTATCTGTAATAGCACCCGAGATATCACCAGATATATATTGGATTTTCCCCTGACCCTGAGTGTCCGGCCCCATGAGACTGTGGTTTTCTCGGCCCCTGGTGGTCCGAGGTCGTTCCCGTTGCACAGATTCATGCGCCAGGGCCTCCTGCAGATAATTCACTTTGGTTTATTGCGCTATCTGTAATAGCACCCGACATATCACCAGATATATATTGGATTTTACCCTGACCCTGAGTGTCCGGCCCCATGAGACGGTCGTTGTCTCCGGCCCTGGCGGTCCGAGGACGTCCCCGCTGCACAGATTCATGCGCCAGGGCCTCCTACAGGTAATGCACTTTGATTTATTGCGCTATCTGTAATAGCACCCGAGATATCACCAGATCTATATTGGATTTTCCACTGACCCTGAGTGTCCGGCCCCATGAGACTGTGGTTTTCTCGGCCCCTGGTGGTCGGAGGTCGTTCCCGTTGCACAGATTCATGCACCAGGGCCTCCTGCAGATAATTCACTTTGGTTTATTGCGCCATATGTAATAGCACCCGAGATATCACCAGATCTATATTGGATTTTCCCCTGACCCTGAGTGTCCGACCCCATGAGACTGTGGTTTTCTCGGCCCCTGGTGGTCCGAGGTCGTTCCCGTTGCACAGATTCATGCGCCAGGGCCTCCTGCAGATAATTCACTTTGGTTTATTGCGCTATCTCTAATAGCACCCGAGATATCACCAGATATATATTGGATTTTTCACTGACCCTGAGCGTCCGGCCCCATGAGACGGTCGTTTTCTCGGCCCCTGGTGGTCCGAGGTCGTTCCCGCTGCACACGTTCATGCGCCAGGGTCTCCTACAGACAATACACTTTGATTTATTGCGCTATCTGTAATAGCACCCGAGATATCACCAGATATATATTGGATTTTCCCCTGACCCTGAGTATCCGGGCCCATGAGACGGTCGTTTTCTCGGCCCCTGGTGGTCCGAGGTCGTTCCCGCTGCACACATTCATGCGCCAGGGCCTCCTGCAGATAATTCACTTTGGTTTATTGCGCTATCTCTGATAGCACCCGAGATATCACCAGATATATATTGGATTTTCCCCTGACCCTGAGTGTCCGGCCCCATGAGACTGTGGTTTTCTCGGTCCCTGGTGGTCCGAGGTCGTTCCCGCTGCACAGATTCATGCGCCAGGGCCTCCTGCAGATAATTCACTTTGGTTTATTGCGCTATCTGTAATAGCACCCGACATATCACCAGATATATATTGGATTTTACCCTGACCCTGAGTGTCCGGCCCAATGAGACGGTCGTTGTCTCGGCCCCTGGCGGTCCGAGGACGTCCCCGCTTTACAGATTCATGCGCCAGGGCCTCCTACAGGTAATGCACTTTCATTTATTGCGCTATCTGTAATAGCACCCGAGATATCACCAGATATATATTGGATTTTCCCCTGACCCTGAGTGTCCGGCCCCATGAGACTGTGGTTTTCTCGGCCCCTGGTGGTCCGAGGTCGTTCCCGCTGCACAGATTCATGCGCCAGGGCCTCCTACAGACAATGCACTTTGATTTATTGCGCTATCTGTTATAGCACCCGAGATATCACCAGATATATATTGGACTTTACCCTGACCCTGAGTGTCCGGCCCCATGAGACGGTCGTTGTCTCGGCCCCTGGAGGTCCGACGACGTTCCCGCTGCACAGATTCATGCGCCAGGGCCTCCTACAGGTAATTCACTTTGATTTATTGCGCTATCTGTAATAGCACCCGAGATATCACCAGATCTATATTGGATTTTCCCCTGACCCTGAGTGTCCGGCCCCATGAGACTGTGGTTTTCTCGGCCCCTGGTGGTCCGAGGACGTTCCCGTTGCACAGATTCATGCGCCCGGGCCTCCTGCAGATAATTCACTTTGGTTTATTGCGCTATCTGTGATAGCACCCGAGATATCACCAGATCTATATTGGATTTTCCCCTGACTCTGAGTGCCCGGCCCCATGAGACTGTGGTTTTCTCGGCCCCTGGTGGTCCGAGGTCGTTCCCGCTGCACAGATTCATGCGCCAGGACCTCCTACAGACAATGCACTTTGATTTATTGCGCTATCTGTAATAGCACCCGACATATCACCAGATATATATTGGATTTTACCCTGACCCTGAGGGTCCGGCCCCATGAGACGGTCGTTGTCTCCGGCCCTGGCGGTCCGAGGACGTCCCCGCTGCACAGATTCATGCGCCAGGGCCTCCTACAGGTAATGCACTTTGATTTATTGCGCTATCTGTAATAGCACCCGAGATATCACCAGATCTATATTGGATTTTCCACTGACCCTGAGTGTCCGGCCCCATGAGACTGTGGTTTTCTCGGCCCCTGGTGGTCCGAGGTCGTTCCCGTTGCACAGATTCATGCACCAGGGCCTCCTGCAGATAATTCACTTTGGTTTATTGCGCCATATGTAATAGCACCCGAGATATCACCAGATCTATATTGGATTTTCCCCTGACCCTGAGTGTCCGACCCCATGAGACTGTGGTTTTCTCGGCCCCTGGTGGTCCGAGGTCGTTCCCGTTGCACAGATTCATGCACCAGGGCCTCCT
Organism: Nomia melanderi; assembly: GCF_051020985.1. Classification (NCBI taxonomy): domain Eukaryota; kingdom Metazoa; phylum Arthropoda; class Insecta; order Hymenoptera; family Halictidae; genus Nomia; species Nomia melanderi. Next base: position 9,651,347 of record NW_027475130.1, read on the forward strand.
GCAGATAATTCACTTTGGTTTATTGCGCTATCTCTAATAGCACCCGAGATATCACCAGATATATATTGGATTTTTCACTGACCCTGAGCGTCCGGCCCCATGAGACGGTCGTTTTCTCGGCCCCTGGTGGTCCGAGGTCGTTCCCGCTGCACACGTTCATGCGCCAGGGTCTCCTACAGACAATACACTTTGATTTATTGCGCTATCTGTAATAGCACCCGAGATATCACCAGATATATATTGGATTTTCCCCTGACCCTGAGTATCCGGCCCCATGAGACGGTCGTTTTCTCGGCCCCTGGTGGTCCGAGGTCGTTCCCGCTGCACACATTCATGCGCCAGGGCCTCCTGCAGATAATTCACTTTGGTTTATTGCGCTATCTCTGATAGCACCCGAGATATCACCAGATGTATATTGGATTTTCCCCTGACCCTGAGTGTCCGGCCCCATGAGACTGTGGTTTTCTCGGCCCCTGGTGGTCCGAGGTCGTTCCCGCTGCACAGATTCATGCGCCAGGGCCTCCTACAGACAATGCACTTTGATTTATTGCGCTATCTGTTATAGCACCCGAGATATCACCAGATATATATTGGACTTTACCCTGACCCTGAGTGTCCGGCCCCATGAGACGGTCGTTGTCTCGGCCCCTGGAGGTCCGACGACGTTCCCGCTGCACAGATTCATGCGCCAGGGCCTCCTACAGGTAATGCACTTTGATTTATTGCGCTATCTGTAATAGCACCCGAGATATCACCAGATCTATATTGGATTTTCCCCTGACCCTGAGTGTCCGGCCCCATGAGACTGTGGTTTTCTCGGCCCCTGGTGGTCCGAGGACGTTCCCGTTGCACAGATTCATGCGCCCGGGCCTCCTGCAGATAATTCAATTTGGTTTATTGCGCTATCTGTGATAGCACCCGAGATATCACCAGATCTATATTGGATTTTCCCCTGACTCTGAGTGCCCGGCCCCATGAGACTGTGGTTTTCTCGGCCCCTGGTGGTCCGAGGTCGTTCCCGCTGCACAGATTCATGCGCCAGGGCCTCCTACAGGTAATGCACTTTGATTTATTGCGCTATCTGTAATAGCACCCGAGATATCACCAGATCTATATTGGATTTTACCCTGACCCTGAGTGTCCGGCCCCATGAGACGGTCGTTGTCTCGGCCCCCGGAGGTCCGACGACGTTCCCGCTGCACAGATTCATGCGCCAGGGCCTCCTACAGGTAATGCACTCTGATTTATTGCGCTATCTGTAATAGCACCCGAGATATCACCAGATATATATTGGATTTTCCCCTGACCCTGAGTGTCCGGCCCCATGAGACTGTGGTTTTCTCGGCCCCTGGTGGTCCGAGGTCGTTCCCGCTGCACAGATTCATGCGCCAGGACCTCCTACAGACAATGCACTTTGATTTATTGCGCTATCTGTAATAGCACCCGACATATCACCAGATATATATTGGATTTTACCCTGACCCTGAGTGTCCGGCCCTATGAGACGGTCGTTGTCTCCGGCCCTGGCGGTCCGAGGACGTCCCCGCTGCACAGATTCATGCGCCAGGGCCTCCTACAGGTAATGCACTTTGATTTATTGCGCTATCTGTAATAGCACCCGAGATATCACCAGATCTATATTGGATTTTCCACTGACCCTGAGTGTCCGGCCCCATGAGACTGTGGTTTTCTCGGCCCCTGGTGGTCCGAGGTCGTTCCCGTTGCACAGATTCATGCACCAGGGCCTCCTGCAGATAATTCACTTTGGTTTATTGCGCCATATGTAATAGCACCCGAGATATCACCAGATCTATATTGGATTTTCCCCTGACCCTGAGTGTCCGACCCCATGAGACTGTGGTTTTCTCGGCCCCTGGTGGTCCGAGGTCGTTCCCGTTGCACAGATTCATGCGCCAGGGCCTCCTGCAGATAATTCACTTTGGTTTATTGCGCTATCTCTAATAGCACCCGAGATATCACCAGATATATATTGGATTTTTCACTGACCCTGAGCGTCCGGCCCCATGAGACGGTCGTTTTCTCGGCCCCTGGTGGTCCGAGGTCGTTCCCGCTGCACACGTTCATGCGCCAGGGTCTCCTACAGACAATACACTTTGATTTATTGCGCTATCTGTAATAGCACCCGAGATATCACCAGATATATATTGGATTTTCCCCTGACCCTGAGTATCCGGCCCCATGAGACGGTCGTTTTCTCGGCCCCTGGTGGTCCGAGGTCGTTACCGCTGCACACATTCATGCGCCAGGGCCTCCTGCAGATAATTCACTTTGGTTTATTGCGCTATCTCTGATAGCACCCGAGATATCACCAGATATATATTGGATTTTCCCCTGACCCTGAGTGTCCGGCCCCATGAGACTGTGGTTTTCTCGGCCCCTGGTGGTCCGAGGTCGTTCCCGCTGCACAGATTCATGCGCCAGGGCCTCCTACAGACAATGCACTTTGATTTATTGCGCTATCTGTTATAGCACCCGAGATATCACCAGATATATATTGGACTTTACCCTGACCCTGAGTGTCCGGCCCCATGAGACGGTCGTTGTCTCGGCCCCTGGAGGTCCGACGACGTTCCCGCTGCACAGATTCATGCGCCAGGGCCTCCTACAGGTAATGCACTTTGATTTATTGCGCTATCTGTAATAGCACCCGAGATATCACCAGATCTATATTGGATTTTCCCCTGACCCTGAGTGTCCGGCCCCATGAGACTGTGGTTTTCTCGGCCCCTGGTGGTCCGAGGACGTTCCCGTTGCACAGATTCATGCGCCCGGGCCTCCTGCAGATAATTCACTTTGGTTTATTGCGCTATCTGTGATAGCACCCGAGATATCACCAGATCTATATTGGATTTTCCCCTGACTCTGAGTGCCCGGCCCCATGAGACTGTGGTTTTCTCGGCCCCTGGTGGTCCGAGGTCGTTCCCGCTGCACAGATTCATGCGCCAGGGCCTCCTACAGGTAATGCACTTTGATTTATTGCGCTATCTGTAATAGCACCCGAGATATCACCAGATCTATATTGGATTTTACCCTGACCCTGAGTGTCCGGCCCCATGAGACGGTCGTTGTCTCGGCCCCCGGAGGTCCGACGACGTTCCCGCTGCACAGATTCATGCGCCAGGGCCTCCTACAGGTAATGCACTCTGATTTATTGCGCTATCTGTAATAGCACCCGAGATATCACCAGATATATATTGGATTTTCCCCTGACCCTGAGTGTCCGGCCCCATGAGACTGTGGTTTTCTCGGCCCCTGGTGGTCCGAGGTCGTTCCCGCTGCACAGATTCATGCGCCAGGACCTCCTACAGACAATGCACTTTGATTTATTGCGCTATCTGTAATAGCACCCGACATATCACCAGATATATATTGGATTTTACCCTGACCCTGAGTGTCCGGCCCTATGAGACGGTCGTTGTCTCCGCCCCTGGCGGTCCGAGGATGTCCCCGCTGCACAGATTCATGCGCCAGGGCCTCCTACAGGTAATGCACTTTGATTTATTGCGCTATCTGTAATAGCACCCGAGATATCACCAGATCTATATTGGATTTTACCCTGACCCTGAGTATCCGGCCCCATGAGACGGTAGCTTTCTCGGCCCCTGGTGATCCGAGGTCGTTCCCGCTGCAAAGATTCATGCGCCAGGGCCTCCTGCAGATAATTCACTTTGGTTTATTGCGCTATCTCTAATAGCACCCGAGATATCACCAGATATATATTGGATTTTCCCCTGACCCTGAGTGTCCGGCCCCATGAGACTGTGGTTTTCTCGGCCCCTGGTGGTCCGAGGTCGTTCCCGCTGCACAGATTCATGCGCCAGGGCCTCCTGCAGATAATTCACTTTGGTTTATTGCGCTATCTCTAATAGCACCCGAGATATCACCAGATATATATTGGATTTTCCCCTGACCCTGAGTGTCCGGACCCATGAGACTGTGGTTTTCTCGGCCCCTGGTGGTCCGAGGTCGTTCCCGCTGCACAGATTCATGCGCCAGGGCCTCCTACAAACAATGCACTTTGATTTATTGCGCTATCTGTAATAGCACCCGAGATATCAGCAGATATATATTGGATTTTTCACTGACCCTGAGTGTCCGGCCCCATGAGACGGTCGTTTTCTCGGCCCCTGGTGCTCCGAGGTCGTTCCCGCTGCACACATTCATGCGCCAGGGCCTCCTGCAGATAATTCACTTTGGTTTATTGCGCTATCTCTAATAGCACCCGAGATATCACCAGATATATATTGGATTTTCCCCTGATCCTGAGTGTCCGGCCCCATGAGACAGTCGTTGTCTCCGCCCCTGGTGGTCCGAGGTCGTTCCCGCTGCACAGATTCATGCGCCAGGGCCTCCTACAGACAATGCACTTTGATTTATTGCGCTATCTCTAATTGCACCCGAGATATCACCAGATATATATTGGATTTTCCCTGACCCTGAGTGTCCGGCCCAATGAGACTGTGGTTTTCTCGGCCCCTGGTGGTCCGAGGTCGTTCCCGCTGTACAGATTCATGCGCCAGGGCCTCCTACAGACAATGCACTTTGATTTATTGCGCTATCTGTAATAGCACCCGAGATATCAAGAGATATATACTGGATTTTCCCCTGACCCTGAGTGTCCGGCCCAATGAGACTGTGGTTCTCTCGGCCCCTGGTGGTCCGAGGTCGTTCCCGCTGCACACATTCATGCGCCAGGGCCTCCTGCAGATAATTCACTTTGGTTTATTGCGCTATCTCTGATAGCACCCGAGATATCACCAGATATATATTGGATTTTCCCCTGACCCTGAGTGTCCGGCCCCATGAGACTGTGGTTTTCTCGGCCCCTGGTGGTCCGAGGTCGTTCCCGCTGCACAGATTCATGCGCCAGGGCCTCCTGCAGATAATTCACTTTGGTTTATTGCGCTATCTCTAATAGCACCCGAGATATCACCAGATATATATTGGATTTTTCCCTGACCCTGAGTGTCCGGCCCCATGAGACTGTGGTTTTCTCGGCCCCTGGTGGTCCGAGGTCGTTCCCGCTGCACAGATTCATGCGCCAGGGCCTCCTACAGACAATGCACTTTGATTTATTGCGCTATCTGTAATAGCACCCGAGATATCACCAGATATATATTGGATTTTTCACTGACCCTGAGCGTCCGGCCCCATGAGACGGTCGTTTTCTCGGCCCCTGGTGGTCCGAGGTCGTTCCCGCTGCACAGATTCATGCGCCAGGGCCTCCTACAGACAATGCACTTTGATTTATTGCGCTATCTGTTATAGCACCCGAGATATCACCAGATATATATTGGATTTTACCCTGACCCTGAGTGTCCGGCCCCATGAGACGGTCGTTGTCTCGGCCCCTGGAGGTCCGAGGACGTTCCCGCTGCACAGATTCATGCGCCAGGGCCTCCTACAGGTAATGCACTTTGATTTATTGCGCTATCTGTAATAGCACCCGAGATATCACCAGATCTATATTGGATTTTCCCCTGACCCTGTGTGTCCGGCCCAATGAGACTGTGGTTTTCTCGGCCCCTGGTCGTCCGAGGTCGTTCCCGCTGCACAGATTCATGCGCCAGGGCCTCCTACAGACAACGCACTTTGATTTATTGCGCTATCTGTAATAGCACCCGAGATATCACCAGATATATATTGGATTTTACCCTGACCCTGAGGGTCCGGCCCCATGAGACGGTCGTTGTCTCGGCCCCTGGAGGTCCGAGGACGTTCCCGCTGCACAGATACATGCGCCAGGGCCTCCTACAGGCAATGCACTTTGGTTTATTGCGCTATCTCTAATAGCACCCGAGATATCACCAGATATATATTGGATTTTTCACTGACCCTGAGCGTCTGATCCCATGAGACTGTGGTTTTCTCGGCCCCTGGTGGTCCGAGGTCGTTCCCGCTGCACAGATTCATGCGCCAGGGCCTCCTACAGACAATGCACTTTGATTTATTTCGCTATCTGTTATAGCACCCGAGATATCACCAGATATATATTGGATTTTACCCTGACCCTGAGTGTCCGGCCCCATGAGACGGTCGTTGTCTCGGCCCCTGGAGGTCCGACGACGTTCCCGCTGTACAGATTCATGCGCCAGGGCCTCCTACAGGTAATGCACTTTGATTTATTGCGCTATCTGTAATAGCACCCGATATATCACCAGATCTATATTGGATTTTCCCCTGACCCTGAGTGTCCGGCCCCATGAGACTGTGGTTTTCTCGGCCCCTGGTGGTCCGAGGACGTTCCCGTTGCACAGATTCATGCGCCCGGGCCTCCTGCAGATAATTCACTTTGGTTTATTGCGCTATCTGTGATAGCACCCGAGATATCACCAGATCTATATTGGATTTTCCCCTGACTCTGAGTGCCCGGCCCCATGAGACTGTGGTTTTCTCGGCCCCTGGTGGTCCGAGGTCGTTCCCGCTGCACAGATTCATGCGCCAGGGCCTCCTACAGGTAATGCACTTTGATTTATTGCGCTATCTGTAATAGCACCCGAGATATCACCAGATATATATTGGATTTTCCCCTGACCCTGAGTGTCCGGCCCCATGAGACTGTGGTTTTCTCGGCCCCTGGTGGTCCGAGGTCGTTCCCGCTGCACAGATTCATGCGCCAGGACCTCCTACAGACAATGCACTTTGATTTATTGGGCTATCTGTTATAGCACCCGACATATCACCAGATATATATTGGATTTTACCCTGACCCTGAGTGTCCGGCCCCATGAGACGGTCGTTGTCTCCGCCCCTGGCGGTCCGAGGACGTCCCCGCTGCACAGATTCATGCGCCAGGGCCTCCTACAGGTAATGCACTTTGATTTATTGCGCTATCTGTAATAGCACCCGAGATATCACCAGATCTATATTGGATTTTCCACTGACCCTGAGTGTCCGGCCCCATGAGACTGTGGTTTTCTCGGCCCCTGGTGGTCCGAGGTCGTTCCCGTTGCACAGATTCATGCACCATGGCCTCCTGCAGATAATTCACTTTAGTTTATTGCGCCATCTGTAATAGCACCCGAGATATCACCAGATCTATATTGGATTTTCCCCTGACCCTGAGTGTCCGACCCCATGAGACTGTGGTTTTCTCGGCCCCTGGTGGTCCGAGGTCGTTCCCGTTGCACAGATTCATGCGCCAGGGCCTCCTGCAGATAATTCACTTTGGTTTATTGCGCTATCTCTAATAGCACCCGAGATATCACCAGATATATATTGGATTTTTCACTGACCCTGAGCGTCCGGCCCCATGAGACGGTCGTTTTCTCGGCCCCTGGTGGTCCGAGGTCGTTCCCGCTGCACACGTTCATGCGCCAGGGTCTCCTACAGACAATACACTTTGATTTATTGCGCTATCTGTAATAGCACCCGAGATATCACCAGATCTATATTGGATTTTCCACTGACCCTGAGTGTCCGGCCCCATGAGACTGTGGTTTTCTCGGCCCCTGGTGGTCCGAGGTCGTTCCCGTTGCACAGATTCATGCACCAGGGCCTCCTGCAGATAATTCACTTTGGTTTATTGCGCCATCTGTAATAGCACCCGAGATATCACCAGATCTATATTGGATTTTCCCCTGACCCTGAGTGTCCGACCCCATGAGACTGTGGTTTGCTCGGCCCCTGGTGGTCCGAGGTCGTTCCCGCTGCACAGATTCATGCGCCAGGGCTTCCTGCAGATAATTCACTTTGGTTTATTGCGCTATCTCTAATAGCACCCGAGATATCACCAGATATATATTGGATTTTACCCTGACCCTGAGTGTCCGGCCCCATGAGACTGTGCTTCTCTCGGCCCCTGGTTGTCCGAGGTCGTTCCCGCTGCACAGATTCATGCGCCAGGACCTCCTACAGACAATGCACTTTGATTTATTGCGCTATCTGTAATAGCACCCGATATATCACCAGATATATATTGGATTTTACCCTGACCCTGAGTGTCCGGCCCCATGAGACGGTCGTTGTCTCGGCCCCTGGCGGTCCGAGGACGTCCCCGCTGCACAGATTCATGCGCCAGGTCCTCCTACAGGTAATGCACTTTGATTTATTGCGATATCTGTAATAGCACCCGAGATATCACCAGATATATATTGGATTTTCCCCTGACCCTGAGTGTCCGGCCCCATGAGACTGTGGTTTTCTCGGCCCCTGGTGGTCCGAGGTCGTTCCCGTTGCACAGATTCATGCGCCAGGGCCTCCTGCAGATAATTCAATTTGGTTTATTGCGCTATCTCTAATAGCACCCGAGATATCACCAGATATATATTGGATTTTTCACTGACCCTGAGCGTCCGGCCCCATGAGACGGTCGTTTTCTCGGCCCCTGGTGGTCCGAGGTCGTTCCCGCTGCACACGTTCATGCGCCAGGGTCTCCTACAGACAATACACTTTGATTTATTGCGCTATCTGTAATAGCACCCGAGATATCACCAGATCTATATTGGATTTTCCACTGACCCTGAGTGTCCGGCCCCATGAGACTGTGGTTTTCTCGGCCCCTGGTGGTCCGAGGTCGTTCCCGTTGCACAGATTCATGCACCAGGGCCTCCTGCAGATAATTCACTTTGGTTTATTGCGCCATCTGTAATAGCACCCGAGATATCACCAGATCTATATTGGATTTTCCCCTGACCCTGAGTGTCCGACCCCATGAGACTGTGGTTTGCTCGGCCCCTGGTGGTCCGAGGTCGTTCCCGCTGCACAGATTCATGCGCCAGGGCTTCCTGCAGATAATTCACTTTGGTTTATTGCGCTATCTCTAATAGCACCCGAGATATCACCAGATATATATTGGATTTTACCCTGACCCTGAGTGTCCGGCCCCATGAGACTGTGCTTCTCTCGGCCCCTGGTTGTCCGAGGTCGTTCCCGCTGCACAGATTCATGCGCCAGGACCTCCTACAGACAATGCACTTTGATTTATTGCGCTATCTGTAATAGCACCCGATATATCACCAGATATATATTGGATTTTACCCTGACCCTGAGTGTCCGGCCCCATGAGACGGTCGTTGTCTCGGCCCCTGGCGGTCCGAGGACGTCCCCGCTGCACAGATTCATGCGCCAGGTCCTCCTACAGGTAATGCACTTTGATTTATTGCGATATCTGTAATAGCACCCGAGATATCACCAGATATATATTGGATTTTCCCCTGACCCTGAGTGTCCGGCCCCATGAGACTGTGGTTTTCTCGGCCCCTGGTGGTCCGAGGTCGTTCCCGTTGCACAGATTCATGCGCCAGGGCCTCCTGCAGATAATTCAATTTGGTTTATTGCGCTATCTCTAATAGCACCCGAGATATCACCAGATATATATTGGATTTTTCACTGACCCTGAGCGTCCGGCCCCATGAGACGGTCGTTTTCTCGGCCCCTGGTGGTCCGAGGTCGTTCCCGCTGCACACGTTCATGCGCCAGGGTCTCCTACAGACAATACACTTTGATTTATTGCGCTATCTGTAATAGCACCCGAGATATCACCAGATCTATATTGGATTTTACCCTGACCCTGAGTATCCGGACCCATGAGACGGTAGTTTTCTCGGCCCCTGGTGATCCGAGGTCGTTCCCGCTGCAAAGATTCATGCGCCAGGGCCTCCTGCAGATAATTCACTTTGGTTTATTGCGCTATCTCTAATAGCACCCGAGATATCACCAGATATATATTGGATTTTACCCTGACCCTGAGTGTCCGGCCCCATGAGACTGTGGTTTTCTCGGCCCCTGGTGGTCCGAGGTCGTTCCCGCTGCACAGATTCATGCGCCAGGGCCTCCTGCAGATAATTCACTTTGGTTTATTGCGCTATCTCTAATAGCACCCGAGATATCACCAGATATATATTGGATTTTCCCCTGACCCTGAGTGTCCGGCCCCATGAGACTGTGGTTTTCTCGGCCCCTGGTGGTCCGAGGTCGTTCCCGCTGCACAGATTCATGCGCCAGGGCCTCCTACAGGTAATGCACTTTGATTTATTGCGCTATCTGTAATAGCACCCGAGATATCACCAGATCTATATTGGATTTTACCCTGACCCTGAGTGTCCGGCCCCATGAGACGGTCGTTGTCTCGGCCCCTGGAGGTCCGACGACGTTCCCGCTGCACAGATTCATGCGCCAGGGCCTCCTACAGGTAATGCACTTTGATTTATTGCGCTATCTGTAATAGCACCCGAGATATCACCAGATATATATTGGATTTTCCCCTGACCCTGAGTGTCCGGCCCCATGAGACTGTGGTTTTTTCGGCCCCTGGTGGTCCGAGGTCGTTCCCGCTGCACAGATTCATGCGCCAGGACCTCCTACAGACAATGCACTTTGATTTATTGCGCTATCTGTAATAGCACCCGACATATCACCAGATATATATTGGATTTTACCCTGACCCTGAGTGTCCGGCCCCATGAGACGGTCGTTGTCTCCGCCCCTGGCGGTCCGAGGACGTCCCCGCTGCACACATTCATGCGCCAGGGCCTCCTGCAGATAATTCACTTTGGTTTATTGCGCTATCTCTGATAGCACCCGAGATATCACCAGATATATATTGGATTTTCCCCTGACCCTGAGTGTCCGGCCCCATGAGACTGTGGTTTTCTCGGCCCCTGGTGGTCCGAGGTCGTTCCCGCTGCACAGATTCATGCGCCAGGGCCTCCTGCAGATAATTCACTTTGGTTTATTGCGCTATCTCTAATAGCACCCGAGATATCACCAGATATATATTGGATTTTTCCCTGACCCTGAGTGTCCGACCCCATGAGACTGTGGTTTTCTCGGCCCCTGGTGGTCCGAGGTCGTTCCCGTTGCACAGATTCATGCGCCAGGGCCTCCTGCAGATAATTCACTTTGGTTTATTGCGCTATCTCTAATAGCACCCGAGATATCACCAGATATATATTGGATTTTTCACTGACCCTGAGCGTCCGGCCCCATGAGACGGTCGTTTTCTCGGCCCCTGGTGGTCCGAGGTCGTTCCCGCTGCACACGTTCATGCGCCAGGGTCTCCTACAGACAATACACTTTGATTTATTGCGCTATCTGTAATAGCACCCGAGATATCACCAGATCTATATTGGATTTTCCACTGACCCTGAGTGTCCGGCCCCATGAGACTGTGGTTTTCTCGGCCCCTGGTGGTCCGAGGTCGTTCCCGTTGCACAGATTCATGCACCAGGGCCTCCTGCAGATAATTCACTTTGGTTTATTGCGCCATCTGTAATAGCACCCGAGATATCACCAGATCTATATTGGATTTTCCCCTGACCCTGAGTGTCCGACCCCATGAGACTGTGGTTTGCTCGGCCCCTGGTGGTCCGAGGTCGTTCCCGCTGCACAGATTCATGCGCCAGGGCTTCCTGCAGATAATTCACTTTGGTTTATTGCGCTATCTCTAATAGCACCCGAGATATCACCAGATATATATTGGATTTTACCCTGACCCTGAGTGTCCGGCCCCATGAGACTGTGCTTTTCTCGGCCCCTGGTGGTCCGAGGTCGTTCCCGCTGCACAGATTCATGCGCCAGGACCTCCTACAGACAATGCACTTTGATTTATTGCGCTATCTGTAATAGCACCCGATATATCACCAGATATATATTGGATTTTACCCTGACCCTGAGTGTCCGGCCCCATGAGACGGTCGTTGTCTCCGCCCCTGGCGGTCCGAGGACGTCCCCGCTGCACACATTCATGCGCCAGGGCCTCCTGCAGATAATTCACTTTGGTTTATTGCGCTATCTCTGATAGCACCCGAGATATCACCAGATATATATTGGATTTTCCCCTGACCCTGAGTGTCCGGCCCCATGAGACTGTGGTTTTCTCGGCCCCTGGTGGTCCGAGGTCGTTCCCGCTGCACAGATTCATGCGCCAGGGCCTCCTGCAGATAATTCACTTTGGTTTATTGCGCTATCTCTAATAGCACCCGAGATATCACCAGATATATATTGGATTTTTCCCTGACCCTGAGTGTCCGACCCCATGAGACTGTGGTTTTCTCGGCCCCTGGTGGTCCGAGGTCGTTCCCGTTGCACAGATTCATGCGCCAGGGCCTCCTGCAGATAATTCACTTTGGTTTATTGCGCTATCTCTAATAGCACCCGAGATATCACCAGATATATATTGGATTTTTCACTGACCCTGAGCGTCCGGCCCCATGAGACGGTCGTTTTCTCGGCCCCTGGTGGTCCGAGGTCGTTCCCGCTGCACACGTTCATGCGCCAGGGTCTCCTACAGACAATACACTTTGATTTATTGCGCTATCTGTAATAGCACCCGAGATATCACCAGATCTATATTGGATTTTCCACTGACCCTGAGTGTCCGGCCCCATGAGACTGTGGTTTTCTCGGCCCCTGGTGGTCCGAGGTCGTTCCCGTTGCACAGATTCATGCACCAGGGCCTCCTGCAGATAATTCACTTTGGTTTATTGCGCCATCTGTAATAGCACCCGAGATATCACCAGATCTATATTGGATTTTCCCCTGACCCTGAGTGTCCGACCCCATGAGACTGTGGTTTGCTCGGCCCCTGGTGGTCCGAGGTCGTTCCCGCTGCACAGATTCATGCGCCAGGGCTTCCTGCAGATAATTCACTTTGGTTTATTGCGCTATCTCTAATAGCACCCGAGATATCACCAGATATATATTGGATTTTACCCTGACCCTGAGTGTCCGGCCCCATGAGACTGTGCTTTTCTCGGCCCCTGGTGGTCCGAGGTCGTTCCCGCTGCACAGATTCATGCGCCAGGACCTCCTACAGACAATGCACTTTGATTTATTGCGCTATCTGTAATAGCACCCGATATATCACCAGATATATATTGGATTTTACCCTGACCCTGAGTGTCCGGCCCCATGAGACGGTCGTTGTCTCGGCCCCTGGCGGTCCGAGGACGTCCCCGCTGCACAGATTCATGCGCCAGGGCCTCCTACAGACAATGCACTTTGATTTATTGCGCTATCTGTAATAGCACCCGAGATATCAAGAGATATATACTGGATTTTCCCCTGACCCTGAGTGTCCGGCCCAATGAGACTGTGGTTCTCTCGGCCCCTGGTGGTCCGAGGTCGTTCCCGCTGCACAGATTCATGCGCCAGGGCCTCCTACAGGTAATGCACTTTGATTTATTGCGCTATCTGTAATAGCACCCGAGATATCACCAGATCTATATTGGATTTTCCCCTGACCCTGTGTGTCCGGCCCAATGAGACTGTGGTTTTCTCGGCCCCTGGTCGTCCGAGGTCGTTCCCGCTGCACAGATTCATGCGCCAGGGCCTCCTACAGACAGCGCACTTTGATTTATTGCGCTATCTGTAATAGCACCCGAGATATCACCAGATATATATTGGATTTTACCCTGACCCTGAGGGTCCGGCCCCATGAGACGGTCGTTGTCTCGGCCCCTGGAGGTCCGAGGACGTTCCCGCTGCACAGATACATGCGCCAGGGCCTCCTACAGGCAATGCACTTTGGTTTATTGCGCTATCTCTAATAGCACCCGAGATATCACCAGATATATATTGGATTTTCCCCTGACCCTGAGTGTCCGGCCCCATGAGACTGTGGTTTTCTCGGCCCCTGGTGGTCCGAGGTCGTTCCCGCTGCACAGATTCATGCGCCAGGGCCTCCTACAAACAATGCACTTTGATTTATTGCGCTATCTGTAATAGCACCCGAGATATCAGCAGATATATATTGGATTTTTCACTGACCCTGAGTGTCCGGCCCCATGAGACGGTCGTTTTCTCGGCCCCTGGTGGTCCGAGGTCGTTCCCGCTGCACACATTCATGCGCCAGGGCCTCCTGCAGATAATTCACTTTGGTTTATTGCGCTATCTCTAATAGCACCCGAGATATCACCAGATATATATTGGATTTTCCCCTGACACTGAGTGTCCGGCCCCATGAGACAGTCGTTGTCTCCGCCCCTGGTGGTCCGAGGTCGTTCCCGCTGTACAGATTCATGCGCCAGGGCCTCCTACAGACAATGCACTTTGATTTATTGCGCTATCTCTAATTGCACCCGAGATATCACCAGATATATATTGGATTTTCCCTGACCCTGAGTGTCCGGCCCAATGAGACTGTGGTTTTCTCGGCCCCTGGTGGTCCGAGGTCGTTCCCGCTGTACAGATTCATGCGCCAGGGCCTCCTACAGACAATGCACTTTGATTTATTGCGCTATCTGTAATAGCACCCGAGATATCAAGAGATATATACTGGATTTTCCCCTGACCCTGAGTGTCCGGCCCAATGAGACTGTGGTTCTCTCGGCCCCTGGTGGTCCGAGGTCGTTCCCGCTGCACAGATTCATGCGCCAGGGCCTCCTACAGGTAATGCACTTTGATTTATTGCGCTATCTGTAATAGCACCCGAGATATCACCAGATCTATATTGGATTTTCCCCTGACCCTGTGTGTCCGGCCCAATGAGACTGTGGTTTTCTCGGCCCCTGGTCGTCCGAGGTCGTTCCCGCTGCACAGATTCATGCGCCAGGGCCTCCTACAGACAGCGCACTTTGATTTATTGCGCTATCTGTAATAGCACCCGAGATATCACCAGATATATATTGGATTTTACCCTGACCCTGAGGGTCCGGCCCCATGAGACGGTCGTTGTCTCGGCCCCTGGAGGTCCGAGGACGTTCCCGCTGCACAGATACATGCGCCAGGGCCTCCTACAGGCAATGCACTTTGGTTTATTGCGCTATCTCTAATAGCACCCGAGATATCACCAGATATATATTGGATTTTTCACTGACCCTGAGCGTCTGGCCCCATGAGACTGTGGTTTTCTCGGCCCCTGGTGGTCCGAGGTCGTTCCCGCTGCACAGATTCATGCGCCAGGGCCTCCTACAGACAATGCACTTTGATTTATTGCGCTATCTGTTATAGCACCCGAGATATCACCAGATATATATTGGATTTTACCCTGACCCTGAGTGTCCGGCCCCATGAGACGGTCGTTGTCTCGGCCCCTGGAGGTCCGACGACGTTCCCGCTGCACAGATTCATGCGCCAGGGCCTCCTACAGGTAATGCACTTTGATTTATTGCGCTATCTGTAATAGCACCCGATATATCACCAGATCTATATTGGATTTTCCCCTGACCCTGAGTGTCCGGCCCCATGAGACTGTGGTTTTCTCGGCCCCTGGTGGTCCGGGGACGTTCCCGTTGCACAGATTCATGCGCCCGGGCCTCCTGCAGATAATTCACTTTGGTTTATTGCGCTATCTGTGATAGCACCCGAGATATCACCAGATCTATATTGGATTTTCCCCTGACTCTGAGTGCCCGGCCCCATGAGACTGTGGTTTTCTCGGCCCCTGGTGGTCCGAGGTCGTTCCCGCTGCACAGATTCATGCGCCAGGGCCTCCTACAGGTAATGCACTTTGATTTATTGCGCTATCTGTAATAGCACCCGAGATATCACCAGATCTATATTGGATTTTACCCTGACCCTGAGTGTCCGGCCCCATGAGACGGTCGTTGTCTCGGCCCCTGGAGGTCCGACGACGTTCCGGCTGCACAGATTCATGCGCCAGGGCCTCGTACAGGTAATGCACTTTGATTTATTGCGCTATCTGTAATAGCACCCGAGATATCACCAGATATATATTGGATTTTCCCCTGACCCTGAGTGTCCGGCCCCATAAGACTTTGGTTATCTCGGCCCCTGGTGGTCCGAGGTCGTTCCCGTTGCACAGATTCATGCGCCAGGGCCTCCTGCAGATAATTCACTTTGGTTTATTGCGCTATCTCTAATAGCACCCGAGATATCACCAGATATATATTGGATTTTTCACTGACCCTGAGCGTCCGGCCCCATGAGACGGTCGTTTTCTCGGCCCCTGGTGGTCCGAGGTCGTTCCCGCTGCACACGTTCATGCGCCAGGGTCTCCTACAGACAATACACTTTGATTTATTGCGCTATCTGTAATAGCACCCGAGATATCACCAGATCTATATTGGATTTTCCCCTGACCCTGAGTGTCCGACCCCATGAGACTGTGGTTTGCTCGGCCCCTGGTGGTCCGAGGTCGTTCCCGCTGCACAGATTCATGCGCCAGGGCCTCCTGCAGATAATTCACTTTGGTTTATTGCGCTATCTCTGATAGCACCCGAGATATCACCAGATATATATTGGATTTTCCCCTGACACTGAGTGTCCGGCCCCATGAGACTGTGGTTTTCTCTCCCCCTGGTGGTCCGAGGTCGTTCCCGCTGCACAGATTCATGCGCCAGGGCCTCCTGCAGATAATTCACTTTGGTTTATTGCGCTATCTCTAATAGCACCCGAGATATCACCAGATATATATTGGATTTTTCCCTGACCCTGAGTGTCCGGCCCCATGAGACTGTGGTTTTCTCGGCCCCTGGTGGTCCGAGGTCGTTCCCGCTGCACAGATTCATGCGCCAGGGCCTCCTACAGACAATGCACTTTGATTTATTGCGCTATCTGTAATAGCACCCGAGATATCACCAGATATATATTGGATTTTTCACTGACCCTGGGCGTCCGGCCCCATGAGACGGTCGTTTTCTCGGCCCCTGGTGGTCCGAGGTCGTTCCCGCTGCACAGATTCATGCGCCAGGGCCTCCTACAGACAATGCACTTTGATTTATTGCGCTATCTGTTATAGCACCCGAGATATCACCAGATATATATTGGATTTTACCCTGACCCTGAGTGTCCGGCCCCATGAGACGGTCGTTGTCTCGGCTCCTGGAGGTCCGAGGACGTTCCCGCTGCACAGATTCATGCGCCAGGGCCTCCTACAGGTAATGCACTTTGATTTATTGCGCTATCTGTAATAGCACCCGAGATATCACCAGATCTATATTGGATTTTCCCCTGACCCTGTGTGTCCGGCCCAATGAGACTGTGGTTTTCTCGGCCCCTGGTGGTCCGAGGTCGTTCCCGCTGCACAGATTCATGCGCCAGGGCCTCCTACAGGTAATGCACTTTGATTTATTGCGCTATCTGTAATAGCACCCGAGATATCACCAGATCTATATTGGATTTTACCCTGACCCTGAGTGTCCGGCCCCATGAGACGGTCGTTGTCTCGGCCCCTGGAGGTCCGACGACGTTCCCGCTGCACAGATTCATGCGCCAGGGCCTCGTACAGGTAATGCACTTTGATTTATTGCGCTATCTGTAATAGCACCCGAGATATCACCAGATATATATTGGATTTTCCCCTGACCCTGAGTGTCCGGCCCCATGAGACTGTGGTTTTCTCGGCCCCTGGTGGTCCGAGGTCGTTCCCGCTGCACAGATTCATGCGCCAGGACCTCCTACAGACAATGCACTTTGATTTATTGCGCTATCTGTAATAGCACCCGACATATCACCAGATATATATTGGATTTTACCCTGACCCTGAGTGTCCGGCCCCATGAGACGGTCGTTGTCTCCGCCCCTGGCGGTCCGAGGACGTCCCCGCTGCACAGATTCATGCGCCAGGGCCTCCTACAGGTAATGCACTTTGATTTATTGCGCTATCTGTAATAGCACCCGAGATATCACCAGATCTATATTGGATTTTCCACTGACCCTGAGTGTCCGGCCCCATGAGACTGTGGTGTTCTCGGCCCCTGGTGGTCCGAGGTCGTTCCCGTTGCACAGATTCATGCACCAGGGCCTCCTGCAGATAATTCACTTTGGTTTATTGCGCTATCTCTAATAGCACCCGAGATATCACCAGATATATATTGGATTTTACCCTGACCCTGAGTGTCCGGCCCCATGAGACTGTGCTTTTCTCGGCCCCTGGTGGTCCGAGGTCGTTCCCGCTGCACAGATTCATGCGCCAGGACCTCCTACAGACTATGCACTTTGATTTATTGCGCTATCTGTAATAGCACCCGATATATCACCAGATATATATTGGATTTTACCCTGACCCTGAGTGTCCGGCCCCATGAGACGGTCGTTGTCTCGGCCCCTGGTGGTCCGAGGACGTTCCCGTTGCACAGATTCATGCGCCCGGGCCTCCTGCAGATAATTCACTTTGGTTTATTGCGCTATCTGTGATAGCACCCGAGATATCACCAGATCTATATTGGATTTTCCCCTGACTCTGAGTGCCCGGCCCCATGAGACTGTGGTTTTCTCGGCCCCTGGTGGTCCGAGGTCGTTCCCGCTGCACAGATTCATGCGCCAGGGCCTCCTACAGGTAATGCACTTTGATTTATTGCGCTATCTGTAATAGCACCCGAGATATCACCAGATATATATTGGATTTTCCCCTGACCCTGAGTGTCCGGCCCCATGAGACTGTGGTTTTCTCGGCCCCTGGTGGTCCGAGGTCGTTCCCGCTGCACAGATTCATGCGCCAGGGCCTCCTACAGACAATGCACTTTGATTTATTGCGCTATCTGTTATAGCACCCGAGATATCACCAGATATATATTGGATTTTACCCTGACCCTGAGTGTCCGGCCCCATGAGACGGTCGTTGTCTCGGCCCCTGGAGGTCCGACGACGTTCCCGCTGCACAGATTCATGCGCCAGGGCCTCCTACAGGTAATGCACTTTGATTTATTGCGCTATCTGTAATAGCACCCGAGATATCACCAGATCTATATTGGATTTTCCCCTGACCCTGAGTGTCCGGCCCCATGAGACTGTGGTTTTCTCGGCCCCTGGTGGTCCGAGGACGTTCCCGTTGCACAGATTCATGCGCCCGGGCCTCCTGCAGATAATTCACTTTGGTTTATTGCGCTATCTGTGATAGCACCCGAGATATCACCAGATCTATATTGGATTTTCCCCTGACTCTGAGTGCCCGGCCCCATGAGACTGTGGTTTTCTCGGCCCCTGGTGGTCCGAGGTCGTTCCCGCTGCACAGATTCATGCGCCAGGGCCTCCTACAGGTAATGCACTTTGATTTATGGCGCTATCTGTAATAGCACCCGAGATATCACCAGATCTATATTGGATTTTACCCTGACCCTGAGTGTCCGGCCCCATGAGACGGTCGTTTTCTCGGCCCCTGGTGGTCCGAGGTCGTTCCCGCTGCACACATTCATGCGCCAGGGCCTCCTGCAGATAATTCACTTTGGTTTATTGCGCTATCTCTAATAGCACCCGAGATATCACCAGATATATATTGGATTTTCCCCTGACCCTGAGTGTCCGGCCCCATGAGACGGTCGTTGTCTCCGCCCCTGGTGGTCCGAGGTCGTTCCCGCTGCACAGATTCATGCGCCAGGGCCTCCTACAGACAATGCACTTTGATTTATTGCGCTATCTCTAATAGCACCCGAGATATCACCAGATATATATTGGATTTTCCCTGACCCTGAGTATCCGGCCCAATGAGACTGTGGTTTTCTCGTCCCCTGGTGGTCCGAGGTCGTTCCCGCTGTACAGATTCATGCGCCAGGGCCTCCTACAGACAATGCACTTTGATTTATTGCGCTATCTGTAATAGCACCCGAGATATCAAGAGATATACACTGGATTTTCCCCTGACCCTGAGTGTCCGGCCCAATGAGACTGTGGTTCTCTCGGCCCCTGGTGGTCCGAGGTCGTTCCCGCTGCACAGATTCATGCGCCAGGGCCTCCTACAGACAATGCACTTTGATTTATTGCGCTATCTGTAATAGCACCCGAGATATCACCCGATATATATTGGATTTTTCACTGACCCTGAGTGTCCGGCCCCATGAGACGGTCGTTTTCTCGGCCCCTGGTGGTCCGAGGTCGTTCCCGCTGCACAGCTTCAGGCGCCAGGGCCTCCTGCAGATAACTCACTTTGGTTTATTGCGCTATCTCTAATAGCACCCGAGATATCACCAGATATATATTGGATTTTTCCCTGACCCTGAGTGTCCGGCCCCATGAGACTGCGGTTTTCTCGGCCCCTGGTGGTCCGAGGTCGTTCCCGCTGCACACATTCATGCGCCAGGGCCTCCTGCAGATAATTCACTATGGTTTATTGCGCTATCTCTAATAGCACCCGAGATATCACCAGATATATATTGGATTTAGCCCTGACCCTGAGTGTCCGGCCCCATGAGACTGTGGTTTTCTCGGCCCCTGGTGGTCCGAGGTTGTTCCCGCTGCACAGATTCATGCGCCCGGGCCTCCTGCAGATAATTCACTTTGGTTTATTGCGCTATCTGTGATAGCACCCGAGATATCACCAGATCTATATTGGATTTTCCCCTGACTCTGAGTGCCCGGCCCCATGAGACTGTGGTTTTCTCGGCCCCTGGTGGTCCGAGGTCGTTCCCGCTGCACAGATTCATGCGCCAGGGCCTCCTACAGGTAATGCACTTTGATTTATTGCGCTATCTGTAATAGCACCCGAGATATCACCAGATATATATTGGATTTTCCCCTGACCCTGAGTGTCCGGCCCCATGAGACTGTGGTTTTCTCGGCCCCTGGTGGTCCGAGGTCGTTCCCGCTGCACAGATTCATGCGCCAGGGCCTCCTACAGACAATGCACTTTGATTTATTGCGCTATCTGTTATAGCACCCGAGATATCACCAGATATATATTGGATTTTACCCTGACCCTGAGTGTCCGGCCCCATGAGACGGTCGTTGTCTCGGCCCCTGGAGGTCCGACGACGTTCCCGCTGCACAGATTCATGCGCCAGGGCCTCCTACAGGTAATGCACTTTGATTTATTGCGCTATCTGTAATAGCACCCGAGATATCACCAGATCTATATTGGATTTTCCCCTGACCCTGAGTGTCCGGCCCCATGAGACTGTGGTTTTCTCGGCCCCTGGTGGTCCGAGGACGTTCCCGTTGCACAGATTCATGCGCCCGGGCCTCCTGCAGATAATTCACTTTGGTTTATTGCGCTATCTGTGATAGCACCCGAGATATCACCAGATCTATATTGGATTTTCCCCTGACTCTGAGTGCCCGGCCCCATGAGACTGTGGTTTTCTCGGCCCCTGGTGGTCCGAGGTCGTTCCCGCTGCACAGATTCATGCGCCAGGGCCTCCTACAGGTAATGCACTTTGATTTATGGCGCTATCTGTAATAGCACCCGAGATATCACCAGATCTATATTGGATTTTACCCTGACCCTGAGTGTCCGGCCCCATGAGACGGTCGTTTTCTCGGCCCCTGGTGGTCCGAGGTCGTTCCCGCTGCACACATTCATGCGCCAGGGCCTCCTGCAGATAATTCACTTTGGTTTATTGCGCTATCTCTAATAGCACCCGAGATATCACCAGATATATATTGGATTTTCCCCTGACCCTGAGTGTCCGGCCCCATGAGACGGTCGTTGTCTCCGCCCCTGGTGGTCCGAGGTCGTTCCCGCTGCACAGATTCATGCGCCAGGGCCTCCTACAGACAATGCACTTTGATTTATTGCGCTATCTCTAATAGCACCCGAGATATCACCAGATATATATTGGATTTTCCCTGACCCTGAGTATCCGGCCCAATGAGACTGTGGTTTTCTCGTCCCCTGGTGGTCCGAGGTCGTTCCCGCTGTACAGATTCATGCGCCAGGGCCTCCTACAGACAATGCACTTTGATTTATTGCGCTATCTGTAATAGCACCCGAGATATCAAGAGATATACACTGGATTTTCCCCTGACCCTGAGTGTCCGGCCCAATGAGACTGTGGTTCTCTCGGCCCCTGGTGGTCCGAGGTCGTTCCCGCTGCACAGATTCATGCGCCAGGGCCTCCTACAGACAATGCACTTTGATTTATTGCGCTATCTGTAATAGCACCCGAGATATCACCCGATATATATTGGATTTTTCACTGACCCTGAGTGTCCGGCCCCATGAGACGGTCGTTTTCTCGGCCCCTGGTGGTCCGAGGTCGTTCCCGCTGCACAGCTTCAGGCGCCAGGGCCTCCTGCAGATAACTCACTTTGGTTTATTGCGCTATCTCTAATAGCACCCGAGATATCACCAGATATATATTGGATTTTTCCCTGACCCTGAGTGTCCGGCCCCATGAGACTGCGGTTTTCTCGGCCCCTGGTGGTCCGAGGTCGTTCCCGCTGCACACATTCATGCGCCAGGGCCTCCTGCAGATAATTCACTATGGTTTATTGCGCTATCTCTAATAGCACCCGAGATATCACCAGATATATATTGGATTTAGCCCTGACCCTGAGTGTCCGGCCCCATGAGACTGTGGTTTTCTCGGCCCCTGGTGGTCCGAGGTTGTTCCCGCTGCACAGATTCATGCGCGAGGGCCTCCTACAGACAATGCACTTTGATTTATTGCTCTATCTGTAATAGCACCCGAGATATCACCAGATATATATTGGATTTTACCCTGACCCTGAGTGTCCGGCCCCATGAGACGGTCGTTGTCTCGGCCCCTGGAGGTCCGACGACGTTCCCGCTGCACAGATTCATGCGCCAGGGCCTCCTACAGGTAATGCACTTTGATTTATTGCGCTATCTGTAATAGCACCCGAGATATCACCAGATCTATATTGGATTTTCCCCTGACCCTGAGTGTCCGGCCCCATGAGACTGTGGTTTTCTCGGCCCCTGGTGGTCCGAGGACGTTCCCGTTGCACAGATTCATGCGCCCGGGCCTCCTGCAGATAATTCACTTTGGTTTATTGCGCTATCTGTGATAGCACCCGAGATATCACCAGATCTATATTGGATTTTCCCCTGACTCTGAGTGCCCGGCCCCATGAGACTGTGGTTTTCTCGGCCCCTGGTGGTCCGAGGTCGTTCCCGTTGCACAGATTCATGCGCCAGGGCCTCCTGCAGATAATTCACCTTGGTTTATTGCGCTATCTCCAATAGCACCCGAGATATCACCAGATATATATTGGATTTTTCACTGACCCTGAGCGTCCGGCCCCATGAGACGGTCGTTTTCTCGGCCCCTGGTGGTCCGAGGTCGTTCCCGCTGCACAGGTTCATGCGCCAGGGTCTCCTACAGACAATGCACTTTGATTTATTGCGCTATCTGTAATAGCACCCGAGATATCACCACATATATATTGGATTTTTCACTGACCCTGAGTGTCCGGCCCCATGAGACGGTGGTTTTCTCGGTCCCTGGTGTTCCGAGGTCGTTCCCGCTGCACAGATTCATGCGCCAGGGCCTCCTACAGACAATGCACATTGATTTATTGCGCTATCTCTAATAGCACCCGAGATATCACCAGATATATATTGGATTTTCCCCTGACCCTGAGTGTCCGGCCCCATGAGACTGTGGTTTTCTCGGCCCCTGGTGGTCCGAGGTCGTTCCCGTTGCACAGATTCATGCGCCAGGGCCCCCTGCAGATAATTCACTTTGGTTTATTGCGCTGTCTCTAATAGCACCCGAGATATCACCAGATATATATTGGATTTTTCACTGACCCTGAGGGTCCGGCCCCATGAGGCGGTCGTTTTCTCGGCCCCTGGTGGTCCGTGGTCGTTCCCGCTGCACAGATTCATGCGCCAGGGCCTCCTACAGACAATGCACTTTGATTTATTGCGCTATCTGTAATAGCACCCGAGATATCACCAGATATATATTGGATTTTACCCTGACCCTGAGTGTCCGGCCCCATGAGACTGTGGTTTTTTCGGCCCCTGGTGGTCCGAGGTCGTTCCCGCTGCACAGATTCATGCGCCGGGGCCTCCTGCAGATAATTCACTTTGGTTTATTGCGCTATCTCTAATAGCACCCGAGATATCACCAGATATATATTGGATTTTCCCCTGACCCTGAGTGTCCGGCCCCGGGAGACTGTGGTTTTCTCGGCCCCTGGTGGCCCGAGGTCGTTCCCGCTGCACAGATTCATGCGCCAGGGCCTCCTGCAGATAATTCACTTTGGTTTATTGCGCTATCTCTAATAGCACCCGACATATCACCAGATATATATTGGATTTTCCCCTGACCCTGAGTGTCCGTCCCCATGAGACTGTGGTTTTCTCGGCCCCTGGTGGTCCGAGGTCGTTCCCGTTGCACAGATTCATGCGCCAGGGCCTCCTGCAGATAATTCTCTTTGGTTTATTGCGCTATCTCCAATAGCACCCGAGATATCACCAGATATATATTGGATTTTTCACTGACCCTGAGCGTCCGGCCCCATGAGACGGTCGTTTTCTCGGCCCCTGGTGGTCCGAGGTCGTTCCCGCTGCACAGGTTCATGCGCCAGGGTCTCCTACAGACAATGCACTTTGATTTATTGCGCTATCTGTAATAGCACCCGAGATATCACCACATATATATTGGATTTTTCACTGACCCTGAGTGTCCGGCCCCATGAGACGGTGGTTTTCTCGGTCCCTGGTGTTCCGAGGTCGTTCCCGCTGCACAGATTCATGCGCCAGGGCCTCCTACAGACAATGCACATTAATTTATTGCGCTATCTGTAATAGCACCCGAGATATCACCAGATATATATTGGATTTTCCCCTGACCCTGAGTGTCCGGCCCCATGAGACTGTGGTTTTCTCGGCCCCTGGTGGTCCGAGGTCGTTCCCGCTGCACAGATTCATGCGCCAGGGCCTCCTGCAGATAATTCACTTTGGTTTATTGCGCTATCTCTAATAGCACCCGACATATCACCAGATATATATTGGATTTTCCCCTGACCCTGAGTGTCCGGCCCTATGAGACTGTGGTTTTCTCGGCCCCTGGTGGTCCGAGGTCGTTCCCGTTGCACAGATTCATGCGCCAGGGCCTCCTGCAGATAATTCTCTTTGGTTTATTGCGCTATCTCCAATAGCACCCGAAATATCACCAGATATATATAGGATTTTCCCCTGACCCTGAGTGTCCGGCCCCATGAGACTGTGGTTTTCTCGGCCCCTGGTGGTCCGAGGTCGTTCCCGTTGCACAGATTCATGCGCCAGGGCCCCCTGCAGATAATTCACTTTGGTTTATTGCGCTGTCTCTAATAGCACCCGAGATATCACCAGATATATATTGGATTTTTCACTGACCCTGAGGGTCCGGCCCCATGAGGCGGTCGTTTTCTCGGCCCCTGGTGGTCCGAGGTCGTTCCCGCTGCACAGATTCATGCGCCAGGGCCTCCTACAGACAATGCACTTTGATTTATTGCGCTATCTGTAATAGCACCCGAGATATCACCAGATATATATTGGATTTTACCCTGACCCTGAGTGTCCGGCCCCATGAGACTGTGGTTTTTTCGGCCCCTGGTGGTCCGAGGTCGTTCCCGCTGCACAGATTCATGCGCCAGGGCCTCCTGCAGATAATTCACTTTGGTCTATTGCGCTATCTCTAATAGCACCCGAGATATCAGCAGATATATATTGGATATTTCACTGACCCTGAGTGACCGGCCCCATGAGACGGTAGTTTTCTCGGCCCCTGGTGGTCCGAGGTCGTTCCCGCTGCACAGAATCATGCGCCAGGGCCTCCTGCAGATAATTCACTTTGGTTTATTGCGCTATCTCTAATAGCACCCGAGTTATCACCAGATATATATTGGATTTTCCCCTGACCCTGAGTGTCCGGCCCCATGAGACTGTGGTTTTCTCGGCCCCTGGTGGCCCGAGGTCGTTCCCGCTGCACAGATTCATGCGCCAGGGCCTCCTACAGACAATGCACTTTGATTTATTGCGCTATCTGTAATAGCACCCGAGATATCACCACATATATATTGGATTTTTCACTGACCCTGAGTGTCCGGCCCCATGAGACGGTGGTTTTCTCGGTCCCTGGTGTTCCGAGGTCGTTCCCGCTGCACAGATTTATGCGCCAGGGCCTCCTACAGACAATGCACATTGATTTATTGCGCTATCTCTAATAGCACCCGAGATATCACCAGATATATATTGGATTTTCCCCTGACCCTGAGTGTCCGGCCCCATGAGACTGTGGTTTTCTCGGCCCCTGGTGGTCCGAGGTCGTTCCCGCTGCACAGATTCATGCGACAGGGCCCCTGCAGATAATTCACTTTGGTTTATTGCGCTATCTCTAATAGCACCCGACATATCACCAGATATATATTGGATTTTCCCCTGACCCTGAGTGTCCGGCCCTATGAGACTGTGGTTTTCTCGGCCCCTGGTGGTCCGAGGTCGTTCCCGTTGCATAGATTCATGCGCCAGGGCCTCCTGCAGATAATTCTCTTTGGTTTATTGCCCTATCTCCAATAGCACCCGAAATATCACCAGATATATATTGGATTTTTCACTGACCCTGAGCGTCCGGCCCCATGAGACGGTCGTTTTCTCGGCCCCTGGTGGTCCGAGGTCGTTCCCGCTGCACAGATTCATGCGCCAGGGCCTCCTACAGACAATGCACTTTGATTTATTGCGCTATCTGTAATAGCACCCGAGATATCACCAGATATATATTGGATTTTACCCTGACCCTGAGTGTCCGGCCCCATGAGACTGTGGTTTTTTCGGCCCCTGGTGGTCCGAGGTCGTTCCCGCTGCACAGATTCATGCGCCAGGGCCTCCTGCAGATAATTCACTTTGGTCTATTGC
This sequence comes from Nomia melanderi, assembly GCF_051020985.1. Taxonomy (NCBI): domain Eukaryota; kingdom Metazoa; phylum Arthropoda; class Insecta; order Hymenoptera; family Halictidae; genus Nomia; species Nomia melanderi. The sequence continues at coordinate 9,677,793 of NW_027475130.1, forward strand.
GCTATCTCTAATAGCACCCGAGATATCAGCAGATATATATTGGATTTTTCACTGACCCTGAGTGACCGGCCCCATGAGACGGTAGTTTTCTCGGCCCCTGGTGGTCCGAGGTCGTTCCCGCTGCACAGAATCATGCGCCAGGGCCTCCTGCAGATAATTCACTTTGGTTTATTGCGCTATCTCTAATAGCACCCGAGTTATCACCAGATATATATTGGATTTTCCCCTGACCCTGAGTGTCCGGCCCCATGAGACTGTGGTTTTCTCGGCCCCTGGTGGTCCGAGGTCGGTCCCGCTGCACAGATTCATGCGCCAGGGCCTCCTACAGACAATGCACTTTGATTTATTGCGCTATCTGTAATAGCACCCGAGATATCACCAGATATATATTGGATTTTCCCCTGACCCTGAGTATCCGGCCCCATGAGACGGTAGTTTTCTCGGCCCCTGGTGATCCGAGGTCGTTCCCGCTGCACAGATTCATGCGCCAGGGCCTCCTGCAGATAATTCACTTTGGTTTATTGCGCTATCTCCAATAGCACCCGAGATATCACCAGATATATATTGGATTTTTCACTGACCCTGAGCGTCCGGCCCCATGAGACGGTCGTTTTCTCGGCCCCTGGTGGTCCGAGGTCGTTCCCGCTGCACAGGTTCATGCGCCAGGGTCTCCTACAGACAATGCACTTTGATTTATTGCGCTATCTGTAATAGCACCCGAGATATCACCACATATATATTGGATTTTTCACTGACCCTGAGTGTCCGGCCCCATGAGACGGTGGTTTTCTCGGTCCCTGGTGTTCCGAGGTCGTTCCCGCTGCACAGATTCATGCGCCAGGGCCTCCTACAGACAATGCACATTGATTTATTGCTCTATCTCTAATAGCACCCGAGATATCACCAGATATATATTGGATTTTCCCCTGACCCTGAGTGTCCGGCCCCATGAGACTGTGGTTTTCTCGGCCCCTGGTGGTCCGAGGTCGTTCCCGTTGCACAGATTCATGCGCCAGGGCCCCCTGCAGATAATTCACTTTGGTTTATTGCGCTGTCTCTAATAGCACCCGAGATATCACCAGATATATATTGGATTTTTCACTGACCCTGAGGGTCCGGCCCCATGAGGCGGTCGTTTTCTCGGCCCCTGGTGGTCCGAGGTCGTTTCCGCTGCACAGATTCATGCGCCAGGGCCTCCTACAGACAATGCACTTTGATTTATTGCGCTATCTGTAATAGCACCCGAGATATCACCAGATATATATTGGATTTTACCCTGACCCTGAGTGTCCGGCCCCATGAGACTGTGGTTTTCTCGGCCCCTGGTGGTCCGAGGTCGTTCCCGCTGCACAGATTCATGCGCCAGGACCTCCTACAGACAATGCACTTTGATTTATTGCGATATCTGTAATAGCACCCGACATATCACCAGATATATATTGGATTTTACCCTGACCCTGAGTGTCCGGCCCCATGAGACGGTCGTTGTCTTGGCCCCTGGCGGTCCGAGGATGTCCCCGCTGCACAGATTCATGCGCCAGGGCCTCCTACAGGTAATGCACTTTGATTTATTGTGCTATCTGTAATAGCGCCCGAGATATCACCAGATCTATATTGGATTTTCCCCTGACCCTGAGTGTCCGGCCCCATGAGACTGTGGTTTTCTCGGCCCCTGGTGGTCCGAGGTCGTTCCCGTTGCACAGATTCATGCGCCAGGGCCTCCTGCAGATAATTCACTTTGGTTTATTGCGCTATCTGTTATAGCACCCGAGATATCACCAGATCTATATTGGATTTTCCCCTGACCCTGAGTGTCCGACCCCATGAGACTGTGGTTTTCTCGGCCCCTGGTGGTCCGAGGTCGTTCCCGTTGCACAGATTCATGCGCCAGGGACTCCTGCAGATAATTCACTTTGGTTTATTGCGCTATCTCTAATAGCACCCGAGATATCACCACATATATATTGGATTTTTCACTGACCCTGAGCGTCCGGCCCCATGAGATGGTCGTTTTCTCGGCCCCTGGTGGTCCGAGGTCGTTCCCGCTGCACAGGTTCATGCGCCAGGGTCTCCTACAGACAATGCACTTTGATTTATTGCGCTATCTGTAATAGCACCCGAGATATCACCAGATCTATATTGGATTTTCCCCTGACCCTGAGTATCCGGCCCCATGAGACGGTAGTTTTCTCGGCCCCTGGTGATCCGAGGTCGTTCCCGCTGCACAGATTCATGCGCCAGGGCCTCCTGCAGATAATTCACTTTGGTTTATTGCGCTATCTCTAATAGCACCCGAGATATCACCAGATATATATTGGATTTTCCCCTGACCCTGAGTGTCCGGCCCCATGAGACTGTGGTTTTCTCGGCCCCTGGTGGTCCGAGGTCGTTCCCGCTGCACAGATTCATGCGCCAGGGCCTCCTACAGACAATGCACTTTGATTTATTGCGCTATCTGTAATAGCACCCGAGATATCAGCAGATATATATTGGATTTTTCACTGACCCTGAGTGTCCGGCCCCATGAGACGGTCGTTTTCTCGGCCCCTGGTGGTCCGCGTTCGTTCCCGCTGCACAGATTCATGCGCCAGGGCCTCCTGCAGATAATTCACTTTGGTGTATTGCGCTATCTCTAATAGCACCCGAGATATCACCAGATATATATTGGATTTTACCCTGACCCTGAGTGTCCGGCCCCATGAGACTGTGCTTTTCTCGGCCCCTGGTGGTCCGAGGTCGTTCCCGCTGCACAGATTCATGCGCCAGGGCCTCCTACAGACAATGCACGTTGATTTATTGCGCTATCTGTTATAGCACCCGAGACATCACCAGATATATATTGGATTTTACCCTGACCCTGAGTGTCCGGCCCCATGAGACGATCGTTGTCTCGGCCCCTGGAGGTCCGAGGACGTTTCCGCTGCACAGATTCATGCGCCAGGGCCTCCTACAGGTAATGCACTTTGATTTATTGCGCTATCTCTAATAGCACCCGAGATATCACCAGATATATATTGGATTTTCCCCTGACCCTGAGTGTCCGGCCCCATGAGACTGTGGTTTTCTCGGCCCCTGGTGGTCCGAGGTCGTTCCCGTTGCACAGATTCATGCGCCAGGGCCCCCTGCAGATAATTCACTTTGGTTTATTGCGCTGTCTCTAATAGCACCCGAGATATCACCAGATATATATTGGATTTTTCACTGACCCTGAGGGTCCGGCCCCATGAGGCGGTCGTTTTCTCGGCCCCTGGTGGTCCGAGGTCGTTTCCGCTGCACAGATTCATGCGCCAGGGCCTCCTACAGACAATGCACTTTGATTTATTGCGCTATCTGTAATAGCACCCGAGATATCACCAGATATATATTGGATTTTACCCTGACCCTGAGTGTCCGGCCCCATGAGACTGTGGTTTTCTCGGCCCCTGGTGGTCCGAGGTCGTTCCCGCTGCACAGATTCATGCGCCAGGACCTCCTACAGACAATGCACTTTGATTTATTGCGATATCTGTAATAGCACCCGACATATCACCAGATATATATTGGATTTTACCCTGACCCTGAGTGTCCGGCCCCATGAGACGGTCGTTGTCTTGGCCCCTGGCGGTCCGAGGACGTCCCCGCTGCACAGATTCATGCGCCAGGGCCTCCTACAGGTAATGCACTTTGATTTATTGTGCTATCTGTAATAGCGCCCGAGATATCACCAGATCTATATTGGATTTTCCCCTCACCCTGAGTGTCCGGCCCCATGAGACTGTGGTTTTCTCGGCCCCTGGTGGTCCGAGGTCGTTCCCGTTGCACAGATTCATGCGCCAGGGCCTCCTGCAGATAATTCACTTTGGTTTATTGCGCTATCTGTTATAGCACCCGAGATATCACCAGATCTATATTGGATTTTCCCCTGACCCTGAGTGTCCGACCCCATGAGACTGTGGTTTTCTCGGCCCCTGGTGGTCCGAGGTCGTTCCCGTTGCACAGATTCATGCGCCAGGGACTCCTGCAGATAATTCACTTTGGTTTATTGCGCTATCTCTAATAGCACCCGAGATATCACCAGATATATATTGGATTTTTCACTGACCCTGAGCGTCCGGCCCCATGAGACGGTCGTTTTCTCGGCCCCTGGTGGTCCGAGGTCGTTCCCGCTGCACAGGTTCATGCGCCAGGGTCTCCTACAGACAATGCACTTTGATTTATTGCGCTATCTGTAATAGCACCCGAGATATCACCAGATCTATATTGGATTTTCCCCTGACCCTGAGTATCCGGCCCCATGAGACGGTAGTTTTCTCGGCCCCTGGTGATCCGAGGTCGTTCCCGCTGCACAGATTCATGCGCCAGGGCCTCCTGCAGATAATTCACTTTGGTTTATTGCGCTATCTCTAATAGCACCCGAGATATCACCAGATATATATTGGATTTTCCCCTGACCCTGAGTGTCCGGCCCCATGAGACTGTGGTTCTCTCGGCCCCTGGTGGTCCGAGGTCGTTCCCGCTGCACAGATTCATGCGCCAGGGCCTCCTACAGACAATGCACTTTGATTTATTGCGCTATCTGTAATAGCAGCCGAGATATCAGCAGATATATATTGGATTTTTCACTGACCCTGAGTGTCCGGCCCCATGAGACGGTCGTTTTCTCGGCCCCTGGTGGTCCGCGGTCGTTCCCGCTGCACAGATTCATGCGCCAGGGCCTCCTGCAGATAATTCACTTTGGTGTATTGCGCTATCTCTAATAGCAACCGAGATATCACCAGATATATATTGGATTTTACCCTGACCCTGAGTGTCCGGCCCCATGAGACTGTGCTTTTCTCGGCCCCTGGTGGTCCGAGGTCGTTCCCGCTGCACAGATTCATGCGCCAGGGCCTCCTACAGACAATGCACGTTGATTTATTGCGCTATCTGTTATAGCACCCGTGACATCACCAGATATATATTGGATTTTACCCTGACCCTGAGTGTCCGGCCCCATGAGACGGTGGATGTCTCGGCCCCTGATGGTCCGAGATCGTTCCCGCTGCACAGATTCATGCGCAAGGGCCTCCTGCAGATAATTCACTTTGGTTTATTGCGCTATCTGTAATAGCACCCGAGATATCACCAGATATATATTGGATTTTCCCCTGACCCTGAGTGTCCGGCCCCATGAGACTGTGGTTTTCTCGGCCCCTGGTGGACCGAGGTCGTTCCCGCTGCACAGATTCATGCGCCAGGGCCTCCTACAGACAATGCACTTTGATTTATTGCGCTATCTGCAATAGCACCCGAGATATCACCAGATATATATTGGATTTTTCCCTGACCCTGAGTGTCCGGCCCCATGAGACGGTGGATGTCTCGGCCCCTGATGGTCCGAGATCGTTCCCGCTGCACAGATTCATGCGCCAGGGCCTCCTGCAGACAATTCACTTTGGTTTATTGCGCTATCTCTAATAGCACCCGAGATATCACCAGATATATATTGGATTTTTCCCCGACCCTGAGTGTCCGGCCCCATGAGACTGTGGTTTTTTCGGCCCCTGGTGGTCCGAGGTCGTACCCGCTGCACAGATTCATGCGGCAGGGCCTCCTACAGACAATGCACTTTGATTTATTGCGCTATCTGTAATAGCACCCGAGATATCAGCAGATATATATTGGATTTTTCACTGACCCTGAGTGTCCGGCCCCATGAGACGGTCGTTTTCTCGGCCCCTGGTGGTCCGAGGTCGTTCCCGCTGCACAGATTCATGCGCCAGGGCCTCCTGCAGATAATTCCCTTTGGCTTATTGCGCTATCTATAATAGCACCCGAGATATCACCAGATATATATTGGATTTTACCCTGACCCTGAGAGTCCGGCCCCATGAGACTGTGCTTTTCTCGGCCCCTGGTGGTCCGAGGTCGTTCCCGCTGCTCAGATTCATGCGGCAGGGCCTCCTACAGACAATGCACTTTGATTTATTGCGCTATCTGTAATAGCACCCGAGATATCAGCAGATATATATTGGATTTTTCACTGACCCTGAGTGTCCGGCCCCATGAGACGGTCGTTTTCTCGGCCCCTGGTGGTCCGAGGTCGTTCCCGCTGCACAGATTCATGCGCCAGGGCCTCCTGCAGATAATTCACTTTGGTTTATTGCGCTATCTATAATAGCACCCGAGATATCACCAGATATATATTGGATTTTACCCTGACCCTGAGAGTCCGGCCCCATGAGACTGTGCTTTTCTCGGCCCCTGGTGGTCCGAGGTCGTTCCCGCTGCTCAGATTCATGCGCCAGGGCCTCCTACAGACAATGCACTTTGATTTATTGCGCTATCTGTAATAGCACCCGAGATATCACCAGATCTATATTGGATTTTCCCCTGACCCTGAGTGTCCGGCCCCATGAGACTGTGGTTTTCTCGGCCCCTGGTGGTCCGGGGTCGTTCCCGTTGCACACATTCATGCGCCAGGGCCTCCTACAGACAATGCACTTTGATTTATTGCTCTATCTGTAATAGCACCCGAGATATCACCAGATATATATTGGATCTTCCCCTGACCCTGAGTGTCCGGCCCCATGAGACTGTGGTTTTCTCGGCCCCTGGTGGTCCGAGGTCGTTCCCGCTGCACAGATTCATGCGCCAGGGCCTCCTACAGACAATGCACTTTGATTTATTGCGCTATCTGTAATAGCACCCGAGATATCACCAGATATATATTGGATTTTTCCTTGACCCTGAGTGTCCGGCCCCATGAGACGGTGGATGTCTCGGCCCCTGATGGTCCGAGATCGTTCCCGCCGCACAGATTCATGCGCCAGGGCCTCCTGCAGATAATTCCCTTTGGCTTATTGCGCTATCTCTAATAGCGCCCGAGATATCACCAGATATATATTGGATTTTTCCCTGACCCTGAGTGTCCGGCCCCATGAGACTGTGGTTTTCTCGGCCCCTGGTGATCCGAGGTCGTTCCCGTTGCACAGATTCATGCGCCAGGGCCCCCTGCAGATAATTCACTTTGGTTTATTGCGCTGTCTCTAATAGCACCCGAGATATCACCAGATATATATTGGATTTTTCACTGACCCTGAGGGTCCGGCCCCATGAGGCGGTCGTTTTCTCGGCCCCTGGTGGTCCGAGGTCGTTCCCGCTGCACAGATTCATGCGCCAGGGCCTCCTACAGACAATGCACTTTGATTTATTGCGCTATCTGTAATAGCACCCGAGATATCACCAGATATATATTGGATTTTACCCTGACCCTGAGTGTCCGGCCCCATGAGACTGTGGTTTTCTCGGCCCCTGGTGGTCCGAGGACGTTCCCGTTACACAGATTCATGCGCAAGGGCCTCCTGCAGATAATTCACTTTGATTTATTGCGCTATCTGTAATAGCACCCGAGATATCACCAGATATATATTGGATTTTTCCCTGACCCTGAGTGTCCGGCCCCATGAGACGGTGGATGTCTCGGCCCCTGATGGTCCGAGATCGTTCCCGCTGCACAGATTCATGCGCCAGGGCCTCCTGCAGACAATTCACTTTGGTTTATTGCGCTATCTCTAATAGCACCCGAGATATCACCAGATATATATTGGATTTTTCCCCGACCCTGAGTGTACGGCCCCATGAGACGGTGGTTCTCTCGGCCGCTGGTGGTCCGAGGTCGTTCCCGCTGGCCAGATTCATGCGCCAGGGCCTCCTACAGACAATGCACTTTGATTTATTGCTCTATCTGTAATAGCACCCGAGATATCACCAGATATATATTGGATTTTCCCCTGGCCCTGAGTGTCCGGCCCCATGAGACTGTGGTTTTCTCGGCCCCTGGTGGTGCGAGGTCGTTCCCGCTGCACAGATTCATGCGCCAGGGCCTCCTACAGACAATGCACTTTGATTTATTGCGCTATCTGTAATAGCACCCGAGATATCACCAGATATATATTGGATTTTTCCCTGACCCTGAGTGTCCGGCCCCATGAGACGGTGGATGTCTCGGCCCCTGATGGTCCGAGATCGTTCCCGCTGCACAGATTCATGCGCCAGGGCCTCCTGCAGACAATTCACTTTGGTTTATTGCGCTATCTCTAATAGCACCCGAGATATCACCAGATATATATTGGATTTTTCCGCGACCCTGAGTGTACGGCCCCATGAGACGGTGGTTCTCTCGGCCGTTGGTGGTCCGAGGTCGTTCCCGCTGGCCAGATTCATGCGCCAGGGCCTCCTACAGACAATGCACTTTGATGTATTGCGCTATCTGTAATAGCACCCGAGATATCACCAGATATATATTGGATTTTTCACTGACCCTGAGTGTCCGGCCCCATGAGACGGTCGTTTTCTCGGCCCCTGGTGGTCCGAGGTCGTTCCCGCTGCACAGATTCATGCGCCAGGGCCTCCTGCAGATAATTCACTTTGGTTTATTGCGCTATCTATAATAGCACCCGAGATATCACCAGATATATATTGGATTTTACCCTGACCCTGAGAGTCCGGCCCCATGAGACTGTGCTTTTCTCGGCCCCTGGTGGTCCGAGGTCGTTCCCGCTGCACAGATTCATGCGCCAGGGCCTCCTACAGACAATGCACTTTGATTTATTGCTCTATCTGTAATAGCACCCGAGATATCACCAGATATATATTGCATTTTCCCCTGACCCTGAGTGTCCGGCCCCATGAGACTGTGGTTTTCTCGGCCCCTGGTGGTCCGAGGTCGTTCCCGCTGCACAGATTCATGCGCCAGGGCCTCCTACAGACAATGCACTTTGATTTATTGCGCTATCTGTAATAGCACCCGAGATATCACCAGATATATATTGGATTTTTCCTTGACCCTGAGTGTCCGGCCCCATGAGACGGTGGATGTCTCGGCCCCTGATGGTCCGAGATCGTTCCCGCCGCACAGATTCATGCGCCAGGGCCTCCTGCAGATAATTCCCTTTGGCTTATTGCGCTATCTCTAATAGCGCCCGAGATATCACCAGATATATATTGGATTTTTCCCTGACCCTGAGTGTCCGGCCCCATGAGACTGTGGTTTTCTCGGCCCCTGGTGGTCCGAGGTCGTTCCCGCTGCACAAATTCATGCGCCAGGCCCTCCTACAGACAATGCACTTTGATTTATTGCGCTATCTGTAATAGCACACGAGATATCACCAGATATATATTGGATTTTACCCTGACCATGAGGGTCCGGCCCCATGAGACTGAGGTTTTTTCGGCCCCTGGTGGTCCGACGTCGTTCCCGCTGCACAGATTCATGCGCCAGGGCCTCCTACAGACAATGCACTTTGATTTATTGCGCTATCTGTAATAGCACCCGAGATATCACCAGATATATATTGGATTTTACCCTGACCCTGAGTGTCCGGCCCCATGAGACGGTGGTTGTCTCGGCCCCAGGAGGTTCGAGGACGTTTCCGCTTGCACAGATTCATGCGCCAGGGCATCCTGCAGATAATTCACTTTGGTTTATTGCGCTATCTCTAATAGCACCCGAGATATCACCAGATATATACTGGATTTTCCCCTGACCCTGAGTGTCCGGCCCCATGAGACTGTGGTTTTCTCGGCCCCTGGTGGTCCGAGGTCGTTCCGGCTGCACAGATTCATCCGCCAGGGCCTCCTACAGACAATGCACTTTGATTTATTGCGCTATCTGTAATAGCACCCGAGATATCACCAGATATATATTGGATTTTTCACTGACCCTGAGTGTCCGGCCCCATGAGACGGTGGTTGTCTCGGCCCCTGGGGGTCCGAGGACGTTCCCGCTGCACAGATTCATGCGCCAGGGCCTCCTGCAGATAATTCACTTTGATTTATTGCGCTATCTGTAATAGCACCCGAGATATCACCAGATATATATTGGATTTTTCACTGACCCTGAGCGTCCGGCCCCATGAGACGGTCGTTTTCTCGGGCCCTGGTGGTCTGAGGTCGTTCCCGCTGCACAGGTTCATGCGCCAGGGCCTCCTACAGACAATGCACTTTGATTTATTGCGCTATCTGTAATAGCACCCGAGATATCAGCAGATATATATTGGATTTTTCACTGACCCTGAGTGTCCGGCCCCATGAGACGGTCGTTTTCTCGGCCCCTGGTGGTCCGAGGTCGTTCCCGCTGCACAGATTCATGCGCCAGGGCCCCCTGCAGATAATTCACTTTGGTTTATTGCGCTATCTCTAATAGCACCCGAGATATCACCAGATATATGTTGGATTTTACCCTGACCCTGAGTGTCCGGCCCCATGAGACTGTGCTTTTCTCGGCCCCTGGTGGTCCGAGGTCGTTCCCGCTGCACAGATTCATGCGCCAGGGCCTCCTACAGACAATGCACTTTGATTTATTGCGCTATCTGTAATAGCACCCGAGATATCACCAGATATATATTGGATTTTCCCCTGACCCTGAGTGTCCGGCCCCATGAGACTGTGGTTTTCTCGGTCCCTGGTGGTCCGAGGTGGTTCCCGTTGCATAGATTCATGCGCCAGGGCCTCCTGCAGATAACTCACTTTGGTTTATTGCGCTATCTCTAATAGCACCCGAGATATCACCAGATATATATTGGATTTTTCCCTGACCCTGAGTGTCCGGCCCCATGAGACTGTGGTTTTCTCGGCCCCTGGTGGTCCGAGGTCGTTCCCGCTGCACAGATTCATGCGTCAGTGCCTCCTACAGACAATGCACTTTGATTTATTGCGCTATCTGTAATAGCCCCCGAGATATCACCAGATATATATTGGATTTTCCCCTGACCCTGAGTGTCCGGCCCCATGAGACTGTGGTTTTCTCGGACCCTGGTGGTCCGAGGTCGTTCCCGCTGCACAGATTCATGCGCCAGGGCCTCCTACAGACAATGTACTTTGATTTATTGCGCTATCTGTAATAGCACCCGTGATATCACCAGATATATATTGGATATTACCCTGACCCTGAGTGTCCGGCCCCATGAGACTGTGGTTTTCTCGGCCCCTGGTGGTCCGAGGTCGTTCCCGCTGCACAGATTCATGCGCCAGGGCCTCCTACAGACAATGCACTTTGATTTATGGCGCTATCTGTAATAGCACCCGAGATATCACCAGATATATATTGGATTTTTCACTGACCCTGAGCGTCCGGCCCCATGAGACGGTCGTTTTCTCGGGCCCTGGTGGTCCGAGGTCGTTCCCGCTGCACAGGTTCATGCGCCAGGGCCTCCTACAGACAATGCACTTTGATTTATTGCGCTATCTGTAATAGCGCCCGAGATATCAGCAGATATATATTGGATTTTTCAATGACCCTGAGTGTCCGGCCCCATGAGACGGTCGTTTTCTCGGCCCCTGGTGGTCCGAGGTCGTTCCCGCTGCACAGATTCATGCGCCAGGGCCCCCTGCAGATAATTCACTTTGGTTTATTGCGCTATCTCTAATAGCACCCGAGATATCACCAGATATATATTGGATTTTACCCTGACCCTGAGTGTCCGGCCTCATGAGACTGTGCTTTTCTCGGCCCCTGGTGGTCCGAGGTCGTTCCCGCTGCACAGATTCATGCGCCAGGGCCTCCTACAGACAATGCACTTTGATTTATAGCGCTATCTGTAATAGCACCCGAGATATCACCAGATATATATTGGATTTTCCCCTGACCCTGAGTGTCCGGCCCCATGAGACTGTGGTTTTCTCGGCCCCTGGTGGTCCGAGGTGGTTCCCGTTGCATAGATTCATGCGCCAGGGCCTCCTGCAGATAACTCACTTTGGTTTATTGCGCTATCTCTAATAGCACCCGAGATATCACCAGATATATATTGGATTTTTCCCTGACCCTGAGTGTCCGGCCCCATGAGACTGTGGTTTTCTCGGCCCCTGGTGGTCCGAGGTCGTTCCCGCTGCACAGATTCATGCGTCAGGGCCTCCTGCAGACAATGCACTTTGATTTATCGAGCTATCTCTAATGGCACCCGATATATCACCAGATATATAATGGATTTTTCCCTGACCCTGAGTGTCCGGCCCCATGAGACTTTGGTTTTCTCGGCCCCTGGTGGTCCGAGGTCGTTCCCGCTGCACAGATTCATGCGCCAGGGCCTTCTACAGACAATGCACTTTGATTTATTGCGCTATCTGTAATAGCACCCGAGATATCACCAGATATATATTGGATTTTCCCCTGACCCTGAGTGTCCGGCCCCATGAGACTGTGGTTTTCTCGGCCCCTGGTGGTCCGAGGTCGTTCCCGCTGCACAGATTCATGCGCCAGGGCCTCCTACAGACAATGTACTTTGATTTATTGCGCTATCTGTAATAGCACCCGTGATATCACCAGATATATATTGGATATTCCCCTGACCCTGAGTGTCCGGCCCCATGAGACGGTGGTTGTCTCGGCCCCTGGTGGTCCGAGGTCGTTCCCGCTGCACAGATTCATGCGCCAGGGCCTCCTACAGACAATGCACTTTGATTTATGGCGCTATCTGTAATAGCACCCGAGATATCACCAGATATATATTGGATTTTTCACTGACCCTGAGTGTGCGGCCCCATGAGACGGTGTTTTTCTCGGACCCTGGTGGTCCGAGGTCGATCCCGCTGCACAGATTCATGCGCCAGGGCCTCCTGCAGATAATACACTTTGATTTATTGCGCTATCTGTAATAGCACCCGAGATATCACCAGATATATATTGGATTTTCCCCTGACCCTGAGTGTCCGGCCCCATGAGACGGTGGTTGTCTCGGCCCCTGGTGGTCCTAGGTCGTTCCCGCTGCACAGATTCATGCGCCAGGGCCTCCTACAGACAATGCACTTTGATTTATTGCGCTATCTGTAATAGCACCCGAGATATCACCAGATCTATATTGGATTTTCCCCTGACCCTGAGTATCCGGCCCCATGAGACTGTGGTTTTTTCGGCCCCTGGTGGTCCGAGGTCGTTCCCGCTGCACAGATTCATGCGCCAGGGCCTCCTGCAGATAATTCACTTTGGTATATTGCGCTATCTCTAATAGCACCCGAGATATAACCAGATATATACTGGATTTTCCCCTGACCCTGAGTGTCCGGCCCCATGAGACTGTGGTTTTCTCGGCCCCTGGTGGTCCGAGGTCGTTGCCGCTTCACAGATTCATGCGCCAGGGCCTCCTACAGACAATGCACCTTGATTTATTGCGCTATCTGTAATAGCACCCGAGATATCAGCAGATATATATTGGATTTTTCACTGACCCTGAGTGTCCGGCCCCATGAGACGGTCGTTTTCTCGGCCCCTGGTGGTCCGAGGTCGTTCCCGCTGCACAGATTCATGCGCCAGGGCCCCCTGCAGATAATTCACTTTGGTTTATTGCGCTATCTCTAATAGCACCCGAGATATCACCAGATATATATTGGATTTTACCCTGACCCTGAGTGTCCGGCCCCATGAGACTGTGCTTTTCTCGGCCCCTGGTGGTCCGAGGTCGTTCCCGCTGCACAGATTCATGCGCCAGGGCCTCCTACAGACAATGCACTTTGATTTATAGAGCTATCTGTAATAGCACCCGAGATATCACCAGATATATATTGGATTTTCCCCTGACCCTGAGTGTCCGGCCCCATGAGACTGTGGTTTTCTCGGCCCCTGGTGGTCCGAGGTGGTTCCCGTTGCATAGATTCATGCGCCAGGGCCTCCTGCAGATAACTCACTTTGGTTTATTGCGCTATCTCTAATAGCACCCGAGATATCACCAGATATATATTGGATTTTTCCCTGACCCTGAGTGTCCGGCCCCATGAGACTGTGGGTTTCTCGGCCCCTGGTGGTCCGAGGTCGTTCCCGCTGCACAGATTCATGCGTCAGGGCCTCCTGCAGACAATGCACTTTGATTTATCGAGCTATCTCTAATGGCACCCGATATATCACCAGATATATAATGGATTTTTCCCTGACCCTGAGTGTCCGGCCCCATGAGACTTTGGTTTTCTCGGCCCCTGGTGGTCCGAGGTCGTTCCCGCTGCACAGATTCATGCGCCAGGGCCTCCTACAGACAATGCACTTTGATTTATTGCGCTATCTGTAATAGCACCCGAGATATCACCAGATATATATTGGATTTTCCCCTGACCCTGAGTGTCCGGCCCCATGAGACTGTGGTTTTCTCGGACCCTGGTGGTCCGAGGTCGTTCCCGCTGCACAGATTCATGCGCCAGGGCCTCCTACAGACAATGTACTTTGATTTATTGCGCTATCTGTAATAGCACCCGTGATATCACCAGATATATATTGGATATTCCCCTGACCCTGAGTGTCCGGCCCCATGAGACGGTGGTTGTCTCGGCCCCTGGTGGTCCGAGGTCGTTCCCGCTGCACAGATTCATGCGCCAGGGCCTCCTACAGACAATGCACTTTGATTTATGGCGCTATCTGTAATAGCACCCGAGATATCACCAGATATATATTGGATTTTTCACTGACCCTGAGTGTGCGGCCCCATGAGACGGTGTTTTTCTCGGACCCTGGTGGTCCGAGGTCGTTCCCGCTGCACAGATTCATGCGCCAGGGCCTCCTGCAGATAATACACTTTGATTTATTGCGCTATCTGTAATAGCACCCGAGATATCACCAGATATATATTGGATTTTCCCCTGACCCTGAGTGTCCGGCCCCATGAGACTGTGGTTTTCTCGGCCCCTGGTGGTCCGAGGTCGTTGCCGCTTCACAGATACATGCGCCAGGGCCTCCTACAGACAATGCACTTTGATTTATTGCGCTATCTGTAATAGCACCCGAGATATCACCAGATATATATTGGATTTTACCCGGACCCTGAGTGTCCGGCCCCATGAGGCGGTGGTTGTCTCGGCCCCTGGAGGTCCGAGGACGTTCCCGCTGCACAGATTCATGCGCCAGGGCCTCCTACAGACAATGCACTTTGATTTATTGCGCTATCTGTAATAGCACCCGAGATATCACCAGATATATATTGGATTTTACCCTGACCCTGAGTGTCCGGCCCCATGAGACGGTGGTTGTCTCGGCCCCTGGAGGTACGAGGACGTCCCCGCTTGCACAGATTCATGCGCCAGGGCATCCTGCAGATAATTCACTTTGGTTTATTGCGCTATCTCTAATAGCACCCGAGATATCACCAGATATATACTGGATTTTCCCCTGACCCTGAGTGTCCGGCCCCATGAGACTGTGGTTTTCTCGGCCCCTGGTGGTCCGAGGTCGTTCCCGCTGCTCAGATTCATCCGCCAGGGCCTCCTACAGACAATGCACTTTGATTTATTGCGCTATATCTAATAGCACCCGAGATATCACCAGACATATATTGGATTTTTCACTGACCCTGAGTGTCCGGCCCCATGAGACGGTCGTTTTCTCGGCCCCTGCTGGTCCGAGGTCGTTCCCGCTGCACAGATTCATGCGCCAGGGCCTCCTGCAGATAATTCACTTTGGTTTATTGCGCTATCTGTAATAGCACCCGAGATATCACCAGATATATATTGGATTTTCCCTTGACCCTGAGAGTCCGGCCCCATGAGACTGTGGTTTTCTCGGCCCCTGGTGGTCCGAGGTCGTTCCCGCTGCACAGGTTCATGCGCCAGGGCCTCCTACAGACAATGCACTTTGATTTATTGCGCTATCTGTAATAGCACCCGAGATATCACCAGATATATATTGGATTTTTCACTGACCCTGAGCGTCCGGCCCCATGAGACGGTCGTTTTCTCGGCCCCTGGTGGTCCGAGGTCGTTCCCGCTGCACAGGTTCATGCGCCAGGGCCTCCTACAGACAATGCACTTTGATTTATTGCGCTATCTGTAATAGCACCCGAGATATCACCAGGTATATACTGGATTTTCCCCAGACCCTGAGTGCCCGGCCCCATGAGACGGTGGTTTTCTCGGCCCCTGGTGGTCCGAGGTCGTTGCCGCTTCACAGATTCATGCGCCAGGGCCTCTTACAGACAATGCACTTTGATTTATTGCGCTATCTGTAATAGCACCCGAGATATCACCAGATATATATTGGATTTTCCCCTGACCCTGAGTGTCCGGCCCCATGAGACGGTGGTTGTCTCGGCCCCTGGTGGTCCTAGGTCGTTCCCGCTGCACAGATTCATGCGCCAGGGCCTCCTACAGACAATGCACTTTGATTTATTGCGCTATCTGTAATAGCACCCGAGATATCACCAGATCTATATTGAATTTTCCCCTGACCCTGAGTATCCGGCCCCATGAGACTGTGGTTTTTTCGGCCCCTGGTGGTCCGAGGTCGTTCCCGCTGCACAGATGCATGCGCCAGGGCCTCCTGCAGATAATTCACTTTGGTTTATTGCGCTATCTCTAATAGCACCCGAGATATCACCAGATATATATTGGATTTTCCCCTGACCCTGAGAGTCCGGCCCCATGAGACTGTGGTTTTCTCGGCCCCTGGTGGCCCGAGGTCGTTCCCGCTGCACAGATTCATGCGCCAGGGCCTCCTACAGACGATGCACTTTGATTTATTGCGCTATCTGTAATAGCACCCGAGATATCACCGGATATATATTGGATTTTTCCCAGACCCTGAGTGTCCGGCCCCATGAGACAGTGGTTGACTCGGCCCCTGGGGGTCCGAGGTCGTTCCCGCTGCACAGATTCATGCACCATGGCCTCCTACAGACAATGTACTTTGATTTATTGCGCTATCTGTAATAGCACCCGAGATATCACCAGATATATATTGGATTTTCCCCTGACACTGAGTGTCCGGCCCCATGAGACTGTGGTTTTCTCGGCCCCTGGTGGTTGAGGTCGTTGCCGCTGCACAGGTTCATGCGCCAGGGCCTCCTACAGACAATGCCCTTTGATTTATTGCGCTATCTGTAATAGCACCCGAGATATCACCAGATATATATTGGATTATCCCCTGACCCTGAGTGTCCGGCCCCATGAGACTGTGGTTTTCACGGCCCCTGGTGGTCCGAGGTCGTTCCCGCTGCACAGATTCATGCGCCAGGGCCTCCTACAGACAATGCACTTTGATTTATTGCGCTATCTGTAATAGCACCCGAGATATCACCAGATATATATTGGATTTTTCACTGACCCTGAGTGTGCGGCCCCATGAGACGGTGTTTTTCTCGGACCCTGGTGGTCCGAGGTCGTTCCCGCTGCACAGATTCATGCGCCAGGGACTCCTGCAGATAATACACTTTGATTTATTGCGCTATCTGTAATAGCACCCGAGATATCACCAGATATATATTGGATTTTCCCCTGACCCTGAGTGTCCGGCCCCATGAGACGGTGGTTGTCTCGGCCCCTGGTGGTCCTAGGTCGTTCCCGCTGCACAGATTCATGCGCCAGGGCCTCCTACAGACAATGCACTTTGATTTATTGCGCTATCTGTAATAGCACCCGAGATATCACCAGATCTATATTGGATTTTCCCCTGACCCTGAGTATCCGGCCCCATGAGACTGTGGTTTTTTCGGCCCCTGGTGGTCCGAGGTTGTTCCCGCTGCACAGATTCATGCGCCAGGGCCTCCTGCAGATAATTCACTTTGGTATATTGCGCTATCTGTAATAGCACCCGAGATATCACCAGATATATATTGGATTTTACCCTGACCCTGAGTGTCCGGCCCCATGAGACTGTGGTTTTCTCGGCCCCTGGTGGTCCGAGGTCGTTCCCGCTGCACAGATTCGTGCGCCAGGGCCTCCTACAGACAATGCACTTTGATTTATTGCGCTATCTGTAATAGCACCCAAGATATCACCAGATATATATTGGATTTTACCCGGACCCTGAGTGTCCGGCCCCATGAGGCGGTGGTTGTCTCGGCCCCTGGAGGTCCGAGGACGTTCCCGCTGCACAGATTCATCCGCCAGGGCCTCCTACAGACAATGCACTTTGATTTATTGCGCTATCTGTAATAGCACCCGAGATATCACCAGATATATATTGGATTTCTCACTGACCCTGAGCGTCCGGCCCCATGAGACGGTCGTTTCCTCGGCCCCTGGTGGTCCGAGGTCGTTCCCGCTGCACAGGTTCATGCGCCAGGGCCTCCTACAGACAATGCACTTTGATTTATTGCGCTATCTGTAATAGCACCCGAGATATCACCAGATCTATATTGGATTTTCCCCTGACCCTGAGTATCCGGCCCCATGAGACTGTGGTTTTTTCGGCCCCTGGTGGTCCGAGGTCGTTCCCGCTGCACAGATTCATGCGCCAGGGCCTCCTGCAGATAATTCACTATGGTTTATTGCGCTATCTGTAATAGCACCCGAGATATCACCAGACATATATTGGATTTTCCCCTGACCCTGAGTGTCCGGCCCCATGAGACGGTCGTTTTCTCGGCCCCTGGTGGTCCGAGGTCGTTCCCGCTGCACAGATTCATGCGCCAGGGCCTCCTACAGACAATGCACTTTGATTTATTGCGCTATCTGTAATAGCACACGAGATATCACCTGATATATATTGGATTTTACCCTGACCATGAGGGTCCGGCCCCATGAGACTGTGGTTTTTTCGGCCCCTGGTGGTCCGACGTCGTTCCCGCTGCACAGATTCATGCGCCAGGGCCTCCTACAGACAATGCACTTTGATTTATTGCGCTATCTGTAATAGCACCCGAGATATCACCAGATATATATTGGATTTTACCCTGACCCTGAGTGTCCGGCCCCATGAGACGGTGGTTTTCTCGGCCCCTGGTGGTCCGAGGTCGTTCCCGCTGCACAGGTTCATGCGCCAGGGCCTCCTACAGACAATGCACTTTGATTTATTGCGCTATCTGTAATAGCACCCGAGATATCACCAGATATATATTGGATATTTCCCTCACTCTGAGTGTCCAGCCCCATGAGACGGTGGTTTTCTCGGCCCCTGGTGGTCCGAGGTCGTTCCCGCTGCACAGATGCATGCGCCAGGGCCTCCTGCAGATAATTCACTTTGGTTTATTGCGCTATCTCTAATAGCACCCGAGATATCACCAGATATATATTGGATTTTCCCCTGACCCTGAGTATCCGGCCCCATGAGACGGTAGTTTTCTCGGCCCCTGGTGATCCGAGGTCGTTCCCGCTGCACAGATTCATGTGCCAGGGCCTCCTGCAGATAATTCACTTTGGTTTATTGCGCTAACTCTAATAGCACCCGAGATATCATCAGATCTATATTGGATTTTCCCCAGACCCTGAGTGCCCGGCCCCATGAGACTGTGGTTTTTTCGGCCCCTGG